>NC_090921.1:121644614-121951152 GCF_040938575.1 Ambystoma mexicanum
CATCCACAACCAGCCGTGGCGCAGAGTGGCGCAACGACCCTGCAGCAGCGTCAGTTACGCCCCCAAGAACGCCCCTTGCGCAGGGAAAAGCCATCAAAATCCCCAATCCAGCGCAAAGGGCAGCAGCAAACGCAGAGTGGGGAGCGTGTATTTCAGGGGTGCGCGAGAAATTCTACACGCGATTGGCCTGGGTACGTGGATTTCAGGGGTGCGCGAGAAATTCTACACGCGATTGGGCTGGGTACGTGGATTTCAGGGGTGCGCGAGAAATTCTACACGCGATTGGCCTGGGTACGTGGATTTCAGGGGTGCGCGAGAAAATCTACACGCGATTGGGCTGGGTACGTGGATTTCAGGGGTGCCCGAGAAATTCTACACGCGATTGGCCTGGGTACGTGGATTTCAGGGGTGCGCGAGAAATTCTACACGCGATTGGCCTGGGTACGTGGATTTCAGGGGTGCGCGAGAAATACTACACGCGATTGGCCTGGGTACGTGGATTTCAGGGGTGCGCGAGAAATTCTACACGCGATTGGGCTGGGTACGTGGATTTCAGGGGTGCGCGAGAAATTCTACACGCGATTGGGCTGGGTACGTGGATTTCAGGGGTGCGCGAGAAAATCTACACGCGATTGGGCTGGGTACGTGGATTTCAGGGGTGCGCGAGAAATACTACACGCGATTGGGCTGGGTACGTGGATTTCAGGGGTGCGCGAGAAATACTACACGCGATTGGGCTGGGTACGTGGATTTCAGGGGTGCGCGAGAAATACTACACGCGATTGGGCCTGTGCGAGTGGGGCAGTGTATTACGTGGGTGTGCGGGAAGTTGAAGAGGTGAATTGCCAGTGTGGGTCCTCCCAGGTCTCCCCTCTACCCCCTCCACGACCTCTGCAGGCAGCCCACACCACAGGGGAATACCCTGCACCCCTGGTCATGTCCCGCAGGCAGCCCATCCACCATGGGCATGCCCCCCAGCCAAGCCACATGTCCCCTTGCACCCCCACCCCCCAGCAGGCCCCCACCCATGTCTCCCAGCACCCCCACCCCTCCAGTCACCAGGGGCAGCCTCCACCAGGCCCCCACCCATGTCTCCCAGCACCCCCACCCCCCCAGTCACCAGGGGCAGCCTCCACCAGGCCCCCACCCATGTCTCCCACCACCCCCACCCCTCCAGTCACCAGGGGAAGCCTCCACCAGGCCCCCACCCATGTCTCCCACCACCCCTACCCCCCCAGTCACCAGGGTCAGCCTCCACCAGGCCCCCACCCATGTCTCCCACCACCCCCACCCCTCCAGTCACCAGGGGCAGCCTCCACCAGGCCCCCACCCATGTCTCACACCACCCCCACCCCTCCAGTCACCAGGGGCAGCCTCCACCAGGCCCCCACCCATGTCTCCCACCACCCCCACCCCTCCAGTCACCAGGGGCAGCCTCCACCAGGCCCCCACCCATGTCTCCCACCACCCCCACCCCCCCAGTCACCAGGGGCAGCCTCCACCAGGCCCCCAACAATGTCCCACTCATGTCCCCTTGCACCCCCACCCCCCAGCAGGCCCCCACTCATGTCCCCTTGCACCCCCACCCCCCAGCACTGTGGGGCACCTGCCACCAGGCCCCCAACCATGTCCCACTCATGTCCCCTTGCACCCCCACCCCCCAGCAGGCCCCCACTCATGTCCCCCTGCACCCCCACCCCCCAGCACTGTGGGGCACCTGCCAGCAGGCCCCCAACCATGTTCCCTTGCACCCCCACCCCCCAGCAGGCCCCCACTCATGTCCCCCTGCACCCCCACCCCCCAGCACTGTGGGGCACCTGCCAGCAGGCCCCCAACCATGTCCCCTTGCACCCCCACCCCCCAGCAGGCCCCCACTCATGTCCCCCTGCACCCCCACCCCCCAGCACTGTGGGGCACCTGCCAGCAGGCCCCCAACCATGTCCCACTCATGTCCCCTTGCACCCCCACCCCCCAGCACTGCGGGGCACCTGCCAGCAGGCCCCCAACCATGTCCCACTCATGTCCCCTTGCACCCCCACCCCCCAGCACTGTGGGGCACCTGCCAGCAGGCCCCCAACCATGTCCCACTCATGTCCCCTTGCACCCCCACCCCCCAGCACTGTGGGGCACCTGCCAGCAGGCCCCCAACCATGTCCCACTCATGTCCCCTTGCACCCCCACCCCCCAGCAGGCCCCCACTCATGTCCCCCTGCACCCCCACCCCCCAGCACTGTGGGGCACCTGCCAGCAGGCCCCCACCCATGTCCAACTCATGTCTCCCACCCCCCAGCACTGTGGGGCACCTGCCAGCAGGCCCCCACCCATGTCCAACTCATGTCTCCCACCCCCCAGCACTGTGGGGCACCTGCCAGCAGGCCCCCACCCATGTCCAACTCATTTTCCCCACCCAACATGTCATCACAGTCCAGATCCCTGGTCTCTATGGTCAGCCCCCAAATGCAAAACACCCACCAGAGTTTTGCATCCACCCACTCATATTTTGCAATTACATCACAGAACACCAATTGCAAGTTCCAAAACAAACACATGTCCCTCACATACAACCAACGGGTGTCAGTGAATCTCAAAACACATAACATGAAATGCATGAAAACAATGAGATACCACACATTGAAGTTCAACAAAAAAATAATGTATTAAAGGAAACATGAATAGAATCAAAAATGAAGAAACAGAAATGTGAATGTAAAAAAATGAAAAGAAGCATGTCCGTTCAAAATAAAAAAAATAAAAATATATTGAAATCCAAAGTAATGTTGTACAAAGTCAATGTCCACAAAACAAAATCCAATGGGAAATAAAAATAAAAGCCATTGATCCATGGAGAATGTTAAAAAAGAAAGTATGTACAAGTCTACAACTATGTACAATGCAAGAAGCCAGGGTCCATTATCCCAACAAAATAAAGGAAACCTATCTAACTACACTAACTAATAAAAAAAATATATACAAAAATGTGGCCAATGTCCAAAAGGTCCAAATGAAACAAAAACAAAAATGAAACCTAACACTACCTACATAACTATGTACAAGGGCAGCGGGCTAGTTCCACGGCTCACTTCTGGATGTGCCGGGCCAGGGCATCATCGAACTCCTCCTCAATGTCCCGGAGGCGGTCCTCCTCCATGGCCCCGAGGGTCCGCAGGGCCGTCGACGTGTCCACCTCCAAACCCCTGCGGATTGCCTCGAGGCACTCGGCCCGCCTCAGGGCCCTCTGCATGGAGTTCTCCGCCCTGACCATTGAGAGCCGTGCCTCTTCCGCCCGCTGCCGCTCCGCATCTATGGCGTGGCCCAACCGCTGCCACACGGAAGACACTTTTTGTCCAGGGTCCTCCTGCCCTCCGGCCGATGCCTGCCCCTCCGATGTCGAAGGCCCCGAGCCTTCATGGCTCCCACCATGGTGCTGCTGCTGCTGTGCCTCTGCCCCTGCACTGCCTCCTGCCGCCTGCACATCCTCCGCCGGCTGGGGTGCAGTCGTTGACGTGGCCACCCCTGCTGGACGTCCGACTCCCGACTGTGGCAGGGATGCCTCCTCCACCAGCCTGGCCGCACCGTCAGAGGCAGCTCCACAGGGCACCCAGGTGACTGATGGGTGGGAAGATGGCACAGAGGACGACTGGCGCGTAGGGGGTCCAGCTGAGGAGGGGGTCGTGGCAAGCCCCATCAGACGGAGGAATCCGGCCTGGGTGACCTGTCCCAGCAGGCTGACGTGGTCAACGAGCCATTCGAGATGACGTGCAGTCTCTTCATGAAAAGACTACAGGTCACCTCGCATGGCCCGTTGACGCAACGCCACACCAGCCAGGACAGGCTCAACCCGGGCCTGGATAGCCACGTCCGCAGGCAGAGGAAGGCCAGTTGACGTCAGCTCATCCCCTGCCTGAAAACTGGTCTGGACATAGGCATCCCTGCTGGTGCAAGATGATGCAGGGACAGGATCAGGGACAGGATTGCACACACGCACCTCCGCGGCGGCCTGTGCTGCCTCCTGTCCCTGGTCCTGCACTGCACCACTAGCACCAGTGGGATCCCCACCCCCAGACCCCGTCTCTGGTGCTTGCACGGCCTCCTCCTCCACCAAACCCCCCACCAACCTGGATGCCATCTTCCCCCGTTGGGCCCTGTGGGGTCCCAGCTGCCCCTTCTGCTGCCGAGGAGTCCAACTGCAACCTCCGCCTCTTGGACCTCCCCCCGGCAGCTGCGGCCTGGGACGCGGCACCGGACTCCTCACTCCCCGACGAGATGACAACATGGGAGGGGAGCCGGGCCTTGCGTCTCCGGCTGGCGGTGGGATCCCCGCTGCTGTGCTCCACAGCACCTTCTCCGCCCTCTTCATCAGTTGACGCTGCAGACAGGGAGAAACAAAACACACGCATCAGGGCAATGTACAATGGACACATACACACATGACAGTTGTACATGAGTGGCATTGGCAAACCTCAGACATGTCATCACGATCCCCAACACACATGTCATTACAACTCGCACACACGAGCCATACCACAGCCATATCGCAACTGCCAACACCATCCATACACATACAACAGCATGAGCAGCCAAAGGTGAGCCAGACATCACATGCAACACAGGAAGTGCACCACACATGTACACACACCACCACACTTGCATGCATTTCTACACCTCTGCCAAGTGTCGCACTGTTCAGACGGGCATCCATGTCACATCTGCCCATCAGGCTTCCACATAGCGGTGTCACATGCATCCATGTTGCATCACAGTTGCACCCTTGTCAAATACACACACATGCACATGTACACAGCGCTGATACATGCAGCTGAAAACAACATACATGCGTGACATCACGGACATGTCTACTCACATACACATTCATACAAACTTGTGTGCCCACACAACTGCATTTGGCATGCAAGCCCACACACACAGGCACCATCCATGTCTCACACATTACAGCCCTCGCATGTGTCAGCCCCACAGACCTGTACACCCGCACCCATACTCGACCCCATACAAACAGATGTGCAACCTGCACACTACTGAACAATCACCACACGCACTGCTCACAATCAGGATGCATGTACACTCACCGCTCGACTCCAGACGGGTCTGCCTCTCAAGGACCTGGACGTGGAGCGCTGGGGATATGTGTTCCAGGACCCCCATCTGTTCTTCCGACAAGTGGCCCCGGCGCCCCTTGGCATCCGCTGCCTTCAAGAGGCGCCGGGCCTTGTTCAGGGTCCTGGACCTGAAGTCCTCCCAGCGCTTCTTGACATGTTGGAAGTCGCGGACTGCCACCCCCTCCGCGTTGATGGCAGTCACGATGTCAGTCCAGATCCGAGTCCGTCCTTCCTTGTCGGCGCGGGAACTTCCGAAGAGGGCATCATACTGCCCCAGGACTTGCTCCACCAGGACACCAACTTCGGTGGCACTGAAGCTGGTGCCCCTCTGCCTCTCTGGCCGGGGGTTGTCAGTGGTCACAGATGGAGTTTGCCCCGACATGACAACCCCAGAGGCAGGAGTGGGTGGGCAACTGGCTCCTGGGGCTGGGCTGTGGAGCGATGGAATCCCAGTCGGGAGTCTTTGGTTCCAGCAGGGGTGGTCACACCAACAGCACCCCTGGCTGATGTGCAGGCAGCAAATGGCAGGGCACGTGGGCAGCAGGCAGTCAGGCAGCAGCAGATGGCAGGTGGGAGCGTGCTCGGGGCTCTGGGGGGCAGTAGTTCGGCCTTCTGGGCAGGAGCGTGGTCTTCCGTGTGCTTACGCGTGGCCAGCTTGATACGGAGTGATTTGGCACGTGAAAAATCTGCACGTCAGCGTGTAATTCGAGGAAAGGCCCTTAGCGCGTAAGCGCGTCTGCACGCATACGCATTTTCATTGGACCAAAGGCCCTCAGCGCGTGAGCGCGTCTGTGACGTGACGTGCGAGGGAGTATCCCTCATTGCACGTGATGACAGAACACACGTGGATTTCAGCCAATCGCGTGTGAAAGTTCACGGCACCCCGGAACACACGTACCCAGGCCAATGGCGTGTGGAACTACCCGCGCACCCCGAAACACACGTACCCAGCCAATCGCGTGTACGCTCGCTCCCCTCCGATCACACGCGATGACACCCGAATACGGGAAACCAACGAGTCCGCCCACACGGAGGCGTCCCGCGCCCGCGCACAGCATAAAAGTGCGCGCAAACAACAAACGCGTATATACAGCGACGATGAATGCCCCATTTGTTGCTGCACTGATTGTGGGACACCGCAGGAGGAGGAGAATAGCCAGGGCACGCATTTTTGCACCACGGACAAGCCTTTTTGGGATGCCTGACGACCAGGTCTACGGCAGGTATAGGTTTCCACCCCATATCATCCTAGACCTGGTCAGGGAGTGGGAAGATGACCTCACATCCCCCACCCTTTGCTCCCAAGCATTGAGCCCCTTGGAGAAGCTGCTCAATGTCTTGCATTTTTTGGCCACTGGGTCGTTTCAGCGGACCACTGCCATAGTGGGGGGGTCTCACAGGCCACGCAGTCACGCTGCCTACACCAGGCACTGGCAATCATGACAGCGCGCCCCTCAGTCCGCAGGCACATATACATGCCCAGAACACCCGCAGAAAGGCAGGCCGTTGTCCTGGATTTTTTCAGGGTGGCACACTTCCCCAAAGTGCTCGGTGCCATAGATTGCACCCATGTGGCCCTACGTCCACCTAGGGCCACTGAGCACATCTACCGAAACCGCAAGCACTGGCATTCCATCAATGTACAGGTGGTATGCGATGCAAAGGGAATCATCACCTCTGTCTATGCAAACTACCCTGGCTCCACCCATGACAGTTTCATATACAGAATGTCCGCCCTGAGCCGGGCCCTGGAAGCTGGGCAGCATGGCGACACATGGCTCCTAGGTCAGTACAAATGCCCTTGCACATGCATGCAAGTCACACACAGACAAATATCCCAACCCTAATAATCTCAATTATTATCACCTCCCCAGGGGACAGTGCCTACCCTCTGAGCAACCACATGATGACGCCAATCCGGAACCCCACCACACCACCCCAGGTAAGATACAACGCCGCCCATATTGCAACCAGGGGCATAGTGGAGCGCACATTCGGAGTGCTCAAGTCACGCTTCCGCTCCCTTGACCGCTCTGGTGGGCAACTACTCTATGCACCACCAGTAGTGTGCAGGATCATTGTGGCAGCATGTGTCCTGCACAATGTTGCAACACGGCAGGGCGTCCCGGTGGACATGGTGGTGCCCCCACATCCCCAACCACAGGCACAGGCGCTGCCCATGGGAGGGGACAGGGCACGTGGCGAGGAAGCCCGGACCCAGCTTGTGGCCACATTTTTCACCTAAACTCCCACCCCTGCGGAGTGCACACAGGCCTGGCACATACCAGGTGACAATCGATGATGACAAAGTGACAGTCAACTGTCACAACCCTACCACCCTGAGATAGTTGCCATGGAAGTGCCACATCGTCTGCATCCCTAGCTACTTAAACACAAGCTATCCTGTGCAACCAAAATGCACACATATGACATGTGACATGACATGGCCCATACACAAGTATTCCAAGGCCCAATGAGGCAGGGGGGGGGAACACGGGAACACAGAGAACGGTACTACTAGGCCAGGTGTCATTGAGATTGTGCAAGTGCAGGGGTAGGGGGAAGGGAAAAGTGCAAGGGGAAGGGTGGGGGGGAGTCCAGTACAGGGGAAGTAGGCCAAAAGAATAATACATAGGTCGCCTGGTGGCAACTGCAAAGATAAGTGCAGACAAGTGCTGGGAAGGGAGGGCTGTAGGGATAGAGAGACAGTACTGCAGTGCAGGGGTTGCCAGGGTGGCAGTGCAAGTGGACAGTGGCTGGGCCAGGGACCGAGGTTGGTGAGAGTGTCCCAGTAGCAGCTCCTGTGCAGTTCCAGTGAAGAATTCTGCAAGGGAGAGGCAGAGAGTAAGCAGAAGCAAAGAGGAAGGTCTTGAGGTGCTTCCAGAACTGGAGATGGTTCCCCTCAAGTTCAAGTCAGCCAGGAAGTCTGTTCCAGGGGGAGGGCCCTGCTGCGGAGAGAAACATACCCCCAGCTAGTTGCTCTGAGAAGCGGATGACCTGGACATGCAAGGTGTGCATCACACACACCTGCAAAACAGGCCATGGCCATCACTGTCATGTCACTCAAACCCTCCCAAACATCAACATGCCATGGCAAGCAATACCCATACACTGACGCAGTAACAATAAGGTACACATTGCCATGTCCTAAATGTACAGTGGCATCGGACAATGATGCCTGACCCGGAATCGGATGAAATGACAGACCAACAAAATGTCCCACCCAAAATAAGTTGTTTCCAAATGCATTGCAACAGTCGTAGACGTAACATCACAATGAATGCCTGTCCATATGCACATTATGCATTGCAAAATCAACACTGCAGCTCATGTGTGCAGTGTCCCACTCCTGCATCACACTGCTCAGCGCACAGCACAGTGAACAGCCATTGCGTGTGATGCACACCCTGAGCATCACATCTAAGTGACAGACTACATCAAACATCAAATTTTTGGCATGTACTGGAACCATAATCGGTCTCAGAACATGTGCTGCCGGGACACAGTGGGCACCAGAAGGCAAACAGTGTACACGTGGATATGCAAGGGTGGGAGTACATGGAGTGCATCCGAGTGCAAGTGTGTGGTTCTGCAGGGACATGCACTCCACATATGCATGTGCACTCAAGTGACCATCAGTGTTCCCTACACATCACATGTGAACATCCACCATGTGTACACCCCAGCATGTCAAACCACAAATATCCCCTCGCACCTGAAAGGAAAACACAACACATGAACAGGCATTGATCAGCAGAACACAACATGTACATAGGACAACAACATTACAATGTCAGAGTTCCCATCACACTGCAGGGCAATGCAACTATCAACAACAACCCCCCCCTCCCGCGCAAATGACCATGACCCGCTGAACAACTGCACCTGGATCATGGAGCCTCCAACCCTCATTTCCACCTGGCCACAGGATCACCTTTACCCTTCGTGTCCATCTCCCACCTTGTGTGTAAAAAGATGCCTGAACCCTCAGAATCCACACTCATTTACAAAATCACAAAATCCAAGGCATGAAAATGAACCCAAACACCCTCCAGTAGATGACTTGACGTAGCAGTACCTCACAAACGCCAAGTACTACCACAATGATGCAACAACCAAGGTAGCACAGCAGAACAATGTCACGACAGGATGTGAGACATGTGTGGTACATGACATAGGATGATGCACAATGAATGGATGTGTACTGTCACAGGTCCCCTGTACAGGCGCGTGAGTCTCATGAAACAACCATCCACACCATGTCCCGGGTGCCTGCAAGGTCAAACTCACACAGGCCCCTGAGATCATGGTGGGGAATGAGGTTCAGGGATATGCAGTCGGGACAGGTGTAGACACACTGGATGACTGGAATGAGTGGCAGGTGAGGGGAGGAGGAATGACACATGAAACTAGGGAATGCACAAAAATGTACAACCTGCATGAACACATACACAATCCAAACAAACTTGGACATCATTGTCATGACATTCTGTAGTCCAGGCTCAGGAGTGGTACAAACCAACCACCCCCTCTAGGGTTTTGGCGCCTGCAAGTTCGGGGCTTACACAGGCATCCGCAACCCCAGTGGGGAAAGAGGGTCAGGGAACGTTGCTTGGATAGGCACGGGAAGCAGGAACACCGGGTAGAGGGTACAGGTTTCATAATTGCATAGGATCACGGGTGATTAGGGAAAAAAACATACCAAATAGGACCACACATACATCCGTGCATCAGTACACTACCCAGCAAGCCTATGCAGGGCAGTTTGTAAGGAAAACAACAAGACACTTAGCTCTGGTTTTGAGTGCTGGCCTCCTGCCTGCGCACTCTCAGGGCCGGTTACAGGAGCACTCCAATGCTGCAAAGAGAGACACAGTCAACAACCTGTATGTGCCAATTACACGAAAACACAACACAAAACATGCCCCATAGCAACAAACTACTCTACAAACAGACAATCAGTGCTCGATGCTTCGTACCCATATATAACATCACCCCTGTGACGGGTCATACACAGTCAATGCAGTGAGTCAGGCGCTGGTGGGTGCGTGGCAAATGGAACACCAATGTGTCACAATTCACACAACATGCAATGTTCCCTGGGTAAGCAGACAGACCCATATGGCAAGCCATGACTACAGAGCAAGTTGCGTACCACCATGACCAAAACAAAGTTGGCAGTGCATTTATCATGAAGTACGTGGAATAGACATGCACTGCACCCAAGTATGTCCCTTGCTGTATGTCCCTGTGAGCTGCCCCTTTCCATATCTCTGAAGGCTACATGGTTGATACAAGAGCCTCAATGAACCTTGGTGTACCGCAGGGTATGTGCCACTGCCCCTGCATGTGTCCCAGACAACCCTACTATCAACAGCCATCAGTCCACAAACACATCTGAGCTGCATTGTGTGCTTCAACACCAATATTCGTCTAAGCTCACCCTCAGTGCTGTGACTAAGCCTGCATGTGCAACTCGCCTGGTGCAAGCTTTGCTGTGTCGTGGCCCCCCTGTGATGCTCACCTTGCCTGGAGTTCCTTGGAACATGTCAGCAGTTCTAGGATGTGGGTCTGCAATCACTGTGGCTCTGCTCGTGCACACATGTGCATGTGGGCACCAACAAACGGGTCAGGAATTCCGTCGTCCAATGGGCCATGTCTGCTGCCAAAGGTGCTCTGGTGCCTCATCCCCCTGCAGAAAGTGCATGGAACAAATGATTAATGCATGAAAGTGATCTGTGTGTGTCTCATCAGGCATCTCATTACTTGACCATGTCAGAGAGTCACATCACAAATCACACCATCAGTCCGTCTTTGACTTCCAAAGTGTGGAACACTATCTACAGCATGAATTGCAACAGGCACGTGTACAGGAAAGAAATGAGACATAATACACAATGCATAGCAATCAATGTCCACATTAATCATGACACACCCCATCTAGCAAAAGCTGAACAGTGGACAATTACACCTAAATCATCCCCACTAGGGGTGTCAACACAAGTCACAAAGCACCAGACATGCCACAGATATGACAGTCCAAAGCCCTTGTGTAAAATTCTGTAACACCGAACCATCCTTGCGAGCCCATGGATAAGGGAGGCAGGAGTGGCATATGTGAGTCAAGGAACCCAAGCAGCAAACACATACACAAGACAACCATGAAGGGCCCAGCTGGAACAGACAGTGGATGCCTTCAAAAACCACAAGGCACCGCACTGTCACATGAAAGCACAATAGACTACAAATTTTAAACTAACTCAACTATTAACTAATTACACTAACTATGGAAAACCTACATTACCTATTTAAACTAACTATCAAACAGAAACTTAACTAACTAAACTAAACGAAAAATCAAAAATGGCCACATACGACCCGGGGGGGAGGGGAGGCACCCAGGAGGGGGGAGGTACAGGGTGCTGCTCAACATCCACATGCGATGATGCTGAGCCAAAAAAAAATACCTCCATGGGCTCAACACCTGCACAGCACGACCTATGTGGGAGATAGATGGTCGTCCGAGTCTGGCTCATCCTGGAAAGGAGGACGTGGCACAGTAGCCTGGCCACGCCTAGCCGCAGCTTGCCCCTCGTCGGCAGCAAGTCTGCCGGACAGGTGAGCCTGGTTCTGTGTGGCGATGTTACATAGGTCTGCATGCAGAACCTCACGTGATACACGTGCTTCCTCTTGCAAGGTAGCACGTGTGACACGGAGTTCCTCCTGCAAGGCCTGGCTGGACAACCGCTGCACCTCCCGGCAAGCCTGTAGCTCAGCCGAGATGGTGCGCTCAAGCTGTGCAAACCTCTCCTCTGCCTGCTGCCTCTGGGACATCATAAGGACACCCAGAGTGGATCTGAGGGAGGCATACTCCTCCCTCAGGGCATCCATGTGCGCCTCTGCGTGAGCAGCATTTGCTTGACGCAGAGACGACATTTCAGCCTGGCGTGCCCTGTCTGAGGCCGCCATGCCCAGCCTGAGCGAGCGGGCCGTGGACCGTGCCGCCTGCTGCTGGAGAAGCACCTGCCTAGCAGGGGGGAGCACAGATCGGGCCACACGCTCCATGCTCTCAGCGATGTTCTCCATTGCTGCCCCCTGCCGTTCGGAATTGGCAGTCATGTCTTGCTCCCACTCAGTATACAGCGGTTGCGCGCGGCGACCGCGTTGCCGGGCTTGACCCCTGCGGGACCCAAGGACCGGAGGTCCTCGCTGTGTTGGCACCGCCTGCGGCTGCACGACTACATGCCCCCGTCGACGTGATGTCCCAGGCACATCAGTGACTGGTGTGGAGGGTGACCCTGCGTCCCGATCCACCACGGGCGGAGGAACCAAGACTGTCTGATCCCTCAGTGCAGGTGTCGCAGACAGAGGAGTGTCCACATCAGAATCACTCACCCCTGACACATGGACTTGATGGTCATCCAACTCAACATGGACGTCAGAGTCGTCATCAAGGCTGGACTCATAGGCAGCCAGAGACAGGATGGACTGCAGCACTTGGGGGTTTTCGTGGCCTACCACCCCACGACCCCCACTAGTGCCGGGTTGATGTGGTCTTACCAACCCTGTGTCTGGCGTGACAACACCATCCTCTGCATCCATTGCGTCATCACCTGAAAAATAGAGAGGAAAAGGTCACTACACATGTCAGAAGCACACAACACACACACACACCGACAGCAAAGGCATCCGGCAGACATGTGACACACAACATATAACCTGGCATGCATGCTGGGTCTACTTAGAATAGCCACTGTGATCAGACCTGTTGAAAGGTGGCAGTTTGCATGGAAGTGGGTCTATGCAGTGCTGAAAATGTGTACGCCACTCACTACCTACATGTACAAGCACTCCATGGTGTGTGCCAGGAAATGTGAAGGCAGTGCAATGTCAAATTCAGACATCACGTGCATTGTGTATTCAATGTGTACCATGTCTAGCAGCCAAGCACCCCTCCAACCCAGTACCAAAGCAGGGATGCCTAGCATGGTATCAAAAGGCTGCCCATACACCTGTGTATTGACAAGCAGTGTTGACTGGCATCAACAGCTTAATGTGAATCAAATTACAACACTGCTAATGATGCTAGGACAGTGGCCAGGACACATGATGGGAGATCCGGAGGCCAGCCACGTGTGAAGAAGACACGACAAGAGTTGGACAGAGTCATTGGCCATTGAACAGGCTGAGGCCTGTGAGCCACACAGATTGTCATTGCCTAAACATGTGTGCAACGCAGGACTGAGCCACAGTTGACATGGGGAGGCCGATAATATGGCAGGCAATGTATGTAACCAAGGACTCATATTACAGTGCTCATCCAGTCAAGGACACATAGGGGCATGCGTGCAATGCACATGGAGCATGAATGGGCACTCATGTCCCTGCGGGACATCTGACCCATGCACAGTACAAGTGGGATACCCTGCATCGAGTACTAAGGCTGTACCACACGGCATATGTCTGGCAGTTTCTAAGCTGGAAGTTAGCATCTACACAGGACACATGAACAAGAAACTACACATTGGCAAGAATGTAGCAGACCAGTGCAAAGGTGGAACTGGGGTGCAGAGTGGCGGAGGAGGGGCAAGGGAGCATGCCCACATGGAGTCCCGCATGCAGGCAGAGGAGACATGCATGACGGTAGCATTGCATTACTTACACCTCAGAACCATGTACACGTCACATGTAGCAGCAATCATGCACAACACATCCCACAAGTGAAACACACACGTCCTCAACAACTAGGCTTCAACACTCACTGGACTGGGCATCAAAGTCCAGCATCTCTCCCACACCTTCGACCAATTCTGGTGGTATGAACTCCGCAACGAGAGCCTCATGCGGAGTGAGTTCTTCCTCCTCTGGTGCAGGCCCACCGCCAGTCACCAGCGTCAAGTTGTAATTTGAGGCACGCTTAGCCTTAGTGCTGCGCTTGATGTCATTCCAGCGCTTTTTGCACTCCTGCGCTGTGCGCACCTCATGGCCGAATGAACTGACATGTTCCGCAACATGCTTCCAGTGGGTGTCACGTTGGGCAGCCGTAGTCTGACTATTGGCACCCACTAGCATGTCACGGCTGTGTCCCCGCACGTAGTCCACGAGGAAGTCCAGTTCCTGCTTACAGAAAGGCTTCTTCCTCGACGTGCAGGAGGTCGTGGCTGTGTGTGGGGTCCCAGCCTGTGCTGCAGGTGCAACCTTCCTCCTCTTGGACTGTGGCGCAGACCCTGGCTGGCTAATGCCGCCCTGACCAGTATGGCCAGTGGGTTCGGTGGATTGAGCCGAGGGAGTGGCAGGTGGAGGGATGACCAAAGGCCTGACTTGTGTCAGTGGCAGCTGGGTGCCCACTAATGGACCCTGCGCAGCAACATCAGCTGTGGCAGGGTCATTGACCGCAACGGTCCTGGTTGGCAGACTCACAACCGGGGTGCTGTTGGGTGCATCTGCCCCTGCACTTGCCAACACCCGGCTGTTCGGGCAGCAGATGACATGACTGCCCCAGGGACACGTGTCTTGGTCTGAGCAGCCCGGCGTGCCCCTATGGTTTCCCCCCTGGCCTGTTGGAGATCTACCAAGGGCTCTTCAAGTGCCAACGCAGCCTGCGCTGGCAGACCCTGAGCCTGGGTGGCGGTGTCCACAGCTGCACCTGCAGCTACCGCTACCCTTGGGCCCGTGGCAGTCGATGGAACGGACTGCTGGGTCATACGGGTGCCAGTGCCAGATGCAGGAGCTGCATCCCCCGGAACCACAGGGGGTGGTGGCATGGCTGCACCGACACATGGCACAACATTGTGCTCAAGTGGCGCACCCCTGCCTCTTCCCCCTCTGTGGCTGCCCTGGACACCCTGGAGTCCCCCTACTCCCTGGTCACCACGGCCACGTCCCCGACCACGCCCGCCACGAGGAGTACGCCCAGCTGAGGCGCCCCTCACCTTTGGTGGCCTCCCAACCATGGCACAGATGTAATAGTGCTGGCACAGATGGAGTGGTGCCAATGGGAGGTGTACACCACAATTGTCCTGGGCAATTGGGATGAAGGGGGTGGGAAGCAAGATGTTAACAGTCCCCCTGCACCTGCAAGGCTGTATGTGACCCCGGTGATGTGGTGACGGGTCACGCAACGCTCAGGCACCCCAAAACTGCAGTAAAACCATGCACGCAACCCTGCAGCCTACGTGCGTGGATTTGACCTCCCGCAGTACGCGGTGGCACCCAGTAACACGAATAACGCGTACGCGTGGGACACGCAGGCTACGATGACATCGAAAATGGGTGCAATACACAGGGGCACCCGCAGTGGGAAAAGGAGCGTTTGCGACTCACCGTCTGACTAGCGCGATGCAGAAAAACACGCGTAGACAATACCCCCGCCAAAAGAAGAGATACGTCCTTGAGAGCTGTGAAGTAGATGGCGCGCGGAACAACTGGAAGCAGCAACACACGTCGGTCTCCACGGAAGGCACGTACAGCGAACTGCTGGGCCCGCTCACCTTTAACCCGTGCTGAGGGAAACGCACGCGCGCGTCACGTCACATGCGGACGTGCAGTTTTTCATGCGCGATTACGCGCATTATACGCGGACGTGCAGTTTTTCACGCGCGATTACGCGCATTACACGCGGACGTGCAGTTTTCCACACGCGATTAGCCTGGGTACGTGTGTTCCGAGGTGGCGTGAACTTTCACACGCGATTGATTGTAATCCACGTGTGTTCTGTCATCACGTGCAATGAGGGATACACCCTCGCACGACACGTCACAGACGCGCTCACGCGCTGAGGGCCTTCTGTCCAATGAAAATGCGTATGCGTGCAGACGCGCTTACGCGCTACGGGCCTTTCCTCGAATTACACGCTGACGTGCAGATTTTTCACGTGCCAAATCATTCCGTATCAAGCTGGCCACGAATACACACGGAAGACCACGCTCCTGCCCAGTAGGCCGATTCACTGCCCCCCAGTGCCCCGAGCAGCCTCCCACGTGCCATCTGCTGCTGCCTGCCTGCCTGCCTGCCTGCCTGCTGCCACCGTGCCCTGCCATTTGGTGCCTGCACATCAGCCATCTGCAGGGGTCCAGTTGCTGTGTCGACCCCTGCTGGAACAGTAGACTCCCGACTGGGATACCATCGCTCCACAGCCCAGCCCCAGGACCCAGTTGCCCACCCACGCCTGCCTCGGGGGTCGCAATGTCGGGGCAAGCACCATCTGAGACCAGTGGCGACCCCCAGCCAGAGAGGCAGAGGGCCACCAGCTTCAGTGAGAAGGAAGTTGGTGTCCTGGTGGAGCATGTCCTGGGGCATTATGATGCCCTCTTCGGAAGACCACGCGCCAACAAGGAAGGACGGGAGAGGATCTGGGACGATGTAGTGGTTGCCATCAACGCGGAGGGGGTGGCAACCCGCGACATCAAGCACATCAAGAAGCGTGGGGAGGACTTGAGGTCCAGGACCCTCAATAAGGCCCGGCGCCTCGCGGAGGGGGGCCGGGCACGCCTGAGTGACATCGAGATGAGGGTCCTGGAACGCGTAGACCCAGCGCTCCACGCCCAGATCCTTCGGAGGCAGATCCATCTGGAGTTGGCCGGTAAGTGGCCAAGCATTACTGTGTGAGACAGGGCATGTTGCAGTGTGCTGGTTGTCTGATACCTGCCTGTATGTGTGACATAGGCCATGTACGTATGTGTGTGTGCAGGGACATCATGGTCAGGCATGTGAGTACAGTGATGTGTGAACCACATGGTTGGTGCATGTGTTCTATTGCAACATGGGGGGCTCTGTGCGGAATGGACACATGGAAGCATGGCAGTCTCTGTCCCTGGACATGGGTGGGGGTGAGGGATGGGTGCTGGTCCCATGTACACGTATGGTGCCCATGTGTGTGTGTCTGAACTACGTGTCTGTGACTTGTAACTGCCATGGATGCATGACACATGTCTGTGACAATGTTCAGATTCACTGATGCAGCCTAGTCATCCTTGTATCCACTGCGTCTGTGGTGT
This sequence comes from Ambystoma mexicanum, assembly GCF_040938575.1. Lineage (NCBI taxonomy): Eukaryota > Metazoa > Chordata > Amphibia > Caudata > Ambystomatidae > Ambystoma > Ambystoma mexicanum. Next base: position 121,661,728 of record NC_090921.1, read on the forward strand.
ACGAGGCCAGATGTATGGAACTACGGTGAGGTGTGTGCATGTGATGGCAAGACCCATGATGCATGTGAGTTTGAAACCAACATTGTATGAATCATGAGTCCCTTGGTCATGTATGCCAATGTCCATGGCATGCGCCATGCCTGTTACTGTATGTGTTTTGCCTGCACTGACCCATGTGTTGTGGCGGGACATGATGGAAGTGATGTATGACAGTGCCACTCATCTGCTGTTGCTTCCTGTCTAGGGGACCATTGTACAGTACCCTGATGCTTGTGTTCTATGTCTCCCTCTACACAGTGGCAAGTGAAGAAGAGGGCGGAGAAGGCGCTGTGGAGCAGAGCGGCGGGGATGCCGCCACGGCTGCAGCGGAAGGGGTGGGTGAGCCCCCACAGGGGCTTGCACCGGCGGAAGACGGCGTGGAGACATCCAGGTTGGTGGTTTCCACAGAGGGGGAGGAGGCCGCTACTGAGCCACACATGGGGCCTGGTGGGGGCATCCCCGCTGGTGCAAGTGGTGCAGTCCAGGGCCAGGGGCAGGAGGCAGCACAGGTCGCCGTGGAGGTGCCTGTGCATGTCACTGTCCCTGACACTGTGACTGCACCACCATGCACCAGCAGGGATGCCCCATCCCAGGCCCGTCCGCAGGTAGGGGAGATGTCCATGTCATCTGACACTCCTCTACCTGCGGACGAGGGGACCCCTGGCCGTGTGGAGAGGGTCCTGATTGGTGTCGCGTTGCGCACGGCTGGCATTCGTGATGAGGTGCATGCTTCCCGGGAGGAGCATGCACATCATCACGAAGAGCACCGTGCGTACGTGAACCATTTGGGAGCCGCCATGGTCGGGGATTTCCTACATGTGTGTGGCCTTCTGGCGACCCTCTCCTCCTCTGTGGAGGCTATGCGCCAGTCGTGCTCCATGCCGTCTTCCGGCCCAGATGCCACCAGGGCCCCCTGTGGACCTGCCCCGACCAACGCAGCCAGCTCGGTGGGGACCCCATCCCTGCCACAGTCGGGAGTCGAAGGTCCAGCAGGGGTGGACACACCAGCAACTGTCCCCCTGCAGATGGAGGATGTGCCGGCATCATCTGGCAGGGCACGTGCACGACGGCATCGGTGGATTCCATCAGCCTGGATGCTGTCGTGCTGGCAGAGGCAGTGGCGTCGGAGGCAGCAGCAGGCTCGACGTGGGAGGCATCATGGCTCGGGGCCATCAAGTTCAGAGGGGCAGGCATCGGCCGGAGGGCAGGGGAACCCTGGGATGGCAGTGTCTTCCGTGTGGGAACAGTTGGTCCAGCGGATAGGTGCGGAGCGGCAGCGGGCGGAAGAGGAGCGGCTCACCATGGTCAGGGCGGAGTTCTCCATGCGTCGGGCGTTGAGGCGGGCTGAGTGCCTCGAGGAAGCTCGCAGGGAGTTTGTGGTGGACACGGGGTTGTCCCTGCGAGACCTCGGGGCCAGGACAGAGTCCCGCCTCCGGGACATCGACATGGAGTTCGAGGATGCCCTGGCCGGCAACATCACAGAGTGAGCCGCAGGACTTGCCCTCTGCCATTGTATATAGTTCTTTAGTTAGTTAGTGTTAGGTTTCCTTTATTTTTTAAGTTTTTTTTGGACCGCTCGGACAATGGCCACTTTTCTGTATATATTTTTATTATTAGTTAGTAGTAGTAGGTTTAATTTATGGTGTTGGGCTCATGGACCCTGGGATATTCTTGTACATAGTTTGATGTTTGGAAAACATTTGTTGGATTTATATTTGTGTTCACCATGAGGCAATGGTTTTTCCTTATTTTTCCCCCCATGATTTTGCTTTGGACTACATTATTTTTTGGATTCCTTTTTTTTTTATTTTTTCTATTTGTTCTCGGACATGGACCATTTGTTTTGTCATCCCCATTGTTGTGTGTTTTATTTCTTTACTTCATTTTCATCTTTAATACATATATTTATTACTTACATTTGTGGTATTTTCTCATTGGTTTCATGCATGTCATGATATGGGTTTTGACATTCACTTGCACCCATTGTGTATGTGTGTGTGAGGGACATGTGTTCATTTACATACTTGCCATTGGGGTTGTATCATGTAATTGCATCTACTATGTGGGTGGATGCAATCCTTGCCTGGGTGTTTGTGCTGGGTATGCTGCCCATTACTGCCATGATTGCGTTTCGTCAGGACCTGGGGGCAGGGGGACATGAATGGGGGCCTGCTGGGGGGTGGGGGTGCAAGGGGACATGAGTGGGACATGGTTGGGGGCCTGCTGGCAGGTGCCCCACAGTGCTGGGGGGTGGGAGTGCAAGGGGACATGAGTGGGACATGGTTGGGGGCCTGGTGGCAGGTGCCCCACTGTGCTGGGGGGTGGGGGTGCAAGGGGACATGAGTGGGGGCCTGCTGGGGGGTGGGGGTCCAAGGGGACATGAGTGGGACATGGTTGGGGGCCTGGTGGCAGGTGCCCCACAGTGCTGGGGGGTGGGGGTGCAAGGGGACATGAGTGGGGGCCTGCTGGGGGGTGGGGGTGCAAGGGGACATGAGTGGGACATGGTTGGGGGCCTGGTGGCAGGTGCCCCACAGTGCTGGGGGGTGGGGGTGCAAGGGGACATGAGTGGGGGCCTGCTGGGGGGTGGGGGTGCAAGGGGACATGGTTGGGGGCCTGGTGGCAGGTGCCCCACAGTGCTGGGGGGTGGGGGTGCAAGGGGACATGAGTGGGACATGGTTGGGGGCCTGGTGGCAGGTGCCCCACAGTGCTGGGGGGTGGGGGTGCAAGGGGACATGAGTGGGGGCCTTGTGGAGGCTGCCCCTGGTGACTGGGGGGTGGGGGTGGTGTGAGACATGGGTGGGGGCCTTGTGGAGGCTGCCCCTGGTGACTGGAGGGGTGGGGGTGGTGGGAGACATGGGTGGGGGGCTTGTGGAGGCTGCCCCTGGTGACTGGAGGGGTGGGGTGGTGTGAGACATGGGTGGGGGCCTTGTGGAGGCTGCCCCTGGTGACTGGGGGGTGGGGGTGGTGTGAGACATGGGTGGGGGCCTGGTGGAGGCTGCCCCTGGTGACTGGGTGGTGGGGGTGGTGGGAGACATGGGTGGGGGCCTGCTGGGGGGTGGGGGTGCAAGGGGACATGAGTGGGACATGGTTGGGGGCCTGGTGGAGGCTGCCCCTGGTGACTGGAGGGGTGGGGGTGGTGGGAGACATGGGTGGGGGCCTTGTGGAGGCTGCCCCTGGTGACTGGAGGGGTGGGGGTGGTGGGAGACATGGGTGGGGGCCTGGTGGAGGCTGCCCCTGGTGACTGGGGGGGGGCAAGGGGACATGAGTGGGACATGGTTGGGGGCCTGCTGGCAGGTGCCCCACGGTGCTGGGGGGTGGGGGTGCAAGGGGACATGAGTGGGGGCCTTGTGGAGGCTGCCCCTGGTGACTGGGGGGTGGGGGTGGTGTGAGACATGGGTGGGGGCCTTGTGGAGGCTGCCCCTGGTGACTGGAGGGGTGGGGGTGGTGTGAGACATGGGTGGGGGCCTTGTGGAGGCTGCCCCTGGTGACTGGAGGGGTGGGGTGGTGTGAGACATGGGTGGGGGCCTTGTGGAGGCTGCCCCTGGTGACTGGGGGGTGGGGGTGGTGTGAGACATGGGTGCGGGCCTGGTGGAGGCTGCCCCTGGTGACTGGGTGGTGGGGGTGGTGGGAGACATGGGTGGGGGCCTGCTGGGGGGTGGGGGTGCAAGGGGACATGAGTGGGGGCCTGCTGGGGGGTGGGGGTGCAAGGGGACATGAGTGGGACATGGTTGGGGGCCTGGTGGCAGGTGCCCCACAGTGCTGGGGGGTGGGGGTGCAAGGGGACATGAGTGGGGGCCTGCTGGGGGGTGGGGGTGCAAGGGGACATGGTTGGGGGCCTGGTGGCAGGTGCCCCACAGTGCTGGGGGGTGGGGGTGCAAGGGGACATGAGTGGGACATGGTTGGGGGCCTGGTGGCAGGTGCCCCACAGTGCTGGGGGGTGGGGGTGCAAGGGGACATGAGTGGGGGCCTTGTGGAGGCTGCCCCTGGTGACTGGGGGGTGGGGGTAGTGTGAGACATGGGTGGGGGCCTTGTGGAGGCTGCCCCTGGTGACTGGAGGGGTGGGGGTGGTGGGAGACATGGGTGGGGGCCTTGTGGAGGCTGCCCCTGGTGACTGGAGGGGTGGGGTGGTGTGAGACATGGGTGGGGGCCTTGTGGAGGCTGCCCCTGGTGACTGGGGTGTGGGGGTGGTGTGAGACATGGGTGGGGGCCTGGTGGAGGCTGCCCCTGGTGACTGGGTGGTGGGGGTGGTGGGAGACATGGGTGGGGGCCTGCTGGGGGGTGGGGGTGCAAGGGGACATGAGTGGGACATGGTTGGGGGCCTGGTGGAGGCTGCCCCTGGTGACTGGAGGGGTGGGGGTGGTGGGAGACATGGGTGGGGGCCTTGTGGAGGCTGCCCCTGGTGACTGGAGGGGTGGGGGTGGTGGGAGACATGGGTGGGGGCCTGGTGGAGGCTGCCCCTGGTGACTGGGGGGGGGCAAGGGGACATGAGTGGGACATGGTTGGGGGCCTTGCGGCAGGTGCCCCACGGTGCTGGGGGGTGGGGGTGCAAGGGGACATGAGTGGGGGCCTTGTGGAGGCTGCCCCTGGTGACTGGGGGGTGGGGGGTGGTGTGAGACATGGGTGGGGGCCTTGTGGAGGCTGCCCCTGGTGACTGGAGGGGTGGGGGTGGTGTGAGACATGGGTGGGGGCCTTGTGGAGGCTGCCCCTGGTGACTGGAGGGGTGGGGTGGTGTGAGACATGGGTGGGGGCCTTGTGGAGGCTGCCCCTGGTGACTGGGGGGTGGGGGTGGTGTGAGACATGGGTGCGGGCCTGGTGGAGGCTGCCCCTGGTGACTGGGTGGTGGGAGACATGGGTGGGGGCCTGCTGGGGGGTGGGGGTGCAAGGGGACATGAGTGGGGGCCTGCTGGGGGGTGGGGGTGCAAGGGGACATGAGTGGGACATGGTTGGGGGCCTGGTGGCAGGTGCCCCACGGTGCTGGGGGGTGGGGGTGCAAGGGGACATGTGGCTTGGCTGGGGGGCATGCCCATGGTGGATGGGCTGCCTGCGGGACATGACCAGGGGTGCAGGGTAGTCCCCTGTGGTGTGGGCTGCCTGCAGAGGTCGTGGAGGGGGTAGAGGGGAGACCTGGGAGGACCCACACTGGCAATTCACCTCTTCAACTTCCCGCACACCCACGTAATACACTGCCCCACTCGCACAGGCCCAATCGCGTGTAGCATTTCTCGTGCACCCCTGAAATCCACGTACCCAGGCCAATCGCGTGTAGCATTTCTCGCGCACCCCTGAAATCCACGTACCCAGGCCAATCGCGTGTAGATTTTCTCGCGCACCCCTGTAATACACGCACCCAGGCCAATCGCGTGTAGCATTTCTCGTGCACCCCTGTAATACACGTACCCAGGCCAATCGCGTGCAGATTTTCTCGCGCACCCCTGAAATCCACGTACCCAGGCCAATCGCGTGTAGATTTTCTCGCGCACCCCTGTAATACACGTACCCAGGCCAATCGCGTGTAGCATTTCTCGTGCACCCCTGAAATCCACGTACCCAGGCCAATCGCGTGTAGAATTTCTCGCGCACCCCTGAAATCCACGTACCCGCTCAATCGCGTATTTAACTTCCCGCGCGCCACTTTTTGGATGCGCTGGGACTCTACCGCCTGCCTTCGTGTGGCGGCCGTGTTTCAGCTTGTGCGTGTCTTTGGCTGTGCGTGGCTTTGCCCTATTCGATTCCATGAATACGTGTGGTTCGAGTGCGTGTGGGCGTTCCGTCTGCTTCCCTGCAGTACATCCCCAGTTACGCCCTTATTTTCGCGTGTTTTCCCCATTCCGCGCGTTACGCCCCCATGTCCCGCCCACTTTCTGGTGTGTGCGCTGCGGTTGTGCGCTTTCACTGTGCGCGTCGCGCACGCCTTTCGCGATGTTGCTGTGATGTGTGCGCCATGCACGGGTTTGGCGCACATCCCGAGGAAGACACGCGCCGGGACTTCCATGAATCGCACGCGTGCGCGTGCGCCTCTTTTTTTCCGCTTGCGCCTGCTTGCGCCTGCTTGCGCGTAGATTTTCGGCGCACGTTTGTTCCATGAATCGGCCCCTCAGTGTCAATATGTGAAGGAAGCCTAGTAAAACTTACCAAACCCAGCCTAATTAATCATATAAAGTTATCAATTAAATCTATGCAACATAGAGAACTTTATTACATGACCCTACTACAACTTTCCAAACCTAGGAGAAAAGAAGAAGAATTATTAGGTGACCATGACTCTTTTGAAGCTGCATTCAATGCAAATGAAAGCAGTATAACAAATCGCGATTTTAAACAATACAAACAAATGTTCGACAGTGAACGACAACAAGAGGAAGGAATTGAATGTCTACTAGATAAAGACACTCCTGAAGGCAGTAAAACTTCTCTTACAGGAAGCCAAGAACCACTTGGAGAACCACTCATTCTAAATGAAGCATAACAACATGAATCAATCTAAACAATCTGGAGAAGACTTATCAGTGCTCAAATCCCAGCGAAATGATGACCACTCTCCGTGTATCTAGAAGTCACTGAATAAATTGAACATGGTTTTAAACATGAAACTGAAACTTGCAGCTGTAAAAATGTTAAACCTCTGCTCCTCTATGTAAGTGGCGAAGCTGGTTCTGGCAAAACTTTCATCATTAAAATAATCAGCAAATTTTTACAAGACTTAACAAACAACCTTTCAGCTGTTGTAACAGCACCCACAGGTCTAGTTGTCTACAATGTAGGAGGTGTAACTTTACAGTGGCTACTTCTCCTCCCAGTAGAACACCAAAACAAATTAGAATACTACAAATTATCAGCAGAAGCTGCTACTGAAGTATGCAGAATTCTGAAACAAATGAAATGAATAATGAAGCAAGTATGATTTCCAACCTTATGCTGGTTTTAATCCATCTCAGAATGCAAGAAGTCGTAAATACCAACTACAAATAACTGTTTGGAGGAAAAACATTATTGTTTATGGAGACCTCCTACAGTTGACACCTATTTTCAAAACAATAGGACACAAACAATGCCGTGATAAACCGGGCAGCATTGGAAATGTAGATCTCTGGCAACATTTCCCTACAGAGAACTAACTCAAAGCATGCGTCAGTCTGCAGATCTAACCTATGCTAACATTTTAAAAAACATTAGACCTGGTCTGCTTTTAAAGATGCAAAATCCATCTTAAAAACTAGACTAATCCATGAGCTATATGGAAAAAAGACATCTGACCCTGATGTCATGAAACAATTAACTCAACAAAATATAAAATGCATATGCTTAATGCCAACCCTTGCAACTGAAGTCAATTCAATGATTCAATGATACAATGTTGAAAAAAGAAATGTAACCTAAAGTGCATATCAGCTCCACAGACAAACTAGAAGTGCATAGCATGACACTCCTTATGTGTCAACAAGCAACAGCACGACTAAGAGGGTAATTCATAGAATTTCGCAGAAAAGTGTCGCAAGCGGCTGGCGCAGAGTGTCCGCGTGCGATTGTCTGCGCCAGGCACGTGCGCTAAAACCGATTTCCGCGCACAGCGTATTCATGGATACTAGGCTCCCAAACCAGCCGTGGCGCAGAGAATCGCAGCGACCCTGCAGCAGCGCCAGTAACGCCCCGAAGAACGCCCTCGCGCAAGGAAAAGCCATCAAAATCGCTAAATCATCGCAAAGGGCTGCGCTAACCCTGGACCAGTTCACCGGGCTGGCAAACAGCAAACGCCAAGCGGGGAACGTGTATTTCAGGGGTGCGCGGTAAGTTCCACACGCGATAGTCCCAGTGCGAGCAGGGTACGTGTATTTCAGGGGTGCGCGGGAAGTTACACACGCGATTCCATCAGGGTACGTGTATTTCAGGGGTGCGCGGGAAGTTACACACGCGATTGGGCCAGTGCGAGCAAGGTATGTGAATTTCAGGGGTGCGCGGGAAGTTCCACACGCGATTACAGCAGGGTACGTGTATTTCAGGGGTTCTCGTGAAGTTTCTCACGCGATCCGGCCTGGGGGAGCGTGCTACGTGTATTACAGGGGTTCGCGTGAACTTACTCACGCGATCGGGCCTGGGGGAGCGGGCTACGTGTATTTCAGGGGTTCGCGTGAATTTTTTCACGCGATCGGGCCTGGGGGAGCGGGCTATGTGTATTACAGGGGTTCGCGTGAACTTCCTCACGCGATCGGGCCTGGGGGAGCGGGCTACGTGTATTCCAGGGGTTCGCGTGAACTTTCTCACGCGATCGGGCCTGGGGGAGCGGGCTACGTGTATTTCAGGGGTTAGCGTGAACTTTCTCACGCGATCGGGCCTGGGGGAGCGTGCTACGTGTATTACAGGGGTTCGCGTGAAGTTGCACACGCGATTGTCCCAGTGCGAGCAGGGTACGTGTATTTCAGGGGTGCGCGGGAAGTTACACACGCGATAGTCCCAGTGCGAGCAGGGTACGTGTATTTCAGGGGTGTGCGGGAAGTTCCACACGCGATACCAGCAGGGAATGTGTATTTCAGGGGTACTGGGGAGTACTACACGTGAATTGGCCATGTGGGTCCTCCCAGGTGTACGCTCCACAACCTCCACGGCCCCTGCAGACAGCCCACACCACGGGGGACTACCCTGCACCCCTGCTCATGTCCCGCAGGCAGCCCATCCACCATGGGCATGCCCCCCAGCCAACCCACATGTCACCTTGCACTACTGATCAACAATGCATGTCTCCCACCACCCCCACCCCCCAGCAGTGCAGGGGCAGCCTCCACCAGGCCCCCACTCATGTCCCCCTGCACCCCCACCCCCCAGCATCCAGGGTCACCCTCCACCAGGCCCCCACTCATGTCTATCACCACCCCCACCCCCCGGCAGTGCAGGGGCAGCCTCCACCAGGCCCCCACTCATGTCCCCCTGCACCCCCACCCCCCAGCATCCAGGGTCACCCTCCACCAGGCCCCCACTCATGTCTCCCACCACCCCCACCCCCCGGCAGTGCAGGGTCACCCTCCACCAGGCCCCCACTCATGTCTCCCACCACCCCCACCCCCCGGCAGTGCAGGGTCAACCTCCACCAGGCCCCCACTCATATCTCCCACCACCCCCACCCCCCTGCCACCATGGGCAGCCCCCACCAGGCCCCCACTCATGTCTCCCACCACCCCCACCCCCCGGCAGTGCAGGGTCACCCTCCACCAGGCCCCCACTCATGTCTCCCACCACCCCCACCCCCCGGCAGTGCAGGGTCAACATCCACCAGGCCCCCACTCATGTCTCCCACCACCCCCACCCCCCGGCAGTGCAGGGTCACCCTCCACCAGGCACCCACTCATGTCTCCCACCACCCCTACCCCCCTGCCACCATGGGCAGCCCCCACCAGGCCCCCACTCATGTCTCCCACCACCCCCACCCCCCGGCAGTGCAGGGTCAACCTCCACCAGGCCCCCACTCATGTCTCCCACCACCCCCACCCCCCAGCAGTGCAGGGGCAGCCTCCACCAGGCCCCCACTCATGTCTCCCACCACCCCCACCCCCCTGCCACCATGTGCAGCCCCCACCAGGTCCTCACGATCCCCAATCATGTGCGTAATGGTCAGCCTCCACAGCCAAAAAGCCCTACCAAGTAACCCATTCACCCACATGGAAATGGAAATCACATGTTACACCCCCAATGTTCATGAAGCTTATGAACCCATGTCCGTCACACACATTTTTTGCAATTGAATGGGAAAACACACAACATGACATGCATGAAACCAATGAGATGAAACCACACAGTGAACAATGGCAACAAAAATGTATTGAAAAAAATCACAAATGCTAAAGAAAGAAAACTAACTACAATGTAAATGTGAAAAAATAAGCTGCATGTCCGCAGAAAAACACAAAACTGGAAATCCAAATCCTTAAAATTTTGTCCAAAGTGAAATGTAAAAACTCTCCATGCAACAAAGAACTATGTACAAAAATAACAAGGGTCCATCATCCCAAGTGAACTAAGGAAACCTCCTAAAAAACCTACCTAAATATCAACTAAGTGGAGCAGTGTCCGTCGACTCCAAATCATAATAAGAACGAAAGGAAACCTAAAACTAAAGAACTATATACAAAGGCGGCGGGCAAGTCCAGCGGCTCACTCTGTGGTGTCCCAGGCCAGGGCATCATCGAACTCCTGTTCGATGTCCCGGAGGCGGTCCAGTTCCATGGCCCCAAGGGTCCGCAGGGACGACGCTGTGTCCTCCTCCAACCCCCTGCGGATTGCCTCGAGGCACTCGGCCCGCCTCAGGGCCCTCCGCATGGAGTTCTCCGCCCTGACCATTGTGAGCCGCGCCTCTTCCGCCCGCCGCCGCTCCGCACCTATGGCGTGGCCCAACCGCTGCCACACGGAAGACACTCTCTGTCCTGGGTCCCCCTGCCCTCCGGCCGATGGCTGCCCCTCCGATGTCGAAAGCCCCGAGCCTTCATGTCTCCCACCATCTTGCTGCTGCTGCTGCTCTGCCTCTGCCCGTGCACTGCCTCCTGCTGCCTGCACATCCTCCGCCGGCTGGGGTGCACTTGTTGATGTGGCCACCCCTGCTGGACCTCCGACTCCCGACTGTGGCAGGGATGCCTCCTCCACCAGCCTGGCCGCACTGTCAGAGGCAGCTCCACAGGGCACCCAGGTGACTGATGGGTGGGAAGATGGCACAGAGGATGACTGGCGCGTAGGGGGTCCAGTTGAGGAGGGGGTCGGAGCAAGCCCCATCAGACAGCGGAATCCGGCCTGGGTGACCTGTCCCAGCAGGCTGACGTGGTCAACGAGCCATTCGAGATGACGTGCAGTCTCTCCATGAAAAGACTGCAGGTCACCTCGCATCGCCCGTTGACGCAACGCCACACCAGCCAGGACAGGCTCAACCCGGACCTGGATGGCCACGTCCGCAGGCAGAGGAAGGCCAGTTGACGTCAGCTCATCCCCTGCCTGAAAACGGGTCTGGACGTAGGCATCCCTGCTGTTGCAAGATGATGCAGGGACAGGATCGGGGACAGGATTGCACACAGGCACCTCCGCGGCCGCCTGTGCTGCCTCCTGTCCCTGGTCCTGCACTGCACCACTAGCACCAGTGGGATCCCCACCTCCAGACCCTGTCTCTGGTGCTTGCGCGGCCCCCTCCTCCACCAAACCCCCCACCAACCTGGATGACTCTGTGCCATCTTCCGCTGTTGGGCCCTGTGGGGTCCCAGCTGCCCCTTCTGCTCCCGAGGAGTCCAACTGCAACCTCTGCCTCTTGGACCTCCCCCCGGCAGCTGCGGCCTGGGACGCGGCACCGGACTCCTCACTCCCCGACGAGATGACAACACGGGAGGGGAGCCGGGCCTTGCGTCTCCGGCTGGCGGTCGGATCCCCGCCGCTGTGCTCCACAGCACCTTCTCTGCCCTCTTCATCAGTTGACGCTGCAGACAGGGAGAAACAAAACACAGGCATCAGGGCACTGTACAATGGACACATACACGCATGACAGTTGCACATGAGTGGCATTGGCAAACCTCAGACATGTCATCACAATCCCCAACACACATGTCATTGCAACTGGCACACATGAGCCATACCACAGCCATATCGCAACTGCCAGCACCATCCCTACACATACAACAGCATCAGCAGCCAAAGGGGAGCCAGACATCACATGCAACACAGGAAGTGCACCACACATGTACACACACCACCACACTTGCATGCATGTCTACACCTCTGCCAAGTGTTGCACTGTTCAGACGGGCATCCATGTCACATCTGCCAATCAGGCTTCCACATACCGCTGTCACATGCATCCATATAGCATCACTGTTGCACCCTTGTCAAATACACACACATGCACATGTACACAGTGCTCATACATGCAGTCGAAAACAACATACATGCCTGACATCACGGACATGTCTACTTACATACACATTCATCCAAACATGTGTGCACGCACAACTGCATTTGCCATGCAAGCCCACACACACAAGCACCATCCATGTCTCACACATTACAGCCCTCGCATGTGTCAGCCCCACGGCCCTGTACACCCCCACCCATACTCCACCCCATACAAACAGATCTGCAACCGGCACAATGGCGAATGATCACCACACGCCCTGCTCACAACCAGGATGCATGTACACTCACCGCTCGACTCCAGACGGCTCTGCTTCTCTAGGACCTGGACGTGGAGCGCTGGGGATATGCGTTCCAGGACCCCATCTGTTCTTCTGACAAGTGGCCCCGGCGCCCCTTGGCATCCGCTGCCTTCAAGAGGCGCCGGGCCTTGTTCAGGGTCCTGGACCTGAAGTCCTCCCAGCGCTTCCTGACATGTTGTAAGTCCCGGACTGCCACCCCCTCCGCGTTGATGGCAGTCACGATGTCAGTCCAGATCCGAGTCCGTCCTTCCTTGTCGGCGCGGGAACTTCCAAAGAGGGCATCATACTGCCCCAGGACTTGCTCCACCAGGACACCAACTTCGGTGGCACTGAAGCTGGTGCCCCTCTGCCTCTCTGGCCGGGGGTTGTCAGTGGTCACAGATGGTGTTTGCCCCGACATGACAACCCCAGAGGCAGGAGTGGGTGGGCAACTGGGTCCTGGGGCTGGGCTGTGGAGCGATGGAATTCCAGTCGGGAGTCTTCTGTTCCAGCAGGGGTGGTCACAGCAACAGCACCCCTGGCTGATGTGCAGGCAGCAAATGGCAGTGCACGTGGGCAGCAGGCAGTCAGGCAGCAGCAGATAGCAGGTGGGAGCGTGCTCGGGGCTCTGGGGGGCAGTAGTTCAGCCTTCTGGGCAGGAGCGTGGTCTTCCGTGTGCTTACGCGTGGCCAGCTTGGTACGGAGTGATTTGGCACGTGAAAATCCTGCACGTCAGCGTGAAAACCGAGGAAAGGCCCTTAGCGCGTAAGCGCGTCAGCACGCATACGCGATTCTATTGGACCAAAGGCCCTCAGCGCGTAAGCGCGTCTGTGACGTGACCCGCACGGGTGTTTCCCACACAGCACGTGATGACAGAGCACACGTGGAAAGACTGCACGTCAGAGTCTCATCGCGTGTGATTGGTGGAAATGGCCGTACACGCATAAGTCACAAAGCGTGTAATTGGTGGAAATGGCCGTACACGCATAAGTCACAAAGCGTGTAATTGGTGCAAATGGCCCTAGCGCGTACACGCCGCGTAAGTGAGGTTGAACGTGTGGGCCTGTATAAAAGGTACGCGTAGAACACCATTTCCTTGTACGTGCTTTTCGTGGAGAGCGAGTGGGTGAATTCTGTACTTCTTGTCGGTTCACACGCAATTTACTTCACGGCGTTTCAAGTTCGTATTCCCTGTTACCTCTGACAGATTTTTCTCTTTTTTCTCTTTTACTGGTTTACCTGGGCCTGTTCCCTCAAACAGTGTTCCCTTCTACTGTTGTCCTGTCTCCTCAGACAGCGTACAAATCTTCTTTTGGCGGGGGTGTTGCCAACCAAACGCGCTCCTTTTTCACGCTCTTTTACCTGGCAGACGGTGAGTCACGCACGTATCTAACATCTGTGCTTGCCCCGGATGTAGCCTACCCCTTCAGAGGTCATTCTAGGCTGCGTGTGACACGCATACGTTCATTCTTGTGTTACTGGGTGCCACAGCATAGTGCAGGTTTTTCTTTCTGCACACGTGGTCTAGGAGGGGTTGCGTGCACGTCATCTCCCTTTTTTGGGGCTCCTGTGCGTAGCGTGACCCGTCATGTTTCCCCAGGGGTTACAATCAGCCTTGCAAGAGCACTAGGGTACAATTACCATCTGGTACCCAACCCCTTTGACCCCCAATTGCCCAGGACAATATTTGACAGCCACTCCCATACGCACATCAACATCAGTGCCATGGTTGGGAGGCGAGATTTCCGTAAGGGTGGCAAAGGTGGAAGAGCCACAAGTGGTGGCCGTGGTGGATCCGGTAGGGGACGTGGTCGTTACTTGCAGGGTGAGCCTGTCCCCCCATGTGTGGAGGACCAGTCAAGGGCACCCATAATCCCCCCCCCTCCCGTTAAGGCTGATGTGGCTGACACCATCCATGCTCAGCCCTTGTTGGACCAGCCCATTGTGGCACCAGACCTGGCTGACTCCATGGCTGACTTCCAGGTCAGCAGGCCTATGACACGTGCGCTGGTGCACGTTGATGTCACCATGCCACGTGCATCTGGGGCAGCAAGGTCATCTGCTGCACCAAGTAGGCAGGGCGGAGAGGCTGCAGGGGCAGCTGCGGCTCCATCCACCACAGCCCTCACACACCCAGCCAGGACAGTGCCGGTCCTAGTCCATGCTGCTGATATTCCCCCTGACACCATCACACTAGAGCCAATGCCTGCACCAACTCCCATGCTGAGTGTGCAATCCCACACACCTGATACAGAGTCCACCAGGGCTCCTGCCCCTAGTGTCCAGAGCGGCGCAGGACACTCGGGATCACCACCACCTTCCAAGCGGAAGAGGAAGAGTGCTCGTCCGGCACAGGCTGATGCCCCAGACACGGCTACACAGTCCGGTCCGTCCAGGAAGCCCAGCTTCACGGATGACGAACTGAATGCACTTGTCGAGTATGTGTCCGCACATGACAACGAGATGGTCATTGTTGCAGGATCCAAGACCACACCTGCACAACGCCAGGCACACTGGCAGACCGTTGCAGACATCGTAAGTGCCCTTGGAATCGTGAGGCGCACAGCCAATGATTGCTATAAGCACGGGAATGACCTAAAGCGCAGGGCAAAGAGTAAGCTGGCCTCAAGTCATGCCGCAACTCTAGTGACTGGAGGTGGGTCTCCAATAGTAGACATGGAACTCACTCCACATGAGTCAGTCGCTGGGACCTACGTCACGGAGGAACAGATCCAAGGCGTGGGAGATCTCCCTGATTACGAGGCATTGTCCGGTGAGTGCACATGCATGTGTGTGTCATCCATGTGCATGGTGTGTGTGAGGGCTTCTGCTTGTGTGCCAGGTGAGAGTGTGTGCGCCTGAGTCGTATGGGTCATCCATGTGCTTCATGCAATACATCCTGCGCAGCTGCATTTGGCCATAGCTGTATCCCTTCTGCCAACAGTAGACATGTAGTCCAACTGCACGCCAGTTGCCCTTGAAGTGTCACCTTGCCACAACATTGTTGCAAAATTTAGCACTGTTCATTTAGTCAGATATTTACCATTCCACCACTTTTACTAGGCATGTCGCAGTCCTCTAGTCACATGTCTGACATGGCTATGGTAAAGTTGAGTGACTTAGTTACCTGGATATCATTTGTTCAAACATGTCCCTGTGCAATTGCACCATTTCGGACTGGCAGCTCCAGGTGAAGAATCTGACCTGTTAGAATTAGAAAAGCTATTACATGCGGGAACTGGACAGTATGCATAGGTGCTGCCCTCCTCTCCATCTTCACTCAATAGCAATGGTACATGCCATCTGTGTGATGGCATGTGTGTTTCACCTGCCAATCACAGGCCAATGTGTGATGCCACTGCCAGGCAGCATGCAGAAAATGTGTTCATCTTCAATCTTGGTGTCATCAGTGTGTGCCATTTGCCTGCCCTTCATACGCAGTGAGGCTGCATGCATGGGAGGGTTTTAGTCATGTGGGACATGTGTCAAACAAGTACTGTTTCTCTTGCTTCTCAGCCCTCATTGTGTGCCATGGTGCTAATGCCTGTTTCCATTTCTTTGTTTTTATGTCTTTGCAGGGGAAGACGCACCTGATACTGCTGGGGTTGTGGAGATGGTGCTGACCCAGGAGGGGCCCGAGGGCCGACCAACCACCAGTGAGGGACGTGGTGTGGTGGTGGGTGAGAACCCACAAGTGCTGCAGGTCCTGCTCTCAAGGGGTGTCTCTGGCTGCACCTCCCCCCGAGCTGTACTCAGGTGTTGATTTGGATGAGACCTACGTGCCGTCGCAGGTGAGTGTTCCAGGGAGGGATTCTGTTCTGTCTCACCCACCTGCACCAGGGTCAGAACCCTCAATGGGGATGTCAGTGTTGGCAGCTACGCCTTTGGTGGTTACGGATGCAGGGTCACACTCCGCGACATCTGATCCTGTTCCTGGGCCAGCAGATCAGAGGGGGAATGCAGTCCTGCAGCCTCAGGCAGTGCCGGGACAGCAAGGCGCCGTTCGCCTTGCCCCAGACAGGTGTGGTGCCCGCCGACGTGGTGGCCGTACGCCACCTGGCAATACCGCATGGGAGCAATCCATTTACGGTATGGCAACCCAACAGGCAGCATCATCCGAGATGATGGCTCAGGCCATGGATAGGGTGGCCACTTCCATTGTCCCCCCTGAAAGGCTGATGGAGCGACTAGAGCAGGCAACCGACTCCATCTGCCAGTCACACAGGGAGGACATGTTGGGGTCCAACAGGGACAGGCGGGCGGCACTGGCGACTCTGCAGGAGGCCATCTCCATTGAGTCCCAGGGCCACAGGGAAGCCCTGAGGCAGGAGCTCCTTCACCTCAGGACGACTCTTGTTGAGCTTGAGGCTTCTACACACCAAAGGACAGAATAGCAGCTGGAGCGTCTCACCCGTACGCTCTCAGCTGAGATGCAGGCAACGAGGGCGGAGGTCCGGGCATCCCGTGAGTTGTTGCATGGGGACCTCCGCACACTCATCCTCCAGAACCAGACCTACCACACCCGCATGCTTGCAGCCATGGAGGAGCAGACTAGGGCCTTGCGTGGGCTGCCTCCCATAGTGCAACCACCTCCGGATGCAGCTGCACAGGGTGATAATAGCGACAGCAGTGATACTCCCACAATAGGATAGCCGTGTGGGCCATGAGCCCATGGAGGTGTTTTTTTTTCCCAGGATCCACGCAGGTGGGTTCTGGTGTGCATCCTGTCCTCGGACCTCCTGGGTGGCCTCCCCAACCCCCCCGGGCCCTTCAATGGCCATTTTTGATTTTTATTTTTATTTTTATTTTTTTTTATTTTTTATTTCTTTTATTCCCAATTTTTTTGGGACAATTTGTTGGCTTCCGTGGTTCCTGTGGGCATACGCTGCATTGTGGCTGGGCACATGCAGGCTTATTATGTATTTGGTTCAGATGCTTGGGTTTGAGTCACACACACCCTTCCTGCTTCCCGTTTCCATGGGCTTGCAAAGGTTGTGCCCAAGTGACAGTGAATTACACAGTGACGTTGGACTCCCATGAGCTGTGTGGGCAGTCTGTAGTCAATACTGTGTATACATTCCTAGTGCATACTGCTGTTGTGTTGTACACTGCATGTTGCATTGATGTGTAACTCATCTTCTGTGTCTACCTCCAAATTTGCAGGTCCCTTCCTCATGTCTACACAAGGACCTCTAGTCTGGAGATGTGGTCCATGTTGGCAGCAGTGCACCTACAACTCTACAGGCGCCAACACTGCACAGTTGGTAGTGGTGGGAGTGCAGGCATTTCCAGGTGGTGAGACTCATAATATTATACATTAGTGATGTCATGTTAATGGTAGTACGTGCTCAAGTTTGTTGTTGGTCCGGCATTACTGTGAGCATTTCAGGTGTTGCAAGTTACTAATAGGGACACCGTACATTGTGACACTAGTGTCATGTAGTGGGGATTAATTTGTGTACGTGCAAATAGCATGACATGGCACGGTGTGTCGTGTGGCGGTGCTGGGGTTGGGTTGGCTGACATGGCACTGTCCTCTTGTTGCATTTTGCAAGTGGGTATTCATTTCAGCTGCTTGAATTTGTAACTTCACAAAACTGCATTGGTGGTGTCAGTGTGGGTAGGGATGCACACATTGTGACACTTCCAGGTGAACAATCTCAGGCTGATATGGTTTTCACGGTTCTTTCTCCAGACATTCAGGATCAGTGTCAGGTTGAGTCATCATTGATTGTCAGATGGAATGTGCCAGGGCAGTGTGCACTCCACAGGGGTGTGATTTCTATGTGAAGTAATTAGCCACTAGCTGTGTACGGGCTGCCTCCCCCGTGCCCTTTCCCCTCCCATGCGCAGCGGCTGTGCATGTGGTTGGTGATGGGGGGGCACCACCATGTCCACGGCCAGGCCCCGGCGTGTTGCAACGTTGTGCAGGACGCATGCTGCCACTATGATCCTGCACACTACTGGGGGAGCGTACAACAGCTGACCGCCAGAACGGTCAAGGGAGCGAAAGCGTGACTTCAGCACTCCAAATGTACGCTCCACTATGCCCCGGGTTGTAATGTGGGCTGCGTTATATCTTACCTGGGGTGGCGTGGTGGGGTTCCGAATTGGCGTCATCATGTGGGGGCTGAGAGGGTAGGCACTGTCCCCTGTGGAGGTGGTGATTGGTATCATTGGTGGGGTTGTGTCCTTGCTCAGTATCTGACATGCATGCATGTGCAGTGGCGTTCATACTCACCAAGCAGCCATGTATCGCCATGCCGGCCAGCTTCTAGGTCCCGGCTTAGGGTGGACATTAGGTAAATGAAGCTGTCGTGGGTTGACCCAGGATAGTTGGCATATAGTGAGGTGATGATTCCCTTGGCATTACATACTACCTGCACGTTGATGGAATGCCAGTGCTTGCGGTTCCTATAGATGTGCTCAGATGCCCTGGGGGGACGTAGAGCCACATGGGTGCAGTCAATGGCACCTAGCACTTTGGGGAATCGTGCCACAGCGTAGAAATCCAGGGCGGCAGCATGCCTTTCTGCAGGTGTTCTGGGAAGGTATATGTGCCTGCGGACTGATGGGCGTGCAGTGATGATGTTCAAGACCTGGTGTAGGCACCGTGACTGGGTGGCCTGTGATACACCACCCACAATGGCACTTGTCCGCTGAAATGATCCAGTGGCTAAGAAGTGCAGTACATTGAGGACCTTCTCCAGGGGGCTGAGTGCTTGGGAGCACAGGGTGGGTGATGTGAGGTCGTCCTCCCACTCACTCACCAGGTCCAGTATGATGTGTGGTGGAAACCTGTACCTCCCATGCACCTGGTCATCAGGCATCCCGAAAAGGCTGGTTCTGGGTGTGAATATTCTGGCCCTGACTATCCTCCTCCTCCTCCTTTGGTAGGCCACGCCCACTGCTGCTAGGAACGGTATGTTCATCCTGGGTCTGAGCTAGTTATTTTGTTAGCGTGCAAATTAATGCGTTGCGCGTGTTGTAGGCGAGCGTGTGACCCGCGCACAACTCCAATCCAGTGCCCAGTACAATAGCGTGTGGAAATTGGCGCGCACACCGGGATACAAGTGCGCTGACGTACTTGCGTGTGTAAGTGTCCGCGCACACCTCATATACACGTACATAGCCCAATCGCGTGTACACGCACTTTTGTCCAATTACATGCGATGAGACTCTGACGTGCTGTCCAATTACACGCGATGAGACTCTGACGTGCAGTCTTTCCACGTGTGCTCTGTCACCACGTGGTGTGTGGGAAACACCCGTGCGGGTCACGTCACAGACGCGCTTTACGCGCTGAGGGCCTTTGGTCCAATGGATTTGCGTATGCGTGCTGACGCGCTTACGCGCTAAGGGCCTTTCCTCGGTTTTCACGCTGACGTGCAGGATTTTCACGTGCCAAATCACTCCGTACCAAGCTGGCCACGTGTAAGCACACGGAAGACCACGCTCCTGCCCAGAAGGCCGAACTACTGCCCCCCAGAGCCCCGAGCACGCTCCCACCTGCCATCTGCTGCTGCCTGACTGCCTGCTGCCCACGTGCACTGCCATTTGCTGCCTGCACATCAGCCAGGGGTGCTGTTGCTGTGACCACCCCTGCTGGAACCGAAGACTCCCGACTGGAATTCCATCGCTCCACAGCCCAGCCCCAGGACCCAGTTGCCCACACACTCCTGCCTCTGGGGTTGTCATGTCGGGGCATACAACATCTGTGACCACTGACAACCCCTGGCCAGAGAGGCAGAGGGGCACCAGCTTCAGTGCCACCGAAGTTGGTGCCCTGGTGGAGCAAGTCCTGGGGCAGTATGATGCCCTCTTTGGAAGTTCCCGCGCTGACAAGGAAGGACAGACTCGGATCTGGACTGACATCGTGACTGCCATCAACGCGGAGGGGGTGGCAGTCCGGGACTTACAACATGTCAGGAAGCGCTGGGAGGACTTCAGGTCCAGGACCCTGAACAAGGCCCGGCGCCTCTTGAAGGCAGCGGATGCCAAGGGGCGCCGGGGCCACTTGTCGGAAGAACAGATGGGGGTCCTGGAACGCATATCCCCAGCGCTCCACGTCCAGGTCCTAGAGAAGCAGAGCCGTCTGGAGTCGAGCGGTGAGTGTACATGCATCCTGGTTGTGAGCAGGGCGTGTGGTGATCATTCGCCATTGTGCCGGTTGCAGATCTGTTTGTATGGGGTGGAGTATGGGTGGGGGTGTACAGGGCCGTAGGGCTGACACATGCGAGGGCTGTAATGTGTGAGACATGGATGGTGCTTGTGTGTGGGGGCTTGCATGGCAAATGCAGTTGTGCGTGCACACATGTTTGGATGAATGTGTATGTAAGTAGACATGTCCGTGATGTCAGGCATGTATGTTTTTTTTGGCTGCATGTATGAGCACTGTGTACATGTGCATGTGTGTGTATTTGTCAAGGGTGCAACAGTGATGCTACATGGATGCATGTGACAGCGGTATGTGGAAGCCTGATTGGCAGATGTGACATGGATGCCCGTCTGAACAGTGTGACACTTGGCAGAGGTGTAGACATGCATGCACGTGTGGTGGTGTGTGTACATGTGTGGTGCACTTCCTGTGTTGCATGTGATGTCTGGCTCCCCTTTGGCTGCTGATGCTGTTGTATGTGTAGGGATGGGGGTGGCAGTTGCAAAATGGCTGTGGTATGGCTCATGTGTGCGAGTTGTAATGACATGTGTGTTGGGGATTGTGATGACATGTCTGAGGTTTGCCAATGCCACTCATGTGCAACTGTCATGTGTGTATGTGTCCATTGTACAGTGCCCTGATGCCTGTGTTTTGTTTCTCCCTGTCTGCAGCGTCAACTGATGAAGAGGGCGGAGAAGGTGCTGTGGAGCACAGCGGCGGGGATCCGACCGCCAGCCGGAGACGCAAGGCCCGGCTCCCCTCCCGTGTTGTCATCTCGTCAGGGAGTGAGGAGTCCGGTGCCGCGTCCCAGGCCGCAGCTGCCGGGGGGAGGTCCAAAAGGCGGAGGTTGCAGTTGGACTCCTCGGCAGCAGAAGGGGCAGCTGGGACCCCACAGGGCCCAACAGCGGAAGATGGCACAGAGTCATCCAGGTTGGTGGGGGGTTTGGTGGAGGAGGGGGCCACGCAAGCACCAGAGACGGGGTCTGGAGGTGGGGATCCCACTGGTGCTAGTGGTGCAGTGCAGGACCAGGGACAGGAGGCAGCACAGGCGGCCGCGGAGGTGCCTGTGTGCAATCCTGTCCCCGATCCTGTCCCTGCATCATCTTGCACCAGCAGGGATGCCTACGTCCAGACCCGTTTTCAGGCAGGGGATGAGCTAACGTCAACTGGCCTTCCTCTGCCTGCGGACGTGGCCATCAAAGTCCGGGTTGAGCCTGTCCTGGCTGGTGTGGCGTTGCGTCAACGGGCCATGCGAGGTGACCTGCAGTCTTTTCATGGAGAGACTGCACGTCATCTCGAATGGCTCGTTGACCACGTCAGCCTGCTGGGACAGGTCACCCAGGCCGGATTCCTCCGTCTGATGGGGCTTGCTCCGACCCCCTCCTCAACTGGACCCCCTACGCGCCAGTCGTCCTCTGTGCCATCTTCCCACCCATCAGTCACCTGGGTGCCCTGTGGAGCTGCCTCTGACGGTGCGGCCAGGCTGGTGGAGAAGGCATCCCTGCCACAGTCGGGAGTCGGAGGTCCAGCAGGGGTGGCCACATCAACAAGTGCACCCCAGCCGGCGGAGGATGTGCAGGCAGCAGGAGGCAGTGCACGGGCAGAGGCAGAGCAGCAGCAGCAGCAACATGTTGGGAGCCATGAAGGCTCGGGGCTTTCGACATCGGAGGGGCGGCCATCGGCCGGAGGGCAGGGGGACCCAGGACAGAGAGTGTCTTCCGTGTGGCAGCGGTTGGGCCACGCCATAGGTGCGGAGCGGCGGCGAGCGGAAGAGGCGCGGCTCACAATGGTCAGGGCGGAGAACTCCATGCGGAGGGCCCTGAGGCGGGCCGAGTGCCTCGAGGCAATCCGCAGGGGGTTGGAGGAGGACACAGCGTCGTCCCTGCGGACCCTCGGGGCCATGGAACTGGACCGCCTCCGGGACATCGAACAGGAGTTCGATGATGCCCTGGCCCGGGACACCACGGAGTGAACCGCTGGACTAGCCCGCCGCCTTTGTATATAGTTATTTAGTTTTAGGTTTCCTTTCTTTCTAATTATGATTTGGAGTCGACGGACACTGCTCCACTTTTTGTATATAGTTGATTTTTAGGTAGGTTTTTTTAGTAGGTTTGCTTTGTTCATTTGGGCTCATGGACACTTGGTAGTTTTTCATACGGACATGCATGTTTTTTGTTCTCATTCACATTGTAGTTAGTTTTCTTTCTTTTGCATTCTTAATTTTTTTTAATACAATTTAGTTAGCATACTTCACTGTGTGGTGTCATCTCATTGGTTTCATGCATGTCATGTTGTGTGTTTTGCCATTATATTGCAACCATTGTGTGTGACGGACATGGGTTCATTAGCTTCTTGAACATTGGGGGTGTAACATGTGATTTCCATTTCCATGTGGGTGAATGGGTTACTTGGTAGGGCTTTTTGGATGTGGAGGCTGTCCATTACGCACATGATTGGGGATTGTGAGCACCTGGTGGAGGGTGACCCTGCACTGCCGGGGGGTGGGGGTGGTGGGACACATGAGTGGGGGCCTGGTGGAGGCTGCCCCTGCACTGCTGGGGGGTGGGGGTGGTGGGAGACATGAGTGGGGGCCTGGTGGAGGGTGACCCTGCACGGCCGGGGGGTGGGGGTGCAGGGGGACATGAGTGGGGGCCTGGTGGGGGCTGGCCATGGTGGCAGGGGGTGGGGGTGGTGGGAGACATGAGTGGGGGCCTGGTGGAGGCTGCCCCTGCACTGCTGGGGGGTGGGGGTGGTGTGAGACATGAGTGGGGGTCTGGTGGAGGGTGACCCTGGATGCTGGGGGGTGGGAGTGCAGGGGGACATGAGTGGGGGCCTGGTGGAGGGTGACCCTGCACTGCCGGGGGGGGTGGGGGTGGTGGGAGACATGAGTGGGGGCCTGGTGGAGGGTGAGCCTGCACTGCTGGGGGGTGGGGGTGGTGGGAGAAATGAGTGGGGGCCTGGTGGAGGGTGAGGCTGCACTGCCGGGGGGTGGGGGTGGTGGGAGACATGAGTGGGGGCCTGGTGGAGGGTGACCCTGCACTGCCGGGGGGTGGGGGTGGTGGGACACATGAGTGGGGGCCTGGTGGAGGCTGCCCCTGCACTGCTGGGGGGTGGGGGTGGTGGGAGACATGAGTGGGGGCCTGGTGGGGGCTGGCCATGGTGGCAGGGGAGTGGGGGTGGTGGGACACATGAGTGGGGGCCTGGTGGGGGCTGGCCATGGTGGCTGGGGGGTGGGGGTGGTGGGAGACATGAGTGGGGGCCTGTTGGAGGGTGACCCTGCACTGCCGGGGGTGGGGATGGGTGGGAGACATGAGTGGGGGCCTGGTGGGGGCTGCCCATGGTGGCAGGGGTGTGGGGGTGGTGGGAGACATGAGTGGGGGCCTGGTGGAGGGTGACCCTGGATGCTGGGGGGGTGGGGGTGCAGGGGGACATGAGTGGGGGCCTGGTGGAGGGTGACCCTGCACTGCCGGGGGGTGGGGGTGGTGGGAGACATGAGTGGGGGCCTGGTGGAGGCTGCCCCTGCACTGCCGGGGGGTGGGGGTGGTGGGAGACATGAGTGGGGGCCTGGTGGAGGGTGACCCTGCACTGCCGGGGGGTGGGGGTGGTGGGAGACATGAGTGGGGGCCTGGTGGAGGCTGCCCCTGCACTGCTGGGGGGTGGGGGTGGTGGGAGACATGAGTGGGGGCCTGGTGGAGGGTGACCCTGCACTGCCGGGGGGTGGGGGTGGTGGGACACATGAGTGGGGGCCTGGTGGGGGCTGGCCATGGTTGCTGGGGGGTGGGGGTGGTGGGAGACATGAGTGGGGGCCTGGTGGAGGGTGACCCTGCACTGCCGGGGGGGGGGTGGTGGGAGACATGAGTGGGGGCCTGGTGGGGGCTGCCCATGGTGGCAGGGGTGTGGGGGTGGTGGGAGACATGAGTGGGGGGCTGGTGGAGGGTGACCCTGGATGCTGGGGGGTGGGGGTGCAGGGGGACATGAGTGGGGGCCTGGTGAAGGGTGACCCTGCACTGCCGGGGGGTGGGGGTGGTGGGACACATGAGTGGGGGCCTGGTGGAGGCTGCCCCTGCACTGCTGGGGGGTGGGGGTGGTGGGAGACATGAGTGGGGGCCTGGTGGGGGCTGGCCATGGTGGCAGGGGGGTGGGGGTGGTGGGACACATGAGTGGGGGCCTGGTGGGGGCTGGCCATGGTGGCTGGGGGGTGGGGGTGGTGGGAGACATGAGTGGGGGCCTGGTGGAGGGTGACCCTGCACTGCCGGGGGGTGGGGGTGGTGGGAGACATGAGTGGGGGCCTGGTGGGGGCTGCCCATGGTGGCAGGGGTGTGGGGGTGGTGGGAGACATGAGTGGGGGCCTGGTGGAGGGTGACCCTGGATGCTGGGGGGTGGGGGTGCAGGGGGACATGAGTGGGGGCCTGGTGGAGGGTGACCCTGCACTGCCGGGGGGTGGGGGTGGTGGGAGACATGAGTGGGGGCCTGGTGGAGGCTGCCCCTGCACTGCTGGGGGGTAGGGGTGGTGTGAGACATGAGTGGGGGCCTGGTGGAGGGTGACCCTGGATGCTGGGGGGTGGGGGTGCAGGGGGACATGAGTGGGGGCCTGGTGGAGGGTGACCCTGCACTGCCGGGGGGTGGGGGTGGTGGGAGACATGAGTGGGGGCCTGGTGGAGGCTGCCCCTGCACTGCTGGGGGGTGGGGGTGGTGGGAGACATGAGTGGGGGCCTGGTGGAGGGTGACCCTGCACTGCCGGGGGGTGGGGGTGCAGGGGGACATGAGTGGGGGCCTGGTGGGGGCTGGCCATGGTGGCAGGGGGGTGGGGGTGGTGGGAGACATGAGTGGGGGCCTGGTGGAGGCTGCCCCTGCACTGCTGGGGGGTGGGGGTGGTGGGAAACATGAGTGTGGGCCTGGTGGAGGGTGACCCTGGATGCTGGGGGTTGGGGGTGCAGGGGGACATGAGTGGGGGCCTGGTGGAGGGTGACCCTGCACTGCTGGGGGGTGGGGTGGTGGGAGACATGAGTGGGGGCCTGGTGGAGGGTGAGCCTGCACTGCTGGGGGGTGGGGGTGGTGGGAGACATGAGTGGGGGCCTGGTGGAGGGTGAGCCTGCACTGCCGGGGGGCGGGGGTGGTGGGAGACATGAGTGGGGGCCTGGTGGAGGGTGACCCTGCACTGCCGGGGGGTGGGGGTGGTGGGAGACATGAGTGGGGGCCTGGTGGTGGGTGACCCTGCACTGCCGGGGGGTGGGGGTGGTGGGAGACATGAGTGGGGGCCTGGTGGAGGCTGCCCCTGCACTGCCGGGGGGTGGGGGTGATGTGAGACATGAGTGGGGGCCTGGTGGAGGGTGACCCTGGATGCTGGGGGTTGGGGGTTCAGGGGGACATGAGTGGGGGCCTGGTGGAGGGTGACCCTGCACTGCCGGGGAGTGGGGGTGGTGGGACACATGAGTGGGGGCCTGGTGGGGGCTGGCCATGGTGGCAGGGGAGTGGGGGTGGTGGGACACATGAGTGGGGGCCTGGTGGGGGCTGGCCATGGTGGCTGGGGGGTGGGGGTGGTGGGAGACATGAGTGGGGGCCTGTTGGAGGGTGACCCTGCACTGCCGGGGGTGGGGATGGGTGGGAGACATGAGTGGGGGCCTGGTGGGGGCTGCCCATGGTGGCAGGGGTGTGGGGGTGGTGGGAGACATGAGTGGGGGCCTGGTGGAGGGTGACCCTGGATGCTGGGGGGGTGGGGGTGCAGGGGGACATGAGTGGGGGCCTGGTGGAGGGTGACCCTGCACTGCCGGGGGGTGGGGGTGGTGGGAGACATGAGTGGGGGCCTGGTGGAGGCTGCCCCTGCACTGCCGGGGGGTGGGGGTGGTGGGAGACATGAGTGGGGGCCTGGTGGAGGGTGACCCTGCACTGCCGGGGGGTGGGGGTGGTGGGAGACATGAGTGGGGGCCTGGTGGAGGCTGCCCCTGCACTGCTGGGGGGTGGGGGTGGTGGGAGACATGAGTGGGGGCCTGGTGGAGGGTGACCCTGCACTGCCGGGGGGTGGGGGTGGTGGGACACATGAGTGGGGGCCTGGTGGGGGCTGGCCATGGTTGCTGGGGGGTGGGGGTGGTGGGAGACATGAGTGGGGGCCTGGTGGAGGGTGACCCTGCACTGCCGGGGGGGGGGTGGTGGGAGACATGAGTGGGGGCCTGGTGGGGGCTGCCCATGGTGGCAGGGGTGTGCGTGTGGTGGGAGACATGAGTGGGGGGCTGGTGGAGGGTGACCCTGGATGCTGGGGGGTGGGGGTGCAGGGGGACATGAGTGGGGGCCTGGTGAAGGGTGACCCTGCACTGCCGGGGGGTGGGGGTGGTGGGACACATGAGTGGGGGCCTGGTGGAGGCTGCCCCTGCACTGCTGGGGGGTGGGGGTGGTGGGAGACATGAGTGGGGGCCTGGTGGGGGCTGGCCATGGTGGCAGGGGGGTGGGGGTGGTGGGACACATGAGTGGGGGCCTGGTGGGGGCTGGCCATGGTGGCTGGGGGGTGGGGGTGGTGGGAGACATGAGTGGGGGCCTGGTGGAGGGTGACCCTGCACTGCCGGGGGGTGGGGGTGGTGGGAGACATGAGTGGGGGCCTGGTGGGGGCTGCCCATGGTGGCAGGGGTGTGGGGGTGGTGGGAGACATGAGTGGGGGCCTGGTGGAGGGTGACCCTGGATGCTGGGGGGTGGGGGTGCAGGGGGACATGAGTGGGGGCCTGGTGGAGGGTGACCCTGCACTGCCGGGGGGTGGGGGTGGTGGGAGACATGAGTGGGGGCCTGGTGGAGGCTGCCCCTGCACTGCTGGGGGGTAGGGGTGGTGTGAGACATGAGTGGGGGCCTGGTGGAGGGTGACCCTGGATGCTGGGGGGTGGGGGTGCAGGGGGACATGAGTGGGGGCCTGGTGGAGGGTGACCCTGCACTGCCGGGGGGTGGGGGTGGTGGGAGACATGAGTGGGGGCCTGGTGGAGGCTGCCCCTGCACTGCTGGGGGGTGGGGGTGGTGGGAGACATGAGTGGGGGCCTGGTGGAGGGTGACCCTGCACTGCCGGGGGGTGGGGGTGCAGGGGGACATGAGTGGGGGCCTGGTGGGGGCTGGCCATGGTGGCAGGGGGGTGGGGGTGGTGGGAGACATGAGTGGGGGCCTGGTGGAGGCTGCCCCTGCACTGCTGGGGGGTGGGGGTGGTGGGAAACATGAGTGTGGGCCTGGTGGAGGGTGACCCTGGATGCTGGGGGTTGGGGGTGCAGGGGGACATGAGTGGGGGCCTGGTGGAGGGTGACCCTGCACTGCTGGGGGGTGGGGTGGTGGGAGACATGAGTGGGGGCCTGGTGGAGGGTGAGCCTGCACTGCTGGGGGGTGGGGGTGGTGGGAGACATGAGTGGGGGCCTGGTGGAGGGTGAGCCTGCACTGCCGGGGGGTGGGGGTGGTGGGAGACATGAGTGGGGGCCTGGTGGAGGGTGACCCTGCACTGCCGGGGGGTGGGGGTGGTGGGAGACATGAGTGGGGGCCTGGTGGTGGGTGACCCTGCACTGCCGGGGGGTGGGGGTGGTGGGAGACATGAGTGGGGGCCTGGTGGAGGCTGCCCCTGCACTGCCGGGGGGTGGGGTGATGTGAGACATGAGTGGGGGCCTGGTGGAGGGTGACCCTGGATGCTGGGGGTTGGGGGTTCAGGGGGACATGAGTGGGGGCCTGGTGGAGGGTGACCCTGCACTGCCGGGGAGTGGGGGTGGTGGGACACATGAGTGGGGGCCTGGTGGAGGCTGCCCCTGCACTGCTGGGGGGTGGGGGTGGTGGGACACATGAGTGGGGGCCTGGTGGGGGCTGGCCATGGTGGCAGGGGGGTGGGGGTGGTGGGACACATGAGTGGGGGCCTGGTGGAGGCTGCCCCTGGTGGATGGGGGTGGGGGTGGTGGGAGACATGAGTGGGGGCCTGGTGGGGGCTGGCCATGGTGGCAGGGGGGTGGGGGTGGTGGGACACATGAGTGGGGGCCTGGTGGGGGCTGGCCATGGTGGCTGGGGGGTGGGGGTGGTGGGAGACATGAGTGGGGGCCTGGTGGAGGGTGACCCTGCACTGCCGGGGGGTGGGGGTGCAGGGGGACATGAGTGGGGGCCTGGTGGAGGTTGACCCTGCACTGCCGGGGGGTGGGGGTGGTGGGAGACATGAGTGGGGGCCTGGTGGGGGCTGCTCATGGTGGCAGGGGGGTGGGGGTGGTGGGGGACATGAGTGGGGGCCTGGTGGAGGGTGACCCTGCACTTCCGGGGGGTGGGGGTGGTGGGAGACATGAGTGGGGGCCTGGTGGGGGCTGCCCATGGTGGCAGGGGTGTGGGGGTGGTGGGAGACATGAGTGGGGGCCTGGTGGAGGGTGACCCTGGATGCTGGGGGGGTGGGGGTGCAGGGGGACATGAGTGGGGGCCTGGTGGAGGGCGACCCTGCACTGCCGGGGGGTGGGGTGCAGGGGGACATGAGTGGGGGCCTGGTGGAGTGTGACCCTGCACTGCCGGGGGGTGGGGGTGGTGGGACACATGAGTGGGGGCCTGGTGGAGGCTGCCCCTGCACTGCTGGGGGTTGGGGGTGGTGGGAGACATGAGTGGGGGCCTGGTGGAGGGTGACCCTGCACTGCCGGGGGGTGGGGTGGTGGGAGACATGAGTGGGGGCCTGGTGGGGGCTGCCCATGGTGGCAGGGGTGTGGGGGTGGTGGGAGACATGAGTGGGGGCCTGGTGGAGGGAGACCCTGGATGCTGGGGGGTGGGGGTGCAGGGGGACATGAGTGGGGGCCTGGTGGAGGGTGACCCTGCACTGCCGGGGGGTGGGGGTGCAGGGGGACATGAGTGGGGGCCTGGTGGAGGGTGACCCTGCACTGCCGGGGGGTGGGGGTGGTGGGACACATGAGTGGGGGCTTGGTGGAGGCTGCCCCTGCACTGCTGGGGGGTGGGGGTGGTGGGAGACATGAGTGGGGGCCTGGTGGAGGGTGACCCTGCACTGCCGGGGGGTGGGGGTGGTGGGAGACATGAGTGGGGGCCTGGTGGGGGCTGCCCATGGTGGCAGGGGTGTGGGGGTGGTGGGAGACATGAGTGGGGGCCTGGTGGAGGGTGACCCTGGATGCTGGGGGGTGTGGGTGCAGGGGGACATGAGTGGGGGCCTGGTGGAGGGTGACCCTGCACTGCCGGGGGGTGGGGGTGGTGGGACACATGAGCGGGGGCCTGGTGGGGCCTGCCCATGGTGGCAGGGGTGTGGGGGTGGTGGGAGACATGAGTGGGGGCCTGGTGGAGGGTGACCCTGGATGCTGGGGGGTGGGGGTGCAGGGGGACATGAGTGGGGGCCTGGTGGAGGGTGACCCTGCACTGCCGGGGGGTGGGGGTGGTGGGAGACATGAGTGGGTGCCTGGTGGAGGGTGACCCTGGATGCTGGGGGGTGGGGGTGCAAGGGGACATGAGTGGGGGCCTGGTGGAGGGTGACCCTGCACTGCCGGGGGGTGGGGGTGGTGGGACACATGAGTGGGGGCCTGGTGGGGGCTGCCCATGGTGGCAGGGGTGTGGGGGTGGTGGGAGACATGAGTGGGGGCCTGGTGGAGGGTGACCCTGCACTGCCGGGGGGTGGGGGTGGAGGGGGACATGAGTGGGGGCCTGGTGGGGGCTGGCCATGGTGGCAGGGGGGTGGGGGTGGTGGGACACATGAGTGGGGGCCAGGTGGGGGCTGGCCATGGTGGCTCGGGGGTGGGGGTGGTGGGAGACATGAGTGGGGGCCTGGTGGAGGGTGACCCTGCACTGCCGGGGGGTGGGGGTGGTGCGAGACATGAGTGGGGGCCTGGTGGGGGCTGCCCATGGTGGCAGGGGTGGTGGGGGTGGTGGGAGACATGAGTGGGGGCCTGGTGGAGGGTGACACTGCACTGCCGGGGGGTGGGGGTGCAGGGGGACATGAGTGTGGGCCTGGTGGAGGCTGCCCCTGCACTGCTGGGGGGTGGGGGTGGTGGGAGACATGCATTGTTGATCAGTAGTGCAAGGTGACATGTGGGTTGGCTGGGGGCATGCCCATGGTGGATGGGCTGCCTGCGGGACATGAGCAGGGGTGCAGGGTAGTCCCCCGTGGTGTGGGCTGCCTGCAGGGGCCGTGGAGGTTGTGGAGCGTACACCTGGGAGGACCCACAAGGCCAATTCACGTGTAGTACTCCCCAGAACCCCTGAAATACACGTACCCTGATGGAATCGCGTGTGCAACTTCCCGCGCACCCATGTAATACACGTACCCTGCTCGCACTGGGACTATCGCGTGTGTAACTTCCCGCGCACCCCTGAAATACACGTACCCTGCTCGCACTGGGACTATCGCGTGTGGAACTTCCCGCGCACCCCTGAAATACACGTACCCTGATGGAATCGCGTGTGTAACTTCCCGCGCACCCCTGAAATACACGTACCCTGCTCGCACTGGGACTATCGCGTGTGTAACTTCCCGCGCACCCCTGAAATACACGTACCCTGCTCGCACTGGGACTATCGCGTGTGGAACTTCCCGCGCACCCATGTAATACATGTACCCTGCTCGCACTTGCCCATTCGCGTGTGGAACTTCCCGCGCACCCCTGAAATACACGTACCCTGATGGAATCGCGTGTGGAACTTCCCGCGCACCCATGTAATACACGTACCCTGCTCGCACTGGCCCATTCGCGTGTGGAACTTCCCGCGCACCCCTGAAATCCACGTACCCGGCCAAATCACGTGTGAGACTTCCCGCGCACCCCGGTATACACGCACACGTATTTTTTGTCAGCGGGTCCGTGTTTGTGGGTACCCCTTTGCACGTCATTTGTCCTGGAGGGCCACAGTATAGGACATTCATCATGGCAGTATATAGGTGCTATTTGTTGGCGCACCTTTTGGCGCACATTTCTTACAGCCGCAGAGACGCTACCGCCTGCTTTCTTGTGGTGGTCGTGTTTGTGCCTGTGCGCTGGTTTGAGCGTGCGCTTTTTTGCCCTATTCTATTCCATGAATACGTGTTGTAGGCTAGCGTGTGGGCGTTCCGCGCACTTGTGCCCTGTACTTCCCCCGTGACGCCCACGTTTTGGCAAGTTGTTCCCCATTCCGAGGGTTACGCCCGTGTTCCGCCTACTTTTGTTGCGTGCGCCGCGCTATGTGCGATTTTCGCTCTGGCCTGTGCGATTTTCGCTGTGACCTGGCGCACGCTGTTAGATGGCCTGTGCGCCAACGTGCGCCGCGCACTTTTTTATCGCACATCCGCTGGTTTTCTCGCGCACGGACTTCCATGAATCGATGTGCGCTGCTTTTCGTGCGATTTTCGCACTTGCACTGCGATTTTCGCTATTCCACTGCGATTCGCACGTTTTTGCCCACTTGCGCCGCGCAAATTATTCCATGAATCGGCCTGTAAGTATCTTCAACACAGCTGGATTAAAAAAACTATTAACTCTGTGTCTAAACTGCAGAGTAATTCTAAAATGTTACCTTGGCGTAGAACAAGGTGTATGTCATAAACTGGTGTTTACAAAAAGCTGAAAACCACTAATCTTTTAGATGAACAGTCCTTGAAGACAGGAGAAACCCCCCCTCCGGAACTTTGCCAGTCTCCACCTGATAGTGTACAGGACACGTAGACAACCCCCCACCCAGGGAAACCCTCTGGGGAATAAAACCCTGTGTTGGACTGAGAGCGCTGGTCTGTTGGGGAGATCTCACATGGTTGTCCCAAGATTCATACCCCGAAGTCCCTCTGGTGTGGATGATGGAGAGAGTCCTAATAGCAGAGATGACACAGGTCAGTATTAAGGTACAGAGAAGGTTCTGAGAAGAGAATATATACAGAAAGAGCTGCACCTGTAGTAGTGACAAGGGGTGATTGTGAGAAGCTTAGGATGCCTTAGGGCTAAGTTCGCAGGAACCCCTACCAAGGCTATAGAAAGATAAGAGAAGAGGAAATGAAGCCTCAGGTAAGAGCAGGGTGTACAATTCTACTGTTCTCTCAAACAACTTACTTGATGAGATTTGAGTGGTGGGAGTGAAGATTCAGTGATCTGAACCTGCGGTTTTAGTGCCCAGAGATATCTGGCCCGTGATTGCGGGATACTCTGGTATCATTTTAAAGGAGAGAACACCGTTAACCGTCTCGATGTGGGAAGACATAAGCTACTGCTAGATCTGGAATCAAAGAGCCATACCGTGCTTTCCCGAGATCGAAGATATGAGAGAGAAACCCACAGCGGAACAGGGAGGGGTCACAGGCTGGTGCAGATTGTGGCTGCGGATTGCAGCGATCGAAGAAGCAGTCCAAAATGGTGTGAGATCTAAGGAAGTACAAAGGTGTTAGCGAAAGTGGCTGGGTACAGCAAGAATGAACATCTCCAGAATACGCACTTACGGAGCATCTATGCTGGGAGTAGTGATGCACAGGAACACAGGAAAGATCCAACTATATCCCTTCACGTGACCGCAGAGCAGTGGAGACACGGGAGAAGCTGGAATGTGCAGAACAGCTTCACAGGAGCGGGCCTTCCCGGCGGCCATTACAGAGTGTGAAAATACAAGAGTGTACCGGCGCCTGCCACAGCCCCACCATGACCACTGCCCATAACGGGACGTGACAGTTTAGTCAATTGGTACAGTTGTTGAATTCCAAACATATCCACATGACAACAACATTCAGTTTTTCAACATACACTTTCACAAACTTGCAGAAGTTAAAACAGTCTGCACAATAGCGTGTTTCCTTCTTTTCAAAGACAAGTATGTACGCAGAGAACATTTCTATCTTTTCTGCTCAAATTTCCAGTGCTACGCTGATGACACTCAACTCATTTTCAGGCTGCCCTCGGCCACCTCCTCCCCCTCTCTCATCTCTGATTGCCTAACTGCCATTCAAGACTGGTGTTCCGCCAATGATCTTTGTCTGAATGCCAGCAAGACTGAGATCCTCCTCTTTGGCACACCTCCTCCATCCTTTCCCATCACTCTCTGGCTGGCCTCCCTTGGCCTTCCTCCTACCCCCACCTGTGAGGCTAAGAACCTCTGGGTCATCTTTGATTCCACACTTTCCTTCTTTGACCACATCTCTGATGTCTCTAAAAAATCTAACTTACTAGTGCACCTCCTCAGAGGTTCAGAGGTACTCTGCCCTTCCTCTCCTTCCCCCAAAAGCTCGCTGTCTCCCAAGCACTGGTTCTCTCTAGGGTGAACTATTGTAACAGCCTCTTTCTTAACCTACCTGCCTCTACTCTCCGCCCTCTGCAACTAATCCAGAAGAGGACTGCCAGACTTGTCCTTTGGCCTCAAGCCCTGGGATCGTATCCCTCCAGCTCTGAAATCTGTACATTGGCTCCAAGTGGATGCAAGGATTACATTCAAAACCCTCTGCATTGTCCACAAGGCATTCTTGGGCCTAGGTCCAAAATACCTTCAGCTATCCCTCCGCAAATACCTCCCCTCTCAAGCTCTTCGCTCCTCTACCTCTAACTACCTCAGGGTCAGTCATTTTTCAAAGAAACGAGCTGGGGGTAGCTGTCTGTCTGGAACAGCCTCCCTGCCACTCTAAAACTTGAGGAGAACCATCTCTAGTTCCGGAAGCACCTCAAGACCTTCCTCTTTGCTTCTGCCTTCGCCCGCCCCCCCTCTCCTCTGCTGATCTGTACTCTCATGGCACCGTGCACCTGGCCACCCTCTGTCCTTCGGGCCTAGGTTCCGGTTCACCCTGCCACCCTCCCGCACTGCCTCTGGGCCACCCCTTGCACTGGTGTCTGTATCTGTGCCCATACAGCCACCCCCTTTTTTTCTCTTCCTGCACTTATCTGACCTACCCCATCTACTGTCTTAAACTCAGCACTTGCCACTTTCTGGCGGCACCTCCACTTTTGTCGCTTTTTAATATTTATTTATTTATTATTAATTATTCTGTTCTCCTTTTGCTCTGCACTTGCCATCTCTTCCCCCCTCCTGGCACTTTTACCCTCCGCTTCCCCATGCACTTGCACATTCTCAATGTCACTGGGCCTAGTAAGATCGTTGTTTTGTTCTTCCCTGTTCCCCTCCCTTGCCTTGTCGCGCTCTGAAACACTTGTGTATGAGCGCGATATAAATAAAATATCAATTCATTTCAATTCAATCTTTTGCATATGCTGTCACTACGAACAAATCGCAAAGGTCTAACTCTAGATCACGCATTGATTAACATTAGCACAGTCCTCAAAGAAGGTACGAGTTACATAGCACTTTCAGATTTCTGTACTCTCAATGGTCTATTCCTCATTAACTTTGATACAAAGTCAATGCTGACATTCCTTGGATCCCGGAATACAACAGGCTATGTGCACTGTACACCCCCTATCTAGATATGTACCCTGTATCTAAAAAAAAACCTTTAAAAAGAAAACTAATACAAACAGAAACTATCCAAGATCTCCCTGCAAT
This sequence comes from Ambystoma mexicanum, assembly GCF_040938575.1. Lineage (NCBI taxonomy): Eukaryota > Metazoa > Chordata > Amphibia > Caudata > Ambystomatidae > Ambystoma > Ambystoma mexicanum. The sequence continues at coordinate 121,696,486 of NC_090921.1, forward strand.
ATGAGTAAAAAGACTAAACTAACAACTGCTGCTGCATCAAATAAAACAACCACAAATCTCTAGTCCAAATACAATTGCACGTCCATCAAAATACAAAGAGACAAATGTCTCTTCTCAAAAAACAACTTCACTCCCATCAATGGATACAGAGGCACAACTCTCTGCTCCATTTAAATTTAGCAACACAACTGAGTAAATTGCTATTCAAATGTAGGAATCAATCTTCTGTTCCAATTGCCACCAATTGTTCACAACATTTACTTAAACGGCTTGGACCAGTTGTGTTAGCAAATGCTCGTCCTTCATAGAAATGCCACAAATAATCCTGATACCACCTACAATGTCTCGGGTATAAGGCAAGCATTGGACTACTGTGTACGAATGGTAAAATTCACCATGAACACACAGGAAGATCCACAATAATTCCTAATGTACTTATTACAAGTAATACAAACCAAAAACATCCCTATGAAGGACATTTTCCAGATTTCATACACGTGAAAACATACATGCACTATATGCAACCATGTTTCACAAGAGCACATCCCTAATGAATGATTTATTTATGTATCCATACTAAATTACGAATCCGTTCCATTTTACCAGCTACTGCAGAATGCAAATCATGGCATATAATGCGCTTTTTGCAATTCCGACAATCGTTCCAGCATACTAATGAACTTGCATGCCCAATATTTCATATTAATGCTTCTAAGGTAAAATGCAGATGATACCGAAAATAACCGTAAGTCTCACAACCTTTACACACGGACAAGCATCTCCTGGCAGGAAACCCTTCACAACAGTAGGCATAATCTACCACACTGGTGCCACAATCACTTTAGGCCACTACACTGCATATGTCAAAAAAAGAAGTGGTTGGTTTGACTGTAACAACATCTCAGTTACTCCAAAACATAGGTTACCAGCAAATCTAACAAATGCCTACCTAATATTCTTGCAACCCAAATTCAGTACACAGTTAGAATATGACAACGGGTATCTAGCCACTTTAAACATACCCTTCATTACAACACACTTCAAACATGCTTAAAAAATACTTCCATAATACTACAATAGTACTTTTAAAATCCAATAGAGTTAGAATACGCCAACAGGTATCTAACTACTTTAACCATACCCTACATTACAATACACTTCAAACGTTCTATCACACTTACACTCACATAATATAGCCAAGCTACCACACACATGTATTCTGTAACATGTTTATTCTTTAAAACCATGTAAATGCCAAAACGTGTATGTAAATACAGTAGGTTTTTTTAACCCACCATGGATTTCCTTTCTCCAATGACACAATGATGACTTCATGTTAATACAACAACAGTGTACCATGCACAAATGTTGTACCAAACATAGCACATACAATTTATGAGGGTAAATCTTTATGTCCAGTTGTATGCAATTAAAGGTTTTAAAGTATCTTCTTCAACAAATTGTACCTTTTCTGTGGTCAGAACTTGTTGATAGCTTTACCTATAGACCTGTAGTTGTCTTTGAGAATCATCATTTTACTGTACCTAATCATTTTTGTAGCTTGCGTTGTGTAAATAAAATTATTTTCTTTTTATAACACTCAATACCGGTTGGTGGTCATTGGTCAGTATTCCCTGTGTTAACTGTCAGTTTCTATCTGGTGCCAAACAATTATCCATCTTACAGGCCGACTTGAGGGCTTGACAACATCACCTATAGGTTAGCCAAGGAAGCAGAACAATCTTTCTTGTTTCATTTGTAGCTCAATCCAGATGCATTGGGAGATAAGTACCAATACTTCGTATATATTACTGGCAAAAGTTACATGCATTTTACATGGCAAAAGTTACATGCATTTTACATCTATTTTCACCATTGCAGAACTGTTCTTTTTTAAGGTAAAGAACAGCTCCCCATTTTACCCCACCCTACAGCAATTACAGCTAAACTGAAATCTGTTTCACTGCTCCGTCTTGCATATAATTTCTGCATCTTTAATTGAACAATACTTGGCAATTGTTCACTCCTTTACTTAATCTAAGAGAAATATGTCTTGCTTACATAGCTTATCCTCTTCGACTCCTTTCAAGCCTTGCAGTTGTTTCTTGCTGTGGCATCCTTGATTCAGACTCAACTCTTTGTTCTTGCACCTATCTGTATTCCAGTGCCTGTCAGCTCGGCAGCCTTGGTCTTTCTTCTCTCTAGGCTTCTTGCTTACTATTACACGATGCTAATGTCTATTTTCTCAACATGCCTGTTTTCCGGCATTCTACTTCCTATTTTAGCAAGCTCCTATGTTGTCTTATCTACCTTGCGTTTTTGCGTATATACATCTATCACATCTCTTGTCACTTATCTTCTTAGGGTATATGGTTTTTCTTTATATTCACATATGTTTACTGTGTCACTTCAATCACATCTTCCTTCTTTAGATGTCCATACATCAAGTGCAGTGCATCTACATATCTTCTCTTCTTCATGGTGTCACTTCACATCTGTTGTACAGTACTTATAATTCTTCTATGTCCAGTTGTGCCTACAGGCTGATATCTAGCGCTTCAGTACAGGGATACATTTGCAATGGTTGTCTGAGCGCATAGCGTCTCTCATATCTCCGAAGTGGTATTAGGATGATACCAGGTATCATGTAGAGTGTTTTCTTGCCGTTTTTCCAGTATGACTCAGGTGAGGTGGAGGGTTATATATAAAGTATGTGTTTGTCTGCCTCTCTACATTCCCCCTCTGGTTAAGTCCTCCACCACATTCACAATCGTCTTAACCTTTTCTTCACACTTTGGTTTCTTCTGGATCCATATCTTTGTCACCCCCCTCAGGTCACCTGCATTCTTTATGGGGTCATCCACACTCCAGCTCATAGGGCAACACTCCCCAGTCAGTGAACAGAACACCCAACGTCACACATAGGTCCGATGAGCATTGGGATAATAAAACTTTGTTCCTGGGGGTGCCATAGGGTTTCCTTTCCGGTTCTCATGGTTGGTGTTCTCATTCTGTGTGTGTGTTCGTCAGTCACAGCATTCACATTGATCATTATCTTCATTCAAAGAGCTTTCTTTGCTATCTTCTAATATTGTCCTATGATTATTCTTATAAGACAGAATCCCAGCAACACTAACACTAGTATTGCTCCCAACATTTTGAAGGCAGTTGCCAGCCAGGTAGGAACACATGAAAACAGATATGAAAACCAATCTTCATCTTCGTTGTCATCTACTTCTTCCACCATTTTCCCATGCAGAGTTGACAACAGAGTTATAGCTTCTGTCAGGGTTCCATTTTCTTCATCATGGGCAGGTATGCACTGCAATAAGGGCCGATCTTGGCGTACACACCTCCTTCCATTGCTGTAATTAAGTCCAGGACATACCTGTTTTGGAGGGTCATAAGTCTCATCGCCCTCAATTTTTATTTAATCGCATTAAATCCTTTAATTGTTGCATTATGTATTTGTAGCAGCACCCCCCTCATGATTTGTAATCACTTAGCATTTACTGCAGCTTGAATTCCTGGCATAAAAATAGCTGTAAATGTCACTGTCATCCTACTGAAGAATTTATGGTCACCTGGAATGTTGTGATAAGCTTCTATTGATTTTGCCAAAAAGTAGTTCTCTCTCTTCTGCCAGGTGAGGTTGAGCGACCTCTTCTTTCATTTATGTGCATGCATTTTCGAAAAGTTGGTTATGTGATCACTTTGGGGGATCACCAAGCAGGAACATGTATTACCATCCTAGAACATAGTCCTCCCCAATTTATAGGTAGCTTCATATACGCTTTGGATCACCAGACCCAATAGTGGTCCCTTAGCATGGCAGTTCCTCCTTTCATTCCTGGCAAATCAATTATGTGTTTACATCCTTTAATTTCTCCAACTTTGGTCTGACCACTGTTTATGAAACACAGTGTTGCATTCTTCATTGGCAAGATGGATGCCGGTCCTGCTTCATCTTCAACCCACGTTAATAATTTTTAATACTTGGCCCATTCCTTAAGTCATCCATCATTCACTACTTGCACTATTTGTACTGGTGCTATCATCAATAAGTACACTACATCCCAACAATCCTTCCCATTCTGTACTGGTGACTATGTGTCCATATACCAGTAGCTGAAGTCTCTCCCAGCATCCTAGCAATCCTGGTGTTTCCCATGTGTCTGCACAATCCAGTCTCTTTTGTTCAACAATCTTCATCTCTTCTCTATTTAGACCGCTCAACGAGTACAGGATCATTTTAATTTTCCATCTTAGGTCTTTTATCATCTTCTGTGTTTTTATGTAAGCATCTTCATATGGGAACGTTGTTCTTGACATACATTGTAGGGTTTCCCACGCCCCTTTAAATTGTCCTCTTGTCATGCATGCTGCTAGATGGCTGAAACACCTCGCCTAGTGTTTAGGTATTTCTCTTGCTATAAAGGTTCTGGCTGTGCTCATGGCATAAGGGATGAGAGAATGTACATAGCAGCTCTGATCTGACATTCCTCTCCCCACTTTACTTATATGCTGGTACCATACGTTATTTTTAAAATGGGCTGACTTATCAAGGTATGCTTTTATATCTTGATAATCTTCTCCAGCATCCCTCTTGAGCTGATTACTGTGTTTAACAATATCAGGGAACATGTCACTCGTTGTCACGATCCTACCCACATACCACCCGGCACCACTACATGCACACATTCAGAGACTCTGTTTATGGCAAACTTGCAAAGTTAAAACCTACAAACTGCTTCTGCATTCATTTGCTTGCTTTATTGCTTCAGTTTTGGACCAATCTAATTTCATGTTCCATTCCGGGTTTTGGGTTAATCCAGCAGATGCATTCTGGTACATGTATGCTGTCCAAGAGGCAGAGGGCTGGAGGCGGCATACTGAGTACATTTGTTTGCAGCAAGTTACTAAGAGCTGGAGAAGCCCTGATTGCATTCCCCTGTTTCAAGCTACTGCAGGCTATGCTGACAAGAAAGGACACAGATTTAATTGCAATCCACTGCTGTAAGCTACTGAAGCCTGGACTGGGTTTAGTTGTACACAACTGCCTCAGGCTGAAATCAGCTCCACCCTGTTGGGCTCTTGGCTGGGAGGGCCTTTATAAGCTCACTTTGAATAGAAGCAGTTGTTCAGTCAACTGTTTCCAATGGGAGTTTGTGCTTTTGAACCTTTTCTGAATATCCTGATTTATGCTTTTGAATCCTGTTTCTTGCTGCTTTGCAGCACCCTTTCCAGTCTGCTTTTGCAGTCTGCCTGTTTTTGAAACTTTCCTTGATTTCCAGCTTTTGCCTTCTGAAACCTCGTACTGTTTTGCTGTTAAAGACATTCAGTTCTTTACTGATATCTTTTCTGCTTTTCTGACATTCTGTAAACGCCCTGTTTTTTGTACGAATTTCTGCTTCACAGGCTTGTCCTGTTTCGGCTTAGCTTTTCTCTCTTTCTCTCTGCAATTCCAGTCTCTTGAAGTGTTCCTGTTTGTTCCTTGCCTGCAATATTACCAGACTCCAGTCCATAGTTCTAGTGCATGTTCTTAGGTACTCTGTGTTTCCCGAACCCCTCATATTCGCTGTGTTGGCAGCGACCTATCTTGCCCAAGTCCTTTGACTTGTGAATTCTGATAGACTAGTCTCTGCTTTGTAATTTCTTTCTCTATCCTGTTCTATGCCTGGTTACTTCTTTCAACACTGCTTTCTGCCTATATTACATCTCGGTCCACTGTTATGTATCCGTTTACCGTTTGACCCCCTGGGTTGGTCTCTGTTCAGTTCCTATAACGGAAAGGCTTCTGCTGCCTCTGCCTAGTCCATTGGGCTCTTATCTGCCTCAGTATATGGTCTCCAGTTTTACCCTTGCACTAAGTACAACAGTCTCTTTAGCGCGCCTAACTCATGACGCTGCTATATAACAGTTGATAAGAGTAATCTGCTGGTACTGATCCCAAGGGCTTTCCCTAATCCCCGGAGACCCCTATCATATTGAAGTACACCCTTTATTCTGATCAATCCGTGTTGCCCAGTATATTTGCCTGTCTTTGCCTTCTCTCTGTCTCTTTGCTTACAGCCATCTTCTGCCCCTGCAGTTCCTGTGAATACCTGTTTCAACTCAGAACAGCTTGGTATGTATCCTGTTTCTGTTATATGCTAGCATTGCTTCAGGAATATCCTCAATCTACAGTGCATACTGTGAGATATAGATCTTGCCATGTGCTCCCCAGCCAGACTCCAGACACTTGTACTTTTATTAGGAATAGAAACAGATATCTCATTGTTGAACACTCCATCTATATTGTAAAACATCATTTGACGGAATGCTATAAGAGTAAGGAAATAAAGGCAACACATTGTACAAAACGCAGTTACAAAAAATATGCAAAAGAACTCATGCGCAGTACTTCGCTTTTTTCTCACTAAGTGGTCTTCTTGCTAACAAGGTGTATCTTACAAAATGGAAGATTCACATTCTATATTATCAGCGTTTAGTTCATGTTACTTTTTATAAAAACCATACTTTTTTTATAACAGAAATTGTAATAATATTGCAATGATAATCCTGAGAATAATGGGGGCTGTTTTAGGATTTCCAAAGGCGGTGAAAATATCAACATTTTGTTGCACTAGAGCTGGATAAGATTGTAGTATATATGTTGAAACAGGATACAAGAATGTTTGCAACATTATAGGCAACATAAGGTGCTGTGTGCTCTTCTTTTCTTCAAAACATTGGGCCTCATTATGAGTAGGGCGGTAAGGGATACCGGGCACCGGTAAAGAGACTGGTGCTGGTAATCCCTTACCGCCCTACTACGAGTTCCCTTAGCGGGTCCCTCCTTTAACACCTGGTCTGACCAGGCATTATGGACGGGACCCGTTAAGGGACTTCAGAGCTAATAACGGTACTGCAATTTTCAGTACCGTTATTAGCGCCTTCCCATTCCCATTGAGCCCTATAGGGACTCAAATGGGAATCGGGAATGGCTTTTTCAATGGGGACTTATCGGTCCTGCAAAGGTCAGACTACACCGGTAAATCCCCATTGAACCATACCGGTCCCGGACCCGTTATTGGAGGCAGTCATGGCGCAAATAGCGCCATGGCTACCTCCAATCTCGGAGTGAGGCCCATTGTCTTTTTACCTAAGAAAGATAGTTCTTTAAACATTGAAAAGTGTATTTGTTTCCCTTTAAACTTGGGAATGATCGAAAGTTTGAATTGTTGTTATTGTGATGCCTCCTGTTGGCTCTTGAAAAATGATCTGGTCTGCATGTGTGGAACGTCTTCTCTTGCTCACTGTCAACCGGTGCCGGAGGGGTAGGGGTCTATCCTTTGTAGAGCTTTACGTCATTCAGACCCTACAATAATTCCAAGGCCTAATAATTGCTGAATTTCCCTTACTGTCTCGGAGTTTTCTCTCAGGTGTCACTTTTCTCCCTTCTTGGGAGATTAGCTGCCCTATATACAGGACCTCTTCCTGACAATACGGTAGTTTCTCCTTGGCTACATGTATCCTTTTTCTGCTAATATTGCCATTAACTGGACTGAATCTTCTCTATATTTGACCTCTGTCTCACTGAACCCTAATACGTCATCTACGTACTGAATTATTGTGTTCTCAAGTTGTATATTACCTAGGTTCATCTGAAGGACCCTATTAAAGATTGACGGGAACTCACAGTACCTCTGTGGTAATTTTGTATGTCTCCACCAGTGGTGCCTATATGAAAATTAGGTAAAATATTGGGAATCTTCATGAAGGGGAATTGAAAAGAAGGCATGTTTTAAATCTTCTACTGTAAAATATTTAGCTGTAGCTGGGAAGTTACATAATATCGTAGCTGGTTTTGGAACCAGAGAAAAGCATTGTTGAAGGTGTGTAGATCCTGAACATATCTCCACAACTTCCCTATTGATTTCCTTACTGGGTACACAGTCGTGTTACATGGGGAATCTGATGGAACCAATATTCCCTGATGTATCAAAGCAGAGGTGGTTTCAAATATACCTTCATCTGCTTCTCTTGACATGGGATACTGTTTTGCTCATGGTAGAATTGCTCCTGGCTTCAGCTTTATTTTAACTGCCCCTGCTCTGCTCAATAGACCCAAGTCAGACTGTTGGTCCATAAAACACTTGGTACCCTTTCAAGGCCAGTCTGGAAAAATGATGGCTTATTTCTTATCAGTTCCATTCTCTGTGCTATTTCCTTATTCTCCACTTTCATCCAATAAGTGAGACTTATGAAAAATACCACAAATCTATTGTACGAATTCTCATCTCTGAAGAACTCCTCCTCTGTCAAATCTGTTATTCTATACCCTTTGTCAATAGCTATTACTGTTCTCCAGGCTCCTTTGTCATCTGTCCCATGAATAATCACCCTTTCCTTTCTCATTATCATTTCCTCCAGTTCTATGGGAATAACCTGTCCTTCCTCATCATCCATAGTTACTACTGTGCTAAACAAAAACATGTCAGGTATTCTCAGCAATGTACCTATCAATCCAGGAAGCCATGTCAACAAAATATTTACTCCAAACAAAAATATTTCTGCATCTAAAGGGACACCTTGTAATGCTTTTAGGCCTGTAAATGCTAATATAAATGATCTTACATTCATGTACTGTATCCCTGGAGTGGAAGATATTATCCCTTTGTCAGTAAAAGTTATCGTCATATTAAGTTTTGTCATCAAGTCACATCGTAATATGTTAACTGTTGTCTGTCGAGAATACAATAATGGCATAGTTATGTCATGTTGTCTTTTTGAAAGTGGTAATTCATAAGTAAATGGAACCAAACACATAGCCCCAGAGAATCCCTGCACTTTCATGGCGATGCCAGACATTGGATACCTCCCCTCTCAAATGCAACAGTGATTTACTCCCATGTGTACAAGGAACGACAATGTCTTGCATCCTGTCATTACCGTGAACCTCAGTTCTGCTTGGGGGTCTGGTATCACAGATAGTACTGAACAAATCAGGTCACTCTGTGGTCTTTCCTATTGTGAATATAAATTCATCCATGTACCCGGAAAAAGATTCCCTCCCACTATTGTGACACTCCCTATCCTGGGTGCAGGTGTTTGTGGGGCTCTTGTATTCGACTACCATTGCAGCATCATGACCTGCTGCAGTGGAGTGTACTGTTGGGTCTGTACTTGTGTTTGCATATGTGCTTGCAGTGGTTGCCCTTCTTAGGACTGTGAGTGCAGCAGAATCTGGTGCGTTTGCAGTGCATTTGTCTGATACTGCATGTGATCTTGGGCATAATACTCCAATGGTTCTGATTTATAGGGTAGAGTGTTGCCATCCCCATTCTTGGAATCTACTCCTATAAGTTTGGGTAATATGTCCCATCCACCCACAATTCCAGCACTGTTGAAGCTGTCCTCAATGAAACCCCCCCTTGAGGAGTTTGAATTCCACCTCCTTGTCCTCTAGGCCCATTCCCTCTATCACATGGCCAGAAATTGTACCCACCCTGATCTACGGGGTACCCTATATTGATTGGCTGTGTTAGGTGGTAACTCTTGTGTAACCACTCCTTCGCGGCTCATCAGTACTGCTCCTTCCATAGCAAATTTTGACAATTTCTTCTGAACTAACTTCACTTCCTCAAGCTTCCTATTCTCAGCTTTTTTTCGTATTCTTCTCTTGTAACAATCGACAATGATGTACGATAGTCAACTGTATTTCTGACCATGGCTCCGCTTCCATCCCTACTTGTTTTTTCATTTGCCTTTGCACTGGCTCAGGCAATTCCTGACATAAAATATGATAAAATAACATTACGGTTTTATCCCACAATTCCCTCATCTCAAGACGCCAACGTTCTTGAATCTCCTGAATATTTGCAACAGGATGTTCGTTCTCTCCCATTTGTCATGAATCCCCAAAGTATCTTATGAAAAGGATACGGTAACCAAAAAGGATACAATTGATAGGGGTCTTCCGGATTCTTGAATTCACACGATTTGATAGAAGTGATGTCAATTTAGACCTTCCAAATGATACAGCTCTCTGACTTGTAAAACAGGCATAGAGAAGGATCACTGGAAAGGGCGTGGGAGAGTAATAGGAAGGCAGCCTAGGAAAAATAAAGCATAATGAGAAACTATCTCAACTAACCTGTCTGATAGAATGGCAATAATGGAAATTCCAACACTAACCTGTAGGCTTAGAACTGGAGTATCCACCAAAGTCAATGAAGAAATCCAGGAAAGAAAACCAACGACAAAGGAGGGAAGGTTATTAAGGGAGACTTATCCCGAACGGCACGAGGCTCTCGCTAGATACCGGGTTGGTGCACCACAGGATAGCGTCCATAGTTCTGTGCACAGACACCTTCAAATAAAAGTTGTAGATACACCTTCCTTTCCCACCAGGAACAAAACAAATTGGAATGAGTCCACCTGTTATTTCCTCACAGGTTCAAATCAACCGCGTGCTGGATACATGCAGACCAAGTACACGCAGCCAGGACAGCTGTGCTTGAAGAGTTCCAGTGTCTGCGTGTGATTTTACATACGAACCAAATACACGCAACCAGGACAGCCGCGCTTGAAGAGTTCCAGCGTCCGCGTGGGCTTTTACACGCGAATCAAGTACATGCAGCCAGGACAGCCGCTTGAAGAGTTCCAGCGTCCGCGTCGGATTTTACACGCGAACCAAGTACATGCAGCCAGAACAGCCGCACTTGAAGAGTTCCAGCGTCGCATGGGATTTTACACGCGAATCAAGTACACGCAGCCAGGACAGCCGCGCTTGAAGAGTTCCAGTGTTCGCGTGGGATTGAAAGCGGAAACTTACACACGGACAGGAAAACAGCAAACAAATGAAACAGGAACCCGCGTGTGAGAAGACACGCTCACAAAATCTGCTGAAGGCAGATACAGGAGCTCGCGTGTGAAGGAACACGTCGATGAAAGCCAAAGAAGCAACTGACGGGATGCGAGGACGCAGATGAAAAGTTCAGCTACCAAGATGCCAAAATGTTCAATCAGAAGCAGCGAGCCACGTATAAACGCTGCTTATAAACGTTCTGCCGTAAAACACGTGTCAATCCTGAATCACGTGAATTCAACGACGTGAATAATGCAGACGTCGTTTTCCTGGTAATACATCAAACAACCTCCATCTCGAATAAAACGGTCTAGCAGTTTTATGAGCATAACCCGTTCTGCGTACAAACGGAGTTCCAGATCCAGAGGTAAAATGTCCAGCATGCATGACACATTTTCCATGTGGTAGTTCAGGATATGATATAGGTTCTGGTGTTTTTCCTTCTGGGTCTTCTAAATCTGACCACTTTACCCCTCTTTCTATGTTTGGGTCTGTCGAGGAGTCACATGTGCCCTCTCCTCGTGCCCTCTCCTCGTGCTCTCTCATTTTCTTCCCTTTCTTCATCTGACATCATTATACCGTTATGGCTATTATCCTTTTCCCCATCATCAAGCTCTAGTCTGCTTAGGGACAGCACTCTATGCTTGTCCATCATAACGTCGTCCTCTTGTTTCTCTCAGTTGAGATCCTTTGAAACTCCCTCTGGTCTCGTAACCATCCTTTTTTTCCCTCATCTGCCAACATAGTTCTCAAATCCTTTTTCCCTATAACTTCTGCCTCATGCTCATCAGCCCATGTTGGTACTCTAGGTATCTCATGTAGCTACCCGTAGGACTGTTGTGACCTTCTCTCTTCTTCCCATTGTTCCCGTTCTTCAACTGGTATTACACATTAATGATGTGATCTATTTCGTCATTCCTTTGTCCTCTACTCATTCTAATTTCCTTCTCTTCTTCCTCTTCCTGTCTTCTCATCTCCCTCTTCTCCTCCTCTTCCCTTCTTCTCTGTAACTTTCTTTCTTTCGACCTTTGTGTTTCTATTACCTCCCACTTCTTCTTTTCACCATATTTTCTCTCTCTCACCTTTAACTGCTCTTCATCCCTTTCTCATTCCATTTCCCCTCTTTCCCGCTCCTCTCTTTCTTCTCTTTCTTTTACATCGTCAATACCCTTTCTGTCTAATTTGAGTAATATCTGTCCTCCCATCCTTCCATTCATTCTGTACAATTGTCACTTTGCTGACTTTATCTTTCTCTCCTTTTTATCTCTTGGCCTCTTCTTCTATCTCTATCAATCTATCCCTTCTTTTGTTACGCTCCTCATGTTTACTATGTCCGGACCTATATTTGTATCCTTTAATCTTTCTTTCTTCTGTACTATCTCCACTACTTTAAGCGGGCGAATGTATGTATCGTATTAATACACCCCACTGCTGCTTTTAACTTCTTTGAAGCATAACATCCCTGTTTCTCTGTGGTTGTACTATTGTCTTCAGAAGAAGAAAGAGGAGCTGAGGGCATTGTGCCCTACCCTACATGCTGATTAAGCATCCATTCCTTCTGAAGCAGGTCTTCTTTCTCGCTCTGATACATTTTCCATAGCTCTATAATAGCTAATCTTTTTTGTAACCTTTTCCCTGTGTACGCAGCATGTAAGTATGTTGTCATGTGTTGCAATACTGTTCTTGATAGGGAACCCTTGTGATCCACGTCATGAACATTTTATCAGCTGTGTATTTTACCCGTTCAGCATGATATTTCCTAATCTTCCGTGTGTACCTCTGTGATGTTTTGCACAAGTGTAGAAGGGGAGTGTCCTCCATGATTACAAGTCATTTTTAACTGTCAATAATTACCAGATTTTTTTATCATGATACTACTTTAATCAATTACTATTATAAAAAATGTTATTCTTTCCTCCTTACACAATACATGATATAGCTCAACAATCAATTCAGGCAAGCATCATCAATCACCGCCTATTCCTCAAAAACAATTCTCCCAAAAACTTTTCCAAGCATATCCATTAATATTCTCTTCACTTCTTCGTTACAATTCTATCGATTCTTACTATCCAGTTGTTTTATTAAGGACCATCTAAGAATCTTGTCTTGTTATATTTTTTCTCAACTGTTACCCTCCTATGATTGGTGCCAATCGCTTGTTTTTTAGGGACTGATAAGCAGTCAAATTATTACTACCGTTCTATATTTCCAATCTATAACCTACTTTATCACAACTAATAAAAACCATGTGTCGTTTTCAGCCAAATCCACTTCTTACACTAACATAGTCCTAACCCCAAACAAATTTGCACAACAAATTCTACGGTTGTCTTTCTTACTTTCTCTAGTAAAAGTATCTCATCTCAATTTTACCCCATTTTGGGGTGTGAAACGCATCCTTCATATTGGTCCTGCCTCAGGAATCCTTATCTTAATACCCTATTTTGAAGTGCGATGCCTTCCTTCCATCTCCTTGAGAATAGGTTTTTCGAGGTATCTCTTCTCAAATCAATCACGTTACATTTTGCCCACTATATATATTTAAACATGCAATACAATCCCTCCACTTTTACTTGCCACTTTCAATGCTCTACTTAGATCAGTTGCTCAGTTTGAGCCCTTCACATTGACTCTTCCCCAATTGACTACTTTGCCTTCAGTCCGCGGGGCGCTCTTGCGGACAGGACAGGAATTTTTTCAATGAGGCACCTGCGGTCCGTCTCGATGTACACGTGTGATTCTTCTGCTCCCCACAGGAAACTCTGTAATCTTCTGGCTGATGGTGGAAGATGTAAAAAATACAAGAGTCTGGATATCAACCATCCGCATTGCTACTAAATGTGCAATAGCACCTGGAGCGTTCCATTGTGCCGAATGGGGTTACCACAATAAATGATCTCAGGCCCAAACAACCAGACAGACCCAATGAATATGAAAAAATACTACTTTATTATCAGTTCAATAAAGTAGGGAAACCTAGTGAACAAACAGAATGCAACCCACACACTCCCGGTGCATTTCAGTTACACAAAAGGTTTTATACCTCAGTAAAAATAACAGTATAAAATCTACTGGATGGATGGTTTGGTTAAGGGAAACGTATACATATAGTTTGTATAGGTGTTAGTTTCATCATTGGATGCCTCTTTACTGGTAGATACGGCTTGACCCACCTCTAACTACATACAATACTGATAATAGCATAACAACAGCAGCGGAAAGTCTTCTGCAACAATGTATGGTCTACCATTACATAGGCCCTCGTGATTGGTCAGCACTCTCTTACCAACCTTGAACATTCAGCTTAATAGCGGCACGTAAGCAACGAAACCCAGGTGCTAGGGAACAATGTCAGACAACTGCCTTCCTTATCTAATTAGCCTAACATCTCTCATCAGTTAGGCCCTAAGCCAAGGCTTTTTCTTTGGAGTTGACCTTGCTGACTGTTCTCTTCCTCAGAACCTTAAAGGGAAGCAAGGTACATTGCTATCTTCGTCTGGAGCCTTATGAATAAGCATTGTTTTCCAGTCTTGAATTACGTGTGATGAGACCATAATGTTGTCCATTTTGCCCTTCCATTTAATATTATTTGATTTAATTATGTTGGGTGCTGTTACTTTCCTTGGCCTCTGGAGACTTGGTTGCTCTCTTCTGAATGTGCTTTCTGCATCTTTAATTGAACAATAATTGCCACTAACAATTGTTCACTCCTTTATGTAATCTAAGAGAAATATGTCTTGCATACATAGCTTATCCTCTTCTACTCCTTTCAAGCCTTGCAGTTGCTTCATGCTGTGGCATCCTTGATTCTAAGCCAATCAAATACCCTTTGCTATTATGTAAATCTGTATTCCAGTGTCTTTCAGCTCTGAAGCCTTGGTCTTTCTCCGCTTGAGGCTTCTTGCTTACTACTACACGATACTGATGTCTATTTTCTCAACATGGCTTCTTTACCTGCATTCTACTTACTATTTTAGCAAGCTTCTACGTTGTCTAATCTACCCTGCATTTCTGCGTATATACATCTATTACATCTCTTGTCACTTATCTTCTTATGGTATATGGTTTTTCTTCATATTCACATATGCCTATTTTGTAACTTCTATCACATCTTCATTCTTTAGAGGTCCATACATAGAGTTCAGTACGTCTACATATCTTCGCTTCTTCACTTCACATCTGTCGAACTTTACTTATACTTATTCTATGTCCAGTGGTGTCTGCAGGCTCATGTCTACCGTATCAGTTTGGGGATGCATTGGATATGGTTGTCTGAGCGCATAACATCTCTAATGTCTCCAATGTGGTATTGGGATGATACCAGGTGTCATGCACAGTGTTTTCTTTCTGTTTTTCCAGTATGACAGAGGAGAGGAATTGGGCTCTATAAATGACGTGTGCGTCTGCCTCTCTACACTGCTCTACTCCTTCCACCCTCTGCTGTTATTCACTGTTCCCCACCTTCTGCTCTACTCCTTCCAGCCCCTGTTGTTCTTCTCTGTTCTCCACCTGCTGCAATAACCCTTCCATCCCTTGGTGTTATTCACTGTTCCCCACCTTCTGCTCTACTCCTTCCAGCTCCTGTTGTTCTTCTCTGTTCTCCACCTGCTGCAATACCCCTTCCATCCCTTGGTGTTCTTCTCTGTTCTCCACCTACTGCTCTACTCCTTCCACCCCCTGCTGTTCGTTTTTGTTTTCCACCTGCTGTTCTACTCCTTCCGCCCCCTGCTTTTCTTCTCTGTTCTCCACCTGCTGCTCTACTCCTTCCACCCCCTGCTGTTCTTCTCGGTTCGCCACCTGCTGTTTACTCCTTCCACTGCCTGCTTTTTTTTCTGTTCTCCACATGCTGCTCTACAATGAATGTTGGACCTGCCGCAGTCAGTACGCTATAATAGACTTTATGGTGCACTGACTGGCTAATGAGACTATACATCTGCCCATCAAATCAAGCGTCATGATGAGGATTGAGAGTCAGGACATCAATAACACAATTCTAGGTGACGGTCGTAAAGGCCCCTAACAGAGGCATATAAAGGGACACCATTGTGTTCTTAAAACCATTACCCCATTGTAAGGCAGGATTTTTTATAGTGTGAACTTACTCACTTTTAAGGACGCCAATTTTTGCAGCCAAATCACAGCGAGATTAAATGCGTTGCCCAGGATCATACACTTTGGTTAAGCAGTGTAGCCAGGATTTAAACCCACTCTGCAATTTAGACACTTGACCCCATACTTTCTGAGTTGTAATTGGTAAAAGTATTTAAGTTTTGGCTTTCAAAGACTACAAGAATACTGTTTTATAGTGTTTACTTACAAAATACAAAAATCACATAATAAAGTAACCTGATGATATATAAATCCTATTAGAAGCCTTTTAAGACAAAAGCATAGCACTTGGCTTTAATTTAATGTCTTAAATAGCAAACCATAAGACCCAGAATGTGAAATAATTAAAGTGTAAAAAAATATTTATATCATTGTACTTTTAGCACTTTAAGACACAAACTAAATTCAATTGTGCATTAATACCACTTTGATATAAAAATTGTTAGTGATACAACCCAAAAATCTGCTAACTTTTCCCTCCAACCCAAAGATTAGAGCAAACATAAACCCAGTCGAAAAGTACCCAGAATTTGACATAAGTTGTTTTTTTACTGTGCAGAAAAGAAGTCTGGATGCTTCAATTCAAAGCAGGGGAAAGCACCTGTCATGGGGACATTGTAAGGGGTTAACATGTAAGTATCTGGTGGCCACCCTCTTACACATAATTCATAAAAGTGCCAAACATTTAACAGTGGTATTTCCACCATCAAATTGAGGGTGCAAATGGATAAAAAAACACATGTAAGCACACTAAGTGGTATTTTTGTAATACCACCTATGGTGTACCAGCAATACCACTAACGTAACCTTTGGGACATAGGTAAAGCTATATTTGGGAGGTTTTTGCCAATGCATCCAGTGTTACTGGTAATTACCATCAGCAGGATTTCTAACAAAAATCTGCCCAGGCTGTTCAGAGGCCTTAAGTCATTGTTTTGGCAAATACAATCTTCCCTATTTCAACTCTCCTTCAACCAGAGAGATATCGGAATCAAAGAGAATGACACATATGTCCCATAAATATAATTGGTCTGGATATTTTATGTGATGAGTATTAATGCTTAATGCACTTGCATTAAAAGCTGTGATACTGTTCTACTCTTATTGGCACATGATTAGAGCTTGACTTTTATAAATGCTATTTACAAAACTACCCTACTGAATAATGCTCAAAAGCCATTTATCTTCTGCTATGATCACCAGAAATGACCAAGCAGTCTGTACTGCTCCAATTGTTATGTTCAATGGGTATCAATAAGTGTGGACTACTCTGAAACACTTTGACATCTTTGACCCTAAAAATGCAACATAGTTTGGCCCTGTGTTGTAGAAAAATTGATTACAAAACTGTAGGACAATCGCTCTAAATTCCCAAAGCAGAAACTGTAATCTGTTTTCTTGTATGAGAAATTGAATAACTATTTGTATTCCTTAGCTCTGGATAGCTTAATAGTCTGTAAAACAAGTTTGTCCATTTATTGTTCCATTCTTTGTATTGTGATTATTACGGAACTATATTGTTTTATGGGTCATCATTCTAAAATAAACAGAATACAGGTTATGCGAGGGTAAAATAGCTCTGTGGATTGGGTTCCTGAAGAAGAGGCAAGTTTGGAAACATGTCAAATAAATATTCAGCATTGAATTTAGTACTGATGACCCTTATTTTTCAGGGACATGAAATAGATTTCATTTTCTGCAGCATGCTATGAAACATAAAACTGGTCAGGACCACAGTATCAGTATGTATTATTATCAAACTTCACCTTCAAACTCCCTTTCAATTCAGTCTTAAGTCTTACATCGCCTAATACGATAATTTTTCTTATGGGATTTAATATCATTCCCTACAGGATCACTCTATGGGCCTCATTACGAGGCGGGCGGTAAGGGATTACCGGCACCGCTAAGGGCACCAGTGCCGGTAATCCCTTACCGCCCTACTACGAGTTCCCTTTGTGGGTCCTCCCTTAACGCCTGGTTTTTCCAGGCGTTAAGGACGGGACCCGCAAAGGGACTCTGGAGCTAATAACGGTACCACAATTTGCGGTACCGTTATTAGAGCCTTCCCCATTCCCATTGAGCCCTATGGCGGTAGCTCCATGGCTACCTCCAACCTCGTAATGAGGCCCCATATCTTTGCAAAAGCCCAGTACATAGAGGTGATCTATAACCTTCCCACGCACTGATCCACGGGCCACAGTGCACGATTTACCATGCACGTAATTCAAACTGACCCTCAAAGATTATAAGAAGCAGATCTTTTTACTAGTCACCTCCATCCCTTCTGCCAACCTATCACCCGGCCTTTGACTTGGACACCCGACTTAGGCACTGCAGCATCCTATGTAAATTTAATCTGCAACCTAGTAGTGCACCCTAAGGACTGGCTTTCCCTCCCAACAGCAAACCAACCAAGTAGTACCAGCTCACTCTACTGTGCAACATCAACCCTCATCTCACCACCTGCCTATTGGCATCTTTCATCAAGGACGTTATTCTCTTCTGCTCGAATATGTCCACTCTGTATTGAATACATGCAGACAACAGCAGCTGAACTTGATGTTATTGTACAAGTACATCCCTCTCACGCCCTACTCCAGCTCTGAAGAATCTACACAGTTTCAGGTTCATTCCTGGTGCTTCTTCAAAACCCTACTGCCTCCACCAGAGATCAATGTACATTGACTGGGCAGCCCCACCTCACAAAGCTTCAACCCACCACAGACCTGCAATTCACAAGCTCATTGGTCCATGACATGCCAAGAATCCACAAACTGCAATTTGATTGTCAACGTTTCACTGTAGAAATCTGGAATTCTACACCTGCACATACACATGAAGAAGAAACCCACTTCAACTTGCAAAATAACTAAGTCTCACCTGGTTCAGCTTGAATTCTGAATAGCCAGTATGTGCCCATTTCTCTTTCAGCACACCAATGCCCCTTATGTCTTCTTCACCTGATCGCCCACTGACTTGTCCTGCGTGCTTTGAAGCCATCATGATCAACCTCTTTAAAATTTAGAAATCAATGAGTAGATAACATTCAAGTCTCGCTGAATCATCTATAAGGCAGTAGCCCTCAAGTCATCCAGCTATCTTGTGGAGAAACTCAGCATCTCTGCCAGACGGCGTACCACAAAAAGCCAGGACACGTGCAGAATTGAAATCCGCTGCTGCCAAAAGGAAAGGACCATAAAACAAGCCTTCTCTGAATACGGCCCACGACTATGGAACCTCCTACCCATCAGCATCAGACCTGCCCCGACGCTTCTACAATTCAGAAAAGAACTAAAGACCCACCTCTTCAAGGAGTCTGTCCTCCTCAACACCTAGGCCATCACGTCACCCCCGTGCCACCTGACTCGCTAGATGCCGTCCGCCCTGTCACCCTGTACAGCTGTACCCCTCCTCTGTGCCCCTCTGTATCCTACCCCCACTGTATATCGGTTCTGTTGTTACCTCTGAAAAGCGCTCTGTTATGCATCTGTACTGTTGTATATCTCGGTAAAGCGTTCTGTTGCTTCTCGAAGCTTGGTCCATTCTCAATAAATACAATAATAATAATAATAATAATAATAATAATCAAAACCTCTTGGTAGATAACGCTGGCATCTTCCCATGGTACAGGTAACCTTGTATATCTCCTTTGTGTTCCCGATCCTCTTACTGCATGGGGCTGCAAAAGCTTGTGTGTCTTGGCACACCATATCCCTATCTCGTTATCTTGGCTGCGGGGAGCCATCATATGCTGTGGACCATGCGACCAAACTGGTTCTGAGGTAACGCCTCGTTGACTGACCAAGAAGTAGAAGATGTTTTCAGACCCCTTGCCAAAAGAACAATTTTACACTGCACTCCTATTTTTAAAGAAAACACTAAAACCTATGGAAATGAGTGAGAGGTCAAAAGAATGATGAAGGAACTGAAGGAGCAGGTGCAGGTGAGAAACACAGATCCCTTGCCACCAAATGAGGCTCATTTGGCTACCACCGAGTTGTTCTTTCTTACCGTTACTTGAAAGCTTCCGCAAATCACACTTCATCTGATCTACAGTGTTTTGAAGATTCATCAGGCCATGCTGGACCGTCTCTGAAAAACAAGAAGGTGTGCACAGTTTCTATTTGTATTGCTTGTCGTGCTTTGACAGTTACTGGTCTGGCTCTAGCGGACATATTGTTTGAGCGGCCATTTTATTTTGCGTCAACGCAAGGAAGCCTGTATAGGCTCTAGCATGGACTGAATATAATGTCTGCCAGAGGAATAGAAGATGGATTGTCAAATAAGTAGGTACGGTAAGGCTATTTGATCTCCTGTCTAAGCTTCCTTCCATTCCTCCAGCAGTATCCTAATCACCATTGCAAGACAATAAAAATACCAAACTCACTTGGGCCTAATTATGAGACTTAACAGCGTCCTTTACTGATTGTGCTTACTTTGCCGGACTTTCTTACCGGGCAGCTCTCATTGTAGGCCTCATCATTGCTGCAAACACTCATTCCGCAATGTAGCCTGAGGATCAAGATACACAATGGGCCTGATTCATGGAATTTGTAGCGCGGTGCAAAGCCACTTTGCACTGCCAACACACACCCTGATTCACAGAGTCGTGCAGTGTATATCTGCAGTACAAAACTACAAAAGCACTCTTTGCACCGTGCTAAATGGGGCTAATTCACAGTGCAAAGAGTACTTTTGCAGCGTAAAGTGACTTTGCACAGCAAAAATACACTGTGCATCGCTCTGTGAATCAGGGTGTCTGTTGGCAGTGCAAAGTCACAAAGAATTCCATGAATCAGGCAATGTGTCCTTTTTTCCCTGTGCAAGTCTCCTTACATTTCTGGCCGCCTGTGTTGAAATTGTTGCTGGCAACCATTTTTTTTAATTTTATTGTGGTACAGCCTGACCTACCTTGATTGTCCGCCTACCAGGCACCACAAGCAAAATTCAGTCTCAAATCAAACACACAGACTCTGGGCTGCATTATAAGTTGGCCAGTGAGGTAATAACATGCCGGTAATAATGTTTATCGGCAGGTTAGTTGGCCAGTGGGGTGCCTAATTTACCTCCAGCAAAGGTAAGTCAATCGCCTTACAGGCAAAAACAGCCTGTTTTGCTGGCACCTGTATTTCCGGTGCTGGTAATAGAGGCAAATCCTCCCCCATGGCGTGCAAGGGGACTCCATGGAATGTTGACTTCCCTCCCTTACTGCCACTTGTACCTCCCCCTGACCAAGTGGCGGTAACAGTAAATCTCTTTGCTGGTATACTGGCTGGATTTTACACCTGGATACCGGCAAACGTAGAATGAGGCCCCTTGTTCCTAGTGAGTGGGATTCAGATGGGGTCATGTATTGACATGGGTACCGCAGAGCAATTGGTAAAGTTTGCAAGACCCATTTGTGAATAGTGTCTGGAATTAAAGCTTACATTAAATGAACTCTTGAGAGAAAGCACAGGAAGAATTTTGCGGGCGTGGATTGTTTCATTGTTTGAGTGGCTGCAACTTTGTGATTGTGGCCTGGATTCCCTCAAAACCCACTATGAGGGATACCAGGGCAGAAAAGCTCAGAGTGGGTTCCCCTGGAGTATACTACAACACATCAAACACAAAATCCCACTCAAAAAACAACTATAGTGTATTGATTTGCAATGTTTTATTCATACTTAATTCTCGTACCATTAATCGGTTGTTCTTCATATAGAAAACTCTTTTTGCATTACACTGGATGATATGGGCTAATACATTCCACAAACTGAATTTGACAACATTAAAAACATACACAGTATCCTAAAGTGGCCACTAAGCATCACATTCATTCTCAAACATACCTAAAGTGCTTGTAAGTTCTTAAAATGCAGTAGTGCAATACAGTACAAACAAATGAGTTTTCAATTCAAATATAAATAACACCCTCAACTAAAGGATGAGGTGTGTTTAGCATTGATAAAAAGTCTGCCAACATGTTTCGTTCTATACGGAAAAGTGATCCGCAGAACTTCATCAGGGGCTAGTTATAACGTCACCAGAGTAATGCTGAGGGCATGTATATCCATCTATGCCATCCAATACCTTTCAAAGGAATGCACAATGTCCACTAAATTATTGCAGTTTGTGCTGACTGTCTATTCCCTCCCCATCTCCAAATCTTGATAAAAGGTAAGGGTATGCTTCCCTAGCTGGTGGCATTTAGGATTGAGTTACATACAAGAAGAAGAAGCTAGCCTGAAAAAGAATCCAGAAGACGATCTGACTGCTTCTGAATGATTCGACATCCTTCCAAGGACCTTCCTGCTGACAAAGCTCCATCCCAGTGCTGGCTGTACAAGAACGTCTGTTGCCATAGCGAGAACAGTCCTTGTGTTCTCTGCCCCTGACCTGACCTGACTTGACAAGGTGTAAACAAGTTGTTAAGAACGTCCATTGCCATACACAGAGCACTCGTAGTGTTCTCCTCCCCTGACCTAGCTTGACAAGGTGTAAACATGTTTTCAAAAAACTTCTGTGTCCATACAGAGAGGAGTTGTGGTGTTCTCTACCCCTGACCTGGCTTGACAAGTTGTAAACAAGTTGTCAAGACCTTCTGTTGCCATACAGAGAGTAGTCGTGGTGTTCTCTGCTCCTGACCTGACTTGACAAGGTGTAAACAAGTTGACAAGAACTTCCTTTGCCATACAGAGAGCAGTTGTGGTGTACTGTTCCCCTGACCTGACCAGAGGCGTAGCCAGGATTGTCTAGCAAATGGGGCCTGATGCTAATGTAGTTGGGCCCACTGCACCAACAAAAATATCTGCAAATTCCCATACAGCGCTGCTGAGTGGGCATTTACAGATTTTGGGTGGGCCTTGCCCCTCAGGCCCTACCCTGCCTACGCCTCTGGACCTGACTTGACAAGGTGAAACAAGCTGTCAGGAACATGGTACCATACAGAGAGCAGTCACAGTCTTGCCTCTCCCTGTCCTGGCTTGACAAGGTGTAAACAAGTTGTCAAGAACTTCCTTTGCCTGAGAGAGAGCCGTCGCAGTGTTGTCTCCCCCTGTCCTGGCTTGATAAGGTGTAAACAATTTGTCAAGAACCCGTTATCATACAGAGAGCTGTCGTGGGGTTCTCTTCCCCCTGACCTAGCTTGACATGGTGAAAACACGTTGCCAAAACCCATTACCATACAGAGAGCAGTCGTGGTGTTCTCTCCCCCTACCTGGCTTGACCAGATATAAACACGTTGTCAAGAACCTGTTACCATATAGAGAGCAATCGTATTGTTGTTTCCCCCTGTCCTGGCTTGACAAGGTGTAAACAAGTTGTCAAGAAACCGTCACCATACAGAGAGCAGTTGTGGTGTTCTCGGCCCCTGAACCTGACTTGACAAGGTGAAAACAAGTTGTCAAGAACTTCTGTTCTCATGTTGCGCTATTGCTCAAATTGAACCAACTCAACACAAACCAGCTAGAGCCCTAGACATTGACTACACAACTGACAAAGTCTGAGACCTATGCCTGCTAAAGACCTAGGAAAATAGAATCCTGGAGAAATCCAAAGTGACATTGGCTTCCTCCGGAGCATATCTCCTACCTCAACTCCTGATCAGTCTGCAAATTTCCCCTGCAGAGCTGCACCTCCAACAAACAATACACCCACGCTGCACCCCAACAACAGCATTTTCTTCTTCTGCAACCTAGCTTCTTCAGTGGCTCCATACCTGTACTGCTTGATTGGACAGTCATCGCCAGCTGCACCAGAACTGCTGCTGAAGAACCGGAACATGGGAACTGCCACTGTGCATATCTCACCTTCACAGGACAAGAGTGTTATCTAGTAATGGTCGGAAAATGCAGCAGACGCCCAACTGTGAGGTTCTTAACACTCAACGTAGCCTCATGAGGCACAATAGGGGGTTCAAAGCAAATTCTTAAATGTAGCATTTAGACTTCACTTACTCCTGATGGGACATGATGCACAAGGGTCAATATCCTGCAAAGACAATCAGAAGCCTGTCCTTCTATCACGCTATTTCCTTTTGGAGACTAAGCGCTAGTTGTGGTTAGCAAATGCTTCTTGTGCCACCCCCCTCCTCCAGCCATCAATTCCATCAGGCTTTACTTCTCAACATTCAGAAGCTGATGGTGGTTGGGGCAATGGAGCAGGTTCTAACAGACATCGAGAGACAGCGTTCTAATCTCACGTCTTCCTTTACCATTCCTGAATTCCATAGGAGTGAGTCTTTCAAATGGGAAATCCTGGGTGTGGGAAACCAGAAGGTGTCTCACCGCTAGTACCCGGGGATCTCCCTCAGGTGGCCAGGGCACGGCCATCACCTTTGGATCCAGACCCTGGGGGTGGACCAGTGAAGGAGGATCACCGGGTGAGGGGTGTTCAGGGGGTTGGAAGAGAGACACACGATGGCGATACGCGGTGTCCCTCTGCCGTAACAGCTTTACCCCATCCTACCAGGTAGGATACGTGGGAACTTTACCACCCCCCTTTCCCCTCACTAACACTTTCACATGGACAACCTGCTTGGGGGAAAACAGACTCACACCTAAGCAGTGTACCTGACATGTCCTGCTACTATGGTCAGGTGAAGTCAGGCAATTACTAACAATAACTCACACCTGACTTCCATTAAACTTCCCCACATAGATAAAAGGCAGAGCACAAGAGCACACTTTGAGCGAGGCAAAGCACACCAAGGAACAGCAGTTTCGAGTCGGCAGTTGAACAAAGGTAAAAAGACAGGAAAACAAGAAGGGTTTGCAAGGAGGGAAATATCCTTGACGTTTTCGTAAAGAAACCATTACTTTCCAGAAACCTTGGAATCAGAAAGCATAAGGCCTGGAAACCAGACTGAAGACTCCTGCACTGTGTGTCGGAGATACCGAAGGCCCTCCCACGTAACCACCAAGGTGGGGCAGAGCGGCAACCGCGGGTGTACCGTCCATGGCTCCAAAAACAGAGAAGCATTAGAGATCAACACAGCTACTGAGTTGGGGAGACCGATGGAAGACTGGTCTGTGTTGAAGTCAAGGTTGCAAGCAGCAACATTGTATAATGAGCTCTGGAATGAACGTTGTAAAATGCGTGTGATGAAAGACGAGAGTAAAGATAAAATGCTGATGAATGTTTGAACTTGAGAAGGAAAGTTGCAATACCATTGACAGAGTGGTCCGGCACTGTGAATGTGCTCAATCCAAGCTCTCTGTAAGGTTTCCCGCCAAGAGAAACGAAAGTGGAAGATTGTAAGAACATTGTGTGAAGTGAATCAAAGTGGTCCTGCGACGGTTTAAGCAAAACCCATCGCAAATTTGAAAGTCTTTGATTTTGGTAAAAAGAGGATGCAAGCCCGAACGAGGGAAGTCGATGGTCCGAAGGAGGGAGACCAAATGTAAACATTGGGATATCAAGAGGATCCAAGCCCGAACGAGGGAAATTCAGGATCCGAGCCTGAACGTGGGAGATCCATGGTCTGAGTCCGAATGAGGGAGACTAAGTGTGAACATTGTGATAAAAAGGGGGTCCACACCCGAAGGAGGGAGACCCTGATGAACATTATAAGTGAGAACTTGTACTTGTGAAAATCCTAATTGGAATGGAACTTTGATATTTGTTTGTTACGACAGGCCCTCTGCAGTAAGAGATGGTTAATGGAAAAGAGGTTTTGGCAGAAGGGCCTTAGATCTGTTTTTTGAACTGTTTCCTCGTGGCCAAAAACCAGAGTGTGTGAAGCTCAATGTGCTGCCTTACCCTGTGCTGAAAACGCGGGCAAGGGAAGCCACCTGCTCAACTATCCTGACATATTATTTCTTGAACACTTTCCTTTTTGCATACATTATTGTCCCACACCCTTTTGTATTTAGAAGTAAGGATTGGCAATAGGTTTATTAGTAAAGGCCCTTTTATTTAGACTGAGACTCGACTGGGGTTGGTTATTATTATTTGATGGTCGTAGATTGCTTCTATCCTTAGAGTTAGGTTAGATAGGTGTTCAACAAACCCATTGAAGGTCAAGAAACACCCTTGAACTGTGATAACTTGTGCCTGTCCTCAGTGCTTGATAACATGCTTTCCTTACTTGGGGCAATCCTCTCTGCATTGAACAGGGAGACTTGCACTGCCCCGTTGACCTCAGAGATGGACACTTTAATATACTCACCTGGGAGATGCACTAAAAGGTTGTGGGCCTGATTCGTGGAACATTTTCCTATGGGTTTGCGCCATTTTAAACACTTCCATGAATCAGGCCCTTTATGGTTTGCCGTAAGCAGAGTTCCTGAGAGCAAACCACAAAAACAGTACAAGATGCTTTCCTTTGGTCCAAAAGTGCCTCAACTCGTCACAGAGGTGATGGCGTTGGTAGCATTTACTGTCAGACATGGGGAACCAGGCTACTAGTTAGTGAGATTGTTAGGCAGAAACCTGTGCAGTTCCCTCTGGGACCACTGCAAAAGATTTAGGACTACAGGTGTTTGGCAGTAAACCCACTTGGTAGCAGTCTGTACCACACAGATTCACTTGGTAGCTGTGGCTGAGCAGTCAGACTTCCCTCAAGAAGAGTTAGGCAGTATTCAGAGTATTCACAATAGGTCAAGAGCACACAATAGAACAAGTAAACACTGACCAGGACTTGGTGTAAAAGAGATATAATTATTTATTTAAAACCACATCTAGAAAAACACACAGGCACTAATAATAAGCAATTCAAAAACACGGTCACTAAAAGATATACACTCTCTTAAAAGAATATTAGACAAGTCTTAAGTAAAGCCCCACTTATTTCCAGACAGCGGTGAGCGCTTAACGTAGATGGCACTCTAATAATTCATTTTAAAAAGGGAGAGAAAAGCAGAGAATAAATTGAAACAGATCCCAACACTTTTTCACGAACACAACAAGAGAGGAAGGCAAAGTAACACCGTGAATTTAGAGTCAGTAGGTCGGATCCGCTTTAAGAGGATCAAAACGAAATGTGTCCAAGGTCACACGGTTGCAGTGCACAAAAGTCTTGTAACGGTAAAGGAGTTGGACCAAAGAAAGGGACCAGTTAGAGGGTCAAGGCGGCCAGCCCAGTCCAGAAGGTTAAGGAGTTATTATTACCTTGTAGCAATCTTTAGAAAGGGAGGCCTGGCGGACACGGTACCTTAAAGTGGTGAGAACGCTCCAGCGGGGGCAGTTGTTCCTGGCAGCGGGTGCAAGTCGGTGCTTCGTCCGGGGGAAGAGAGGATCTCGTCGTGGAGGAAGACAGGAGTCCGTTGTACTGCCAAGGAAGAAACCAGCCGTGGAATTTCTCAGGTACAAGGAGCGGTCCGGTGATTCGCGGTTCAGTGGTGAGTGGGTATCCGGCTGCCGGGGTGCTTGGCATGGACAGTTCGACCACAAACCGGGCTGGGATGCGAAGAAAGAAAGGAAAACTGGTTGTGCCCACCAGTCAGGGGAAGAAGCCTCTCCAGCCGGGAGATCTTCTCTGTCGTCGGGAAGTGGTGAGTCGGTTCTGCAGGGCTCCACCGATGGTGTCGTCGTGGTAGGTCGGCTCAGCTTCTCCCTCGTCGGATTCTCAGGTCCTGTGGCGACTTCTGAAGTTCCAGTCCCCAAAGCCCTGCTTTTATGCAGAAAACCCCCATTCACTCAGCCTAGCTGTCACTCAAACATGCTAAGTGGTGAGCCGGCCGGCTCACCACTTGGGCCAATCACACAAGAGTGCGACTTGAGTTACCAAGGTAACTCGGTCATGGGTGCCTAAACACCCTCCCACACCCCCTGTGGTACCCAGACAGAGTGGCACCACTTTTGGAGGCTTCTGTGGAGAAGCCCGCCAAATAAAGTGGAACAAAGGGCTCGACTTGGGGTGGAGTCACAGAAGAGAACACAAACGCCATTTTAGAATCGAGTCTTGGCAAAAAATACCAACCGGAGAATTAATATTAATTAAATAAACCGGCGGTATGTTCGAGGCTATGAGAATTAAATAATTAAAGTTGGTAGCCTTGAACAATGGGAAAATCCCATAGGAAAATATTTGCGGTCGAATATAAAAAGTAGTTTCCACTGCCACCAGCCAAAACTCGATCGGGGGGATGGAGACGTGCCCCCTCGACTAACAGACCCCGGGGAAATTGAATTGCCCCGACCAGTACGTCCACAATATGATGGTTTGTACTGGTTTCTGTTAATAATTTGGGACTAGTAAAGCCAAGGGTGACTTTACATGCCCTGGGAGACAGTAGGCAGTCCCAGGGTATGGAGTCTATGGTGGGGGGTCACTATGACACCCCTGTGTTACTGCACGGAGGGTGCTGTGTAACACACATAGGAAAAACACATGAGACCCTATGGAGTAAAGGACCCCATAGCCCATAAAACACATTACCAGTCAAAGGAATACCATTAATCATGTCCAAGAGTGGGAGGAAAAGATTCTCACTCTTGGCAGGAGGAAAAAAACAAACTCCAGAAATCCAGCAAAGCTGCTGGGGGACTCACTAGGTTAGGAAATTCAGCCTAAAGAGAGAATTCTCCCTAACAGAGATCACCTACCTTTAGAAGATCTTGATCCCTCTCTGCCTAGTACAAAAACTCCTTTTTTTAAAAAATCAGTTTCCAGAAGTCTTCTCTGATCTGGTAGAACTAAGCTCTTAGGAGGCATTTTAAGGAGTCAAAATGGTGACTTGGAGGATGTGTTTTTCTGGTGGCTCTCATCTGAGCACAATGGACCAGTGAGCAGCTTTCTCTCCATGGCAACTGTACATATTTTCAGACGTTCAAAGCTGTTTCTACATCATACCCTACCATTAATTTCAACTGCGTATGAGGAAGCAGTCTCCCTTCACTCCGTCCTTTCCCAGTTCCTCAAGAGGTTTGCAGAAGCAAGACTTCTGCAGGGCGCCGAGGTCCTTTTTAGATTGTCCAAAGACAAGCGAAAGCGAAAGAAGTTTACCAAAAGGTTGTAATTTACAAGTTGCAGTATTAATTTGTCAGAATGGTTGTGCATCAAAAGTATTGCCAGAAGGGTGTTTCTGCTCATGAAAACCCTCTTGGTGATTCATAGGGAAATAAACTCCATTTCCCAGAATGCAATGTCAGTCCTCTCATCTCCTGCCAAGGCTTCAGGGCCAGGATTCTCTTTCTCTCTCAATGTCACAGCGTGCACATGTATGGGATTTGTAAGTTGGCTGCATTGGCTGCTCCTCAAGCCTTTTTGTCAGGTGCGTGGGTGTTCCGGATTCCGCCCCCCCCCTGAAATGTGTCAGCTGGCCTTGGCTCTCAACCCCCACCCCTCTCAACAATCAGAATTCATTCCCATTCCATTCGCCTGGAGGTAGCTGCTGAGCACAGTGTACTCCCCAACCCCAGAACTGTTCCACCCAGCAGCACCATTGCTAATATCCCCGAGGTCTGTAAAGAAAGCAATTAAGAACAGGTGAACTGGGCTTAGGGTTACAGCTGGTCTGTTGGGCGACTCTTGATGCTTACAAATAGGTGCAACAAATTCTCGTTTTCCCAGAATAATCAGTATTGTTGTCGCAGATCACTGGACTGACGGTAAGCCACAGGTAAAGCCGTCTAATATATGAACAAATAACATGCAACCGCATGAGAGTCCAGGAAATTGCGCCTGCGCAATTTCCTGGACTGTAAAGAAAGCAAGCTGCTCAGGTTTGGGAAGCTGCCAGGGTGCACGGGTGACGGCACATGGCCCCGGCACAGCACACTTGCACGGTTGCTCTTTGAAGACTTTTTCTGTTGCCAGGACATTTCATCACCCTGGAGGAATGAAGATAATAGCCAACAGTGTGAGTCACTAGGGTTAATCATTTGCACTCCACCTCATTCCTATAAGCCAGTGGTGGCCACATGCCATTCCGCATCGTGGTCATTTTCTCCCTCACCCGTGCTGCTGTTCCCTTTCCATTCTTGCCACCCACTCGCATTCCTACACTTGCGCCTCGCATCGTGACACCAGAAATGATTCACAGCTATTTGGACAGGTACACTTCTAGGTCTAGGTCTAGGACGGGGCCAAACTGTGATGACATCAGACCTGGAGATTAAGCGCCTAGATACCTCTGGGTTTTGCACGCTATATAAATGATCAAATAAATAAACCTCTAACTGCCCAGCCTTACCCCACAGAAGATGGACATACCTATGGATTTGTCGGCCTCGAGTTTCTTTAGCGCTGCCTCCATGGTGTTTAACTTCTCTTGCATACTGCCCTCTGAAAGAATAACAAATACACAATTTAGTACTAGGCCCACCACAAATCCCCTTCCTGTGAGATTAGTGAGTGAATAGTGACGTACAAATGAACACCAAATGTTCATCAGGGATTGCCTCTCCTGAAAGCTCCGCCTTCACCACCAAGAATAGAGAATTCAGTGCCTGGAAATTGTTGACTGGCTTTAATATAACACCTGGAAGAGACACGATAGGACCAACAGGAAAAGCCCTCATGATAGAGACATTTGCACCGGGATGAAACCTTCTAGGGTCAATATAAACGCTCTCTCCCAATATTGCCAGCCCATGAAGATGATACAGAAATAAGCCGGGATACACGGGTACGTATCATACTCCATGTCAGTGGAAGATAGCCGTAGGCACGGTCACCCACACGCAATCACCTGCATTCGTACGCCACTTCGCACAAGACATCTGCCATTAGAATGCAGCTAAGTCCCACGACAGACGTTCACTTGGTTCCATGTCATTTCATCGCGGGATGACACAACGATGGGTTTTTCTCCATGGATATTTCAACACGAAAAGTCATCGTCTTTTTTAAAAACAAATCCCTCCATCCCCTTTAATTATTTAACTTTTCCCGAACACCCACACCCCAACCTATATATATTTTTAACCCCCATACAAAACTCGAGGAGTTTTCACGTTGAAATGACAACAGAGAAAAACCCAGCGTCCTTTCATCCCGCGATGAATGGACGTTGTACCGTTCAGTCTAGCTGGACACATAATCAGTCTCCTGGAGTCACATACTCTCTGTACCGCCTTTCAGCACCCATCCACAATCCAGATCGACATGGGTAGCTAGCAGGGACTTGGCAAACACTACCTATCTTTTGATTGGCTAAAATGCAAATACCCATTCTAAACTCCTCTGATGAATCTCCCATACTTCGGCCCCCTCAGGGCGTTCACCTACAGCACTCTGAGGCCATACCAATGGAATACAGACGTATTTATAACAAGGCCAACTAGACCCTGGCCTAGGGCAGCAGATTGCCACAGGAGTAGCATATTATAGAAGTTTGTTTTTTTAAACATAAAGTTAATTTAGTTCTTTTACTCTCCTGCTGCCCCTCAACGGCGTGATTTGAAGCTGCAAGCAGTCATTGCACTCTGACAGCTGCAGCATTTGCTGGCCAAAACTGTCTATATTCTTGATATTTACAAAAAATGTATTGTTAGGGTGACTTTTCTTTATTAAAAATAAAGGAAATGCGTACCAAGCCCAGCGTGCATTAGGTATTTAGTGATTCAGTCATCCAACTCTCGCAGACATATAAGTCAGATAGAAAGCTCTTTGATCATTCTTAAATTCCCCAAATGCTCTTTAATATGCAAAACTGCCAGAACCTCACTGGTCTTATTGGTGCCACTTCCCATTATCATTGCAGTTCTTTCTAATCAGCACACGCATGCACTGTGTTAAGCAGTCACTTTTATTTTCAAATATGCATGGTAATGTTATGGTGAATTGTAATTTTTATTTATATTGCGCCTCTATACAGGCAAGTGTTTCAAAGCGCTCAAGCTTCCATCACTTGCCTTTTTTAGACCGTTGCAAAAATGAGGGCTATGCCTCTAGAAAAGTAAAGGTTAACAACGAGGCATCATTTTACAATATTAAATATTAAATGCCTGGCTATGCTTAGGTCAAGAACAGAGATCCCACAGATGGGCACTAAAATGATGTTCAGAAGCAAGCATCACTTTCCCTCCCCGGCCCCACATTCCAAAGGCCTGTGGCCTCCCAAAAGCTGGAAGCATGACATAGATCATAGAGAAGTTAAAATGTCGAAGAGTAAATCTAAATTCATAAGTGCATCAAGAAGCTTGTGAAATGATACCCAAAGCCAGAGAAGTGTGAGAGAGAAAAAATACTGTGTGCCAAAGGTGCACACGGTTTCACAGCTGTAAGGAAGAATGCTCTCTGGTGTCCAATCAAGATACCCGCTCTGCCATCTTTGCAGAAGCTGCCCAGTGCTAAGCAGGCAAATGCCATCCCTGCTTGGTGTATCATGTGCCTTCGATGACATCCAGCTGCACGCACAGTACTACCAGGAGAGCAACTGCAGAGTATGCCACACAATGCATAACAGTTACGTTTATGAGTAACCTTTACATGAATTAGATTTGAAATAAAGGGTAGGACTTTTACTGTGAAACAGTATCTCAAATGAAAGCAAGAAATCTATATCTGTAAACCACAAATCTCAAATATTTTGTACAGTCCAAACATCTGTAAGGAGTTAAACATTTTAAATTGTTACAAGCGCAAGCTGGTAATACCCATCGCCTAAACCACACCCACAAAGGTTATGTTTTTCTGGAATGTCCAACCTTTTACTCAGGTTTACTCTTGGGGTGCAGGGTATTTTGGACAATGGCACAAACAGCTGATAGACTCAGTATGTACCACTTCATTTCATTCATAAAAACCTGCCTGGACTGTGCAACTGGTTCTACGTTATTACAACAATGTAAATTACTTTGGGGTAATTTACGTTGTCGCAATCACTTTGACATTTATTATTGCATTTTTATTTTGAAAGGATTTGGGGTGCAACCCTCCCCCCCACAAAATCCCCTTTCCCCTTCCCTACCACCCTGCCCAAAGCCGCCAAACCTCCATTCTACCCCTTAACCCTAAAAAACATGTACACATTTTCAAAGTAATTCAAAGTGTTTGCAATGAAGTAAATTACCACAAAGGAATTTACTTCATCGAAACAATGGGAGGCAGCACAGCTACGAGGATTGCTGTTGCTTCCCGCCCATGAATGTCAAGGGTCCCCCATATACATTACTCTACCGTGAGAATGCACAGCCAAAGATTCCAAAAACCTTCTCCAACTGTCTTTGTTCTACTGAGGTGTTTATATCCAGAGAGAGTTTACAAATGTCACTTGTGCTCTTTTAATGGCGTTCCAGCCCAAGGGATTGGAGGTACATGAGCTGCAGCAGCTGGTACCTTGCCTTTTTTCATTTTGCCCGATGCCAACACCAGAGCTGTAACCATGAGAAGGGGGCTGCGTTCTTCTCATTGAACATATTAATAAGATGCGCCTGTACAACTTGCTTATATTTCATGCGTGAACTTTTAAAAGACTGCATGTAGACATGTAGCTATGTTGCTTGTAGCATTTGTATTACAGCCCAGTCTAGGTGCTTCTCATGGAGTGACAGCAGGCAACTCACGAGAAACCAGATATTAGCATTGAAACCAAAATTCCTTGTTCCAACCTTCCCTCACTTGTGTCCAGTTGGCAGACAGCTTATGTTGTGATCGCTTCCTCTAAAATATTGCTTTCTGACCTAACCGAAAGTAGACAATTACCTTGTGACCCAAAACCTATTCAACCAAGGCCCTGTCACTAGGATTCAACTGCGGGTGCAGGCGCTGAACCAAAGGAAGAATGCTGACATACCCACACGCAATTCTGCCCACAATGTCAATCGGGGTTGGCTCTAAGTACAAATTCAGAGTCAATCACCATTGAAAACCCACAGTGGATCACCTGTGGGCTCATGGCCATACCTCAGCACCCGCACACGAGGCCCACAAGTCACTCGACCACGGTCTACCCACTTAACCTTTTAATGGCATGGGTTTTCCCCCCCAGTGCCAAGGCCTTTTTTAGTGATTTTGGAATTTCGCCATTCAATGCCTTCTAACGTTTTCTGTTTCATTAACCCCTTAAGTGCCAAGGACAAGAAACCTCGACCTTGGCACTTATACATGGGAGCTCCAAAAGGTTTTACACATTCTTAATTGCATGTAAATGCACCGTCATTAGGGCAGCGCCCTCACACATGATAGTCATAGCACCGAGCCATGGGCACGTCACAGAGGATGCCTCCTTCTTGATCGACCGCAGGAAGGGTGCATCAGTAATTTCACCCACTGTGTTTTACTCTTAGCTGCCCCACTGCCATTCTGCCCCACTGCCATTCTGCCCCACTGCAATTATGCCCCACTTCGATTCTGCCCCACTGCGATTTTACTCCCGGGTGTTCCGCTGTCACTGGATCCCATTGCGGTTGGCTCCTAGGTATATCACTGGGACTCTTTCTCACTGTGATTTGATCCTGGGAGTGCCTACTGTGATGTTCCCCCTGGAGTGATCACACTCCACTTTCTAGTACAGAGGGTTGCCTGCTCCCACATGTCTCCCCTCAGGCTCCCCGTCTTCCACAATGTTATTTATGTTCAGTCGCTCCACACTGTCTATTGCCAGGGATGCCAGTGACTTCTCCACAAAATGACCATACCCCAAAGGCACCACTACCAGGACGTCGCTACGGCCCGATCTCATGGATGCATCATATGTAATGTAAAGTGTTCTTGTGTAGACTTCATTGGCTTTCTGCACCTTGCCCAGCATGAAAGAGGGCCAGGAAGGGGATGTTAATGGGATGGGGGGTTGGAAGATGCAAATCCTGTAGTAATGATGCATGTAGGCCGGAGTACCCGAGTCCAGCGTGTCATCAGGATCATGGGTGGTTAGTTGCAGTTGCGTTTCTCCATTGATATTGTATGTTTGAGGAAGATTGCTGCTTTATGTAAGGGTGGATTGTGTGACTAGGGCAACACAACACTAATGAACAGAAGCGGTGCATGGAACTAATCTTGGAATGATATGAGGCGAATTGAGTTGGAGGAACTGGAGGATGATTTTACCGAATATAGATGGAGGAGTCTGAATGGGTAGTGTAAGGGGGGGCTGGAAGGGAATACGTTGGATACCCAAGAAAATATGGGCCCCATAATGCAGTACTCCCCTGGTAAGGTGGGTCCACTGGCAATCGCATCAGCATATCCAACAGCCCTGCCTGAGATCCTGCACCATCTCTGCCCCAAGTGATTTCGGGCTTTGATTCAGAACCAGGGGCACAGGTGGTTACACTGAGAACGCGAAAGGATTTGAAGCAGTATGTTCATAAATGGATCGTATGCAAAGAGCTGAGGTAGCTGGTGATTTGGAGTGGTGGCTGAGGTCTTCTAGGTCCATTTAAAAGGGAGGGTTCACGATCAACAAGGCCAAGATACAGGCAGGAAAGAGCAAGGTCTCCCCGGACCTGGACATTTCAGCAGAGGAGAAAGGAGTGCGGGAGGAGAAGCTGAGGGAGATCAGCGAGTTGGCCTACTACTTATGTGAGGCTCGGCCAAGGTTGAGGGTAAATTAGCTTCACTTTCACCACTGTCTCTTCAGAGCTTGCCGCTCTACTGTATGGCCTTCTGAGAGCCAAAGAGCTGGGCTGGGATCAAGAGCAGCGACAACATTGAAAGCAGTCCTGGTGAATGCCCTGCACCATTGCCAAGCCTGCCCCCCAAATCCCATTTCACAATTCTCCTATGACTACCGACCAAACCAGGAGTTGAAATATACCAGGTATGGTAAGGCGGCCTTCACTGGGATATTCAGAAGTATGTGGAGTGGATGTTGAAAGGGTTTGAATGCATCTTGGCAGTTAAAGCAAAGGCGTGGGGCACCCACGGACCGCTAGGAAAAGGGCAATACGTTTGTAGATTACTTGTCAGATGGAACCAAAAAGGATAAGCCAGAGTGTTGGTTGAATGAGGTGAGGCAGGCAGAGATGTCCAGAACAGCAGTGATTCTGAGAAGCCGGGCACCGACAGTGCACAGGTGAGGCTCAGATGAGCGATTTCAAGCCAGTGTCCGTCAGAAGCATAAAGCTAAGACATGAAAGTATATTGGGTTTGGACACCATTTCTACGTTGGAGGAGTGCGGGGACAGTCAAAGTCAAAGCAGCAGATTTCGGCAGCCCTTCTGATGGAGCAAATAGGCAGGGAGAGGTATCACATGGCTTACCCCTGCACATATGAGGCCTAGCATGTTGAGGGATGCACATGACCAGTCGGGGCCCCTGGAAAGAGCCCTCTGGCCCCTGGAAAGAGCCCCCTGGTAGTTCCACAAGCTAATGTGGTGTTCTGGACAGGCTTTAACAGAGGGATCTACCATGTTGGCAGTAATGAAATATGTTTCACTATCAGAGGGTGCAGCTGCTGGAAAAACCAACTCCATAAGAGCCCTGGTGTACAATATAGATGAAGTTTGTAGGGCCACTTGCTTGGACTCCTAAGGGCAATGGTTACATTTTGGTTGACATAGACACCTCTGGCAGATAGGCTGGAGGCTTTCCCCGCTATGAATTGTACTTCACTGA
This sequence comes from Ambystoma mexicanum, assembly GCF_040938575.1. Lineage (NCBI taxonomy): Eukaryota > Metazoa > Chordata > Amphibia > Caudata > Ambystomatidae > Ambystoma > Ambystoma mexicanum. The sequence goes on from NC_090921.1 coordinate 121,732,878, forward strand.
CCTTCAGCAAGTGCCGTAAGAATGATGATGCCCCTTGATCGGGATCACCCGATTGATGATGGCAGACAATTGCCCACACTTCACAGGACATGTGAACAGAAACCTCGGTTTCATGTCAGAGATTGATCAGCAGTTTCATATGCCCACCTAAGACAACAAACAGCTGGCAAGGTAGAATGCTTCAATGGAGAGATTAGAACGGGTGTCGCCAAAACGATTGATATCCCGGATGGCCAATAGAACACAAATCTCCCTATCATTTCAATCAATCAAACAATCAACATTTATATAGCGAGCAAACCTTCACCAGTGGCATTAGTGTGCTAAGAAAAGATCAGTCTTTAGGTTTGATTTAAAAATATTCAAATCTTGAATTTTACACAAGTAAAAGGAAGAGAATTTCATAACCTTGGATCTGCCACAGAAAAATGCATGTCTGCCACATCGCTGCAGACGGTAAGTAGGGACTTTAAGCAGAAAACGAGAGGCAGATCAGAGAGATCTGCCAGGACAATAGGGAGTACGCTTTTCAAGCACAATTGCTGCCAATTTACCGCCAAACTTGTAATCAGGCCACATTCTAGAATTCATATAATCGGAAATGAAAAATACAAACAAATAACAATGCCCATCACGCACAATTAATTTTGAACGTATCTGGTGGGGGGGGGAATGGTTTTATTTTCCTCAGCAAGTGCATCCAAAAAAAAAATATGGTCTCCCCCATTTATTTATTTATTTATTTATTTATTTATTTGGGATTTGGTTTATCAAAACCATTCACAGCTCACCACTCATACATAAATATAATCCTAAAAACCTTTAACAGACGGTGGTCACTAGCTCGGATCTTATGTATATTCAGGCTTTTGCATTTAGCTCTCATATCACTAGTCACAAATATATAATCCAGAGTTGAGAATTTATTTCCCATCTGACTAGTGTAGTGTGGCGGATTATCACCTTCAATACACCCATTTAAAGGGTGTAAACCCCAATCCACCAGATTTTCCGTAATATACTTGCCCCGTTATCTCAACTTCATCCAGGCCTCGGAGCTGTTAAGGTACGTGTCTCTGGGATGCTGCGTACCTCTTTGCTTGGTTGAAGGTCTTGGATTGGCTGCCAGACTGTCTGTTGATACTCAGATGATTTTGTAACACAGGAAACGGGCCCAGCCTCAACCCGGGATGGGAACCGGGTTGGAGCTGAACCTGCTCCCAACGTCACGAGATGCTAGCCCCTGATTTGCGTGACGTCAGGACAGTGCAAGCACTGGCAGGGGTAGCAATCACAGTTCCAGAAGTTGAAGGAGGTGTCTCTGAATGGATATCCCAGCGCAGATCTTGGTGGATGCCGGTGTGTGGAATTGCAGGTCCGGAGACTCCTTGGTAACCAGGCAGACAGGCAAGGAGAGAGGCACTAAGAGACAGGCTGACCGGAAGAGGCACTGGGAAGGGAATAATACTCAGGTACAAGGAAGCAGAGTGGGAAGGTAGTGAACCAGGAGAACCAACCCAAGCAGCAGGGGAGAAGAAACCCTACACAGGGAGGAGAGCAAGGAAGTAGGGGCAGCTACCCAGGAGCAGGACCAGCCCAAGAGCAGGTCCCCAGGGAAGCAAGGCAGAAGCAGGCACAGGAGCGTAAATCAGGACGGCACGATTTGAGTCAGACTGCTGCCTCCTTTTATAGGACTATCAGCACCTGGGAGGATTGACACGCAAGCCGGACCGTTCCCAGGCGCTGGCATCCTGAGAATGAGGCTTGAAGCGCAAGCTTCACTGGCTCCGAGTGTCCAATGCACCGCGCATGCGCGGAGCGAGGAACACGGTCCCCCACGCACGCGCTGGGGAAAAGAGCCGTGAAACCCGGAAGCAACCCGGTGAGCAGAACCCCAAGCGCGGAAGCACAGATAAACGCGCCAAGCGAAGACAGGCCGGGTGTGGATAGACAACCCCAGTCTCTGGGTAAGTGGTGTGAAACTATGACCCCTCCCAGAAAGACCCGGGCCCCAGGTTTCCAAGGGAATTGTAGAAAGAACTCTCGCACTACGCGGGGAGTATGAACATTACAGGAGGGCTCCCACGTCCGGTCACAAGCCGGGACCCCTTCCAATCAACCAAGAATTGAAGGACACCTCGAGATACACGAGAGTCACATATCTCCTGTACCTCAAACTCCGGAACCCCATGCACCTGAACAGAAGCTGGACGGGGGCAAGAACGTCCAAATCTGTCAACCACAAAAGGCTTCAGGAGGGAAACATGAAAGACCGGGTGAATTCGCCAGGTAGGAGGGAGCTGTAGACGGTAAGCCACTGCAGACAAATGTTTCAGGATCCTAAAGGGACCAAAATAGCGAGGAGCCAGTTTGACACGAAGATTTTGTACAGGTAAGTTTCTGGAGGATAACCAAACCTGGTCTCCCACCTGGAAATCAGGTTCAGGGGTCCGAGCCTTGTCTGCCTGCATCTTCATGCGCTCCCGTGTCGCCGCCAGGATTTCACGTGCCAACTCTTGTTGCTTCTAGATGGTGGTAACCAACTGATCGGCAGACGAAACTGCGCTGGTTAACACAGGACGAAAAGGCATCATCTTGGGATGTGGAGCTGTCGAACAAAAAAACGGGCTAAGACCGATGGAGGCATGGACGGTCTTGTTGTAAGAAGCTTCTGCTGGATCCAGATGTCTAATCCAGGTGGATTGAGTAGCGCTTGCGTAACTTCTCAGATAGTCCTCTAAGGTATGATTTGTCCTTTCAGTCTGGCCATTGGTGTGCGTATGATAGCCTGAACTTAAAGCTCTGTGAATGCCTAAATGATTACATAATTGACTCCAAAAGGAAGAAAGCAACTGGGATCCCCGATCAGAAATGATCTTTTCTGGTGGTCCATGAAGCCGGTATACATCGTGCAGAAAGGCTGAAGCCATCTGGGTTGCAGTGGGAATCTTGTGGAAAGGAATGAAGTGAGCTGTCTTCGTAAAACAATCTACTACGACCATTGTACAAGTATGTCCTTCCGAAGGTGGTACATCGACGATGAAATCAGTGGCAATGGTGTGCCATGGATAAGGAGGCATTTCAGTAGTTCGCAGCAACCCCAAGGGCCTTCTCCTGGGGGCATTGGTCTGGGCGCAGACAGGACAGCTCTCTACGTATGATGTTATGTCTCTTGCCCAACCAGGCCACCAGAACTGTCTGGATACCAGTTCCTGAGTGGCTTTGACACCCCGATGACCACTGATCATGGAGTCATGAAATCCATGGAGGATATTAGTACGTAGTGCTCCCTTGGGAATATACAGCTTGTTTTGGAAGAAGAGTAAACCATTGCGTTCGCTGACAAATGCACGCTTGAGAAGGTTTGAGCGTTCTGGATCTAACGAGGTTCCTTTCAGTATGGTCCAGAGATGTGGAGTCAATGTAGACAAAATTCTTGGGTGAGATCAACGGCTCTTCAGTCTTCGTCTCTTCCTCTTCTTTATTCAAAGAGCGGGACAAAGCGTCAGCTTTTAAATTGGATGTGCTGCGGATGTATGTTATGTGAAAGTCATAGTGAGAAAAGAAGAAGGCCCATCTAGCCTACCGAGCAGTTCGGCACAGTAAGGACCCCAGGTACTGTAGGTTACGATGGTCTGTGCAAACCTCTACAGAAAAAGCGTCTCCCAAGTAGATGATGTCTCCATTCCTCAATGCCGTCTTTATGGCCAACAACTCTCTTTCAATTACCGCATAGTTCTTTTCGCTAGAAGAAAGCTTGTGGGAAAAGTAGGCTACTGGATGTTCAACGGATGACTCAGGGTCCTTTTGCAAGAGGACGGCCCCAACGGCATAATCAGAAGCGTCAGCCTCGACGATATAGGGCAACTCGTTGCGTGGGTGACGTAGTATGGGAGCCGTGCTGAATGCGGTCTTCAAGGCTTCAAAAGCCAAAGAGGCCTCTGAGTCCCAAACAAATGACACCTTGTTGCTGGTCAATCTTGTGAGAGGAGCTGCAACATGAGAAAAGCTGGGAATAAAGCGCCTGCAGAAGTTTGCGAAACCCAGAAATCGCTGAAGAGATTTCACATCGTGAGGCTGTTTCCAATTACGGATTGCTTGTACCTTTCTGGAGTCCATCTGAATACCAGAGCTGTTGATCATGTAACCTAGGAATTCCATGTTTTCCTGATGGAAGAGACATTTTTTGGCCTTGGCGAATAACTGATTTTGGGATAGTCGATGAAGCACTTCACGAACATGCTTGATATGTTCTTCAAGGGTACTGGAAAAGATCAGTATGTCATCCAAGTACACCCATACTGTGATGCCAATCAAATCACCAAAAATGCTATCCATCAGGCGTTGGAAGACGGCTGGAGCGTTGCATAAGCTGAACGGCATCACTCTACATTTATAGTGCCCAAAGGGTATCTTGAAAGCTGTTTTCCATTCATCACCCTGCTTGATTCTGACCAAATGGTTGGCTCCATGAAGATCAAGCTTGGTAAATATCGGAGCTGTATGAAGGGTTTCCAGGATACTTCAAATTAAAGTCAATGGATACCGGTCTTTAAGAGTGATGTCGTTTAGTTGTCGATAATAAATACAAGGACGTAAGGATCCTTCTTTCTTCTTAACGAAAAACAATGGGTAACCTGCTGGAGATTTGAAAGGTACAATATAGCCTTTCAGGACAATAGTCCAGATATTCCCGTAATACTTGTTTTTCAGTCTGCGTCAAGGTGTATACCTTCCCATGTGGAATCACAGCTCCAGAGACCAAGTCTATAGCACAGTCGAAAGAGCGATGTGGTGGCAAAGATATGTTATCAGGTTCAGAAAAAACGTGTAGAAAATCAGTATAAGCTTGCAGAATCTGGGATACTGAACCTAGGACTGATCGACTGCTGCTGGATTAAAAAAAGATTGAGATCCTGGAACCATTCGCTGAGTCAGACATTCCACAATGCTTCTGACAGAACGGAGAAGCAAACGTCAGGGTACAATTTTCCCAGTTAATTGATGGATTATGACACAAGAGCCAAGGCAAACCCAAAACCACCTGATACTTTGGAGATCTAATCATGTCAAAAGCAATCTGTTCCTTATGTTCCGCAACCTGAAGATTTACTCCCATTGAGTGCAAGCAAATGGGGCCCGAGGATAAAGATGTCCCATCGATGACCTCCACAGGTATTACAGTACTTCTGGGAAACAATGGTACTGCATTAGCAACAGCGAATCCTTCATCAATATAGTTTCCTGAAGCACCGCAATCCAATAGGGCTGGAACAACCAGGGATTTTCCTCGCCAGCTTAAAGTGATCTTAAGCACCATCAGAACAGCTGGTTGCATAGGGTGATGTACTGAACAGGAAATTGAAGGATCTGGAAGTAGAAAAGGACCTGTCGTTGCCCTTACTATACACGACAGGTCCTCTAGTTTCCTGCCTTTTTAGGAGGTCTTAAAGGACAGGTACCCAAATAGGGAAACATTATCCCAGGATGCCACATTGGCTAAATTATTTCCATCTCCTCCACTATTCGCCTACAACAAAAGTAGATCGTTGAAAGATAATTTGATCAAATCTGACGTCAGCCAGAGATACAGTACAACAAAAGAAATATACAGAGGGACTATACCATGCAACAATTGTAGTTCCTGCAACAATGTGATGAAAGGCAAGTTGATTAAACATCCTCACACCGGTCAGAGCATTTTACTGAAACGCACCTCAACTTGTGACACTAAGAATGTCATATATGGCATAAAATGCCCATGCGGACTATATTATATTGGATTAACAACCAGAAAAGCAAAAACCCGTTGGGGTGAACACAAATCCAATATTCGGCATCATTCATTGAAATCTCCAGTAGCACAACACTTGGATGCTGCCAAGCACTCTATCACACAAATACAGTTTGTCATTCTCGAACATGTAAAATTACCCAAAAGAGGAGGTAACATCACCAAGTTGTTACAACAGAGGGAAATATTCTGGATCGAGAGACTTGATACAATGAACCCCAGAGGGATAAATTTAGATTGGGATTTGAATTGCTATCTATAGTCATTTTCTGAAATTGTGAAATTGACAGTGATTGTTTGTCAAATGAAATGTGATGACATTTTTATGCGCAGATTTCTCGTGAGCCATGAACCAGAGACCACATAAGTGCTAAAAAAATAGTGCTATGAGTATTTTGAATGCATAGTGATTCACTTGCCATTAATTAGTATTGGGAATGCGGTAAAAGCGGTATATGTTTCCTAAAGATTAGAGAGTCACGTGAAGTATCTAAAATTAGTTCATACACCTGCATCAAGCAACATAACCAAAAATCTGATTAATAATGGGTGAACGAACAAAGAACAAAATAGGTAGGTCGGTTATATATTATCTTTTCTTATAATTTGAAATCTAAATTGAGAATCCAATAGCGCCTCAACACCTGACAGCATTTCTTTGCTTAGAGTCACAGACCATCGTTGATAAGTTACATCTGGACTGGTTTAAATCTATTGAAAAGTTTCTAGCGTACATGCTAGGTGTTATACCTATTGACAGATAGGTAATATCAAAGTAAACAACACCACAGTTCTTCCAACATGGCGCCCAAATTGGCCCGAGTTGGAACTGATCTAACTTACTCTACGACAAGCAGCCGCGGTTGCTAGGCGACTAGCTTTGCAGTGCGTTGAACGAGGAAGTCACAGGGAGCAAAGTTCAGCAGCACGTACACCGGCTCTGAGCAGGTAAGTATAGTCCCTTGTGTATGATCGCGCCTACAACATTGAACATAGATGCCCAACGTAGTATTTTTAGTTTAGTACTAACCCAAAACCCATTATTATAGATTTACGAGAGAAGTAGAAATTGGGAAGGACCCAGTAAAAGCCATTCGAAAAAGCTTGTCATTTACCAACTTCGGTTATCTTGAAGCAAGCAAGCAACTGCCTACATACGATCAAGGTAGGAAATATGTGGAAAGGTGAATAGTCATTAGAATCTTTGATAACCGCATCCAGTACGTTTCCTAAGATCTACCCCTGATGTTTTTTTCAGGGTTTCCTGATATGTAAACAACATATGAGACAGTGGCAGTGACCCACAGACTCAACTGCTTTACAGTGGTGAGTGAAAAATGCAACTCCGTAAAACATGTATCGCTTTTGAGACTCGTATAAATTAGGTGATGAGCAGGGGGACACAGCGCTTACCACAGCGACTGTTCCCTATGCACACCACCGCCCCGTTTACTGACGATCACTTTATGGTGACACACATTTCATTTTTTATCATTACAGCTTTGAAAATGTACCCTGTCTGGGTAGCAAGCTTTTTTCTTGATACGAATTCTAAAGATTAGTTCATTAGCTTTGAGCTAGTAAAAGTGTAATTCTTAGTTTTCAGAAAAAACAGAATATTAAAATAATTTGAATATATTTCAATTTATGTTTTACAGAAAAGAACCCAATACTCTTTAAAACCTGAAGGGCATTAATTGCCCAAAACGCGTAGTTTAGAAGATAGGCAACTAGATTTGGAAACCTATCAAGATTATTGGATCACGTGAACAATTAACAGTTTGTAACACATGAAAAAAATATGTCGAAGAAATATGTATTGTCAGAAAAAATGTATATATATGAGTGAATAACATTTTTGTTTGTGATGTATAACTTGAATCTATGAAACAGTAATGATTATATGAAAATAAATGTCTTTTATGACTATAAAGATGATTACTTCGAATTAACATGCACCAATTGAATGATGTACTACTAAGTTTTTGGTAATTGTAAAAGAACCCGGAGCAAAATTTGTTTTGCCTTATGCTGTGCCTCAGTTTGTACAACAAAGTTTTCGTTGTACCATTTCTTTTCACATTTTGTTAGAGATGGGGTAGCACTCTACTAGCTGGGAGCACCTTGAAAATCCACTTAAGAACTATAGGAATTGATCTTATTCTAAGTAGAAAGTATTTAACACAGAGTGCGCCTCCACACACTCCATACCCAAATAGTGACCTGCACCCGCGCAATACAGACACAACCGTTGGTCTCTTCTGCATTTCTTCTCTTCTTCAGAAAGGGACCCCGGATTTCTCCCAGCTGCATGGGTTCGGGGCCTGAATCAGTGGCTCCAAACGTGCTGACAGGTAGATTGGGGATTCTAGGATTTGATCTCTCATGTCGACGCCTCTCAGCTCTCCATTCGGCCAATCTTTGATCAATCCGAAGTACCTGTTCAATTAGACGTTGCAGGGTTTCTGGTTCTGGTATATGTAACAGCTCATCTTTATACTCTTCTCTCAAACCACGTCAAAAGAGAGTCTTTTGAGTTATTTCTGGCCATTGTGAGTCTGTAGCTAATTGGCGGAAATGGCTGATTTAGGAGATGATGTCCGTGTTTCCTTGTTTAATGTCCATTAACTGATTCTGAGCTGCCGAGGCCAGGTTGGGGGTTTGAAAGACTTCCAAGAATGCCTTTTCAAATGCCACAAAATCATTCAGAATGGGACTATTGGTCGCCACCAGGGGTGTTGCCCATGCTAAAGCGTTTCCAGCTAGGTTCCCCAATATGTATCCAATCTTAGCCTTATCATTGTTGAAGGAGGTGCAGTCTCTGAATGGATATCCCAGCGCAGATCTTGGTGGATGCCGGTGTGTGGAATTGCAGGTCCGGAGACTCCTTGGTAACCAGGCAGACAGGCAAGGAGAGAGGCACTAAGAGACAGGCTGACCGGAAGAGGAACTGGGAAGGGAATACTACTGATGTACAAGGAAAGCAGAGTGGGAAGGTAGGGAACCAGGAGAACCAACCCAAGCAGCAGGGGAGAAGAAACCCTACCCATGGAGGAGAGCAAGGAAGTAGGGGCAGCTACCCAGGAGCAGGACCAGCCCAAGAGCTGGTCCACAGGGAAGCAAGGCAGGAGCAGGCACAGGAGCGGAAATCAGGAAGGCAGAATACTGGAACAAAGACAAGATCAGGAACTAACCACGTTGAGACGCGATTTGAGTCAGACCGCTGCCTCCTTTTATAGGACTACCAGCACCTGGGAGGCTTGACACGCAAGCCGGACCATTCCCAGGAGCTGGCGTCCTGAGAATGAGGCTTGAAGCACAAGCTTCACTGGCTCAGAGTGTCCGATGCACCGCGCATGCGTGGAGTGAGGAACCTGGTCCCCCGCGCACGCGCAGGGGAAAAGAGCCGCGAAACCCGGAAGCAACACAGTGAGCGGAGCCCCAAGCGTGGAAGCGCGAATAAACCCGCCAAGCGAAGACAGGCCGGGTGGGGATAGACAACCCCGGTCTCCGGGTAAGTGGCGTGACAGGAGCGTACCTTGGAGTCATAGCAAATATCATCTAAACACTCACTGTTAAAATCTCCTAGTTCCATAATATAACCTACACATCTTTCGTGCCATTTTTCTAAAATCTCTGACCCTAGAGTCATAAATGATAACACTTTTTCTTTGGCAGGATTCAAATAAATGTTTATCAAAAGACAATTCATAAGAACACCAGTCGTACCTTCTATCCAACTCAATCAAACCACCAACATATCCTGACGTTCTCTCATTCCTCTACTACCACACCAATATTAACTCACACAGCGTACATGAGCCCACCAAATGGTCTCCCTAATTGGCCCTACTGTGCTCTTACAAAGGTAACTATGAAGCCATCCATAATTGGTACCTCCTTAGCCATGTTTCTTGTAGACAAATAACCGACACATTACTCCCAAATTAACATCTTTTTAGAAGACTGCAGCAAATTTGAAAACCCTCTGCAATTCCAGGAAACAAAACTCAAATGGTGCACCTCCACGTCTCAATTATACCAAGTTGTTAGTGGATTGTGTAGATGCAAAGCACTGACTATAGAAGCCCAGTCCGTGGATGAACTCTTCTGTGAGGTCATCACGGATGAGATCTTCACACAATGCTCCACATTCCCATCCAATCTTATCTGGGTGAACAAGGGATCAAACCTGTTCTTTGCTTCCACACTTGGTATAACCCTTTTTCCTTCTGCACTCTAAGTCGACTGTACACTTGTCTCTGATCCCATCTACAGGTTACTGTAAAAATGTCATACCCCTTGGATAAAAGTGATGTTGATTCATCTAACACCATTGTTTTCATCCTATTTGAGGTAAAGTGGAGTTTAACTAAACCCACAAACTGTTTGTCAACAAATTCCACTTGCAATATCTCCTTGAAAGCAATGGTGCACAACCGTGGCAACTCGTCAAAGAGTGCAATCACATTTTGTCTATTCGGTGGAGTATTGTCATCATCATTAAATAGTAGTTCCAAATAGACAACATGTGTACCTCCGCACTCTTGTTTTATGCCTGATTCGTCCTTGGCTCAGAAGGGTTTGACCGTAACGTAGGCAACATAGATGAAACCCCACTATTACAGAATAACCTCTCTCTAGCATCTAATGTTTTCCCTGCTTCCATCTTCTGAGATGTCATTGTTGTGCAATACACTGAATTAGGTTAGTCTACCACCAGCTCACATGAGTGTTCAGTCAAGAGGCTTAGATCAACTCCCACATCCGACACATTTCCTTCTTTCCCTTCTGGTTTAAGGAAGTGTGTGATCAAGTTAGCCCCTTTTTCTTTTTCTCACTTCCTAACTTTTCTAACTTTTTCCCTGCCTTCTTTTCTCGATTACCAAATTATCATCATTTTCATCCTGAACCAATTGCTCACTTGCTGATTTGACCACTCACATCTAAATCTCAATTAATGAAGCTGTTTACGCAAACATTTCCTCGATCCCTTATTTGTGTGTGTGTCACCATTTTTCAAATTCTTTGATTTCTTTTTGTTTAGATGACAAGTTCCTCGATTACTATGCATGGCTGGTGTCACACCCAATTTCTCCTTAACTTTAGGCGACACAGAAATAATTTCCTGCATAGGAGGAATAACATCAACAATTAAAAGCGAGGACTCTTGTATCTCCCACCCAGAATCCTCCTCCAACTCTCTTTCCTTTCTATGTTAAGGATATTTATTGAGCGCAGTAAAGACCTGAGGACATCTTGGTGCTGGAGGTCCACTATCCATGGGAAGGTACCATGGCTAGAGTGGTCACAGAAGGCACTAACTAAATAAAAACGAAGGTCTTGAGTTTTTTTGTGAAAGACAGATGGTCAGCAGTCGCCCTCCGAGAAAGCGGAAGGAAGTTCCAAAGGACTGAGGTAGACACAGAAAATTCCCATCCACCAATAGTGCTCCTGACCACTCGAGGAACACGGAGGAGCAAATGGTCTGCTGAGTGATGATTACAAGAAGAAAAATACTTATCTAACCTTCACTGCAAGTACACAGAGCCATAAAAAGCCCTCTGCATAATGCAGATGGGTTTAAATTTGACTCTTGCTTCCACCGGGAGCCAGTGCAGCTCACGTAGCACCTGGGAGGTGTGGACAAATTTGGGCAGGCCCACGGCCAGGCAGGCCGCAGAGTTTTGTAGGACCTGTAAGCATTGAATCGCAGATTTTGGCTGAGACAGGAACAGCACCTTGCAGTAGTCCAGAGTGCCAGATATGGTAGCAGAGACCACCCGGCACCTCAGACTCTCTGGAATGTAGGTCAGAATCCTCCTTATTGTTTTATGTTTGAAACAGCCCCCACTGCACCTGGCACTGACCTTAGGAACCATAGAAAGCGAAGCAGAGATTTTCACTCCCAGGTTCTTAACAATTGAAACCGGGGTTGCCATAGAGAAGACACAGTAGGGGATTTGCCTAAGATCATGATTTCTGGCTTGTCAGAATTTAACTTGAGCCAATTTGCATTCATCCAATTCCCAATGGCTCGTGAGACAATTTCTCAGACGAGATGATCCTAAATCACAGTCATGATCAATACAAAGGATTTCAGCAGTTTCTCTGGTTCTATCCACATTTCATTAGATTTGGCATTTATATCGCCCTCTCAAAGTGTACGTGTTTCTACAATTGCTGTGAGAGGGTGTTCTTGTGATTTAAAATCATTCATATAGTTTGGCCACATTTAGGACATACATTGTCGGGTTAGAATCCATCCGAGCCTGAGTGCTTATAAAATGTGAAACATTAGCAACATATTGGGCCTCATTATAAGATCGGCGGAATGGGTTAACAGGTTCCGCAAATGGGTGCGGACCTGTTAACTACATTCCACACGATTACAAGCCCCCCTCGCGGGACCCGGTAAGGAACGCCTGATCAAACCAGGTGTCGTTACCGGGTCCCGCAAGGGGAAGAGGGAGCAAACAACGGGCCGCTCATAATAGGCCCGTTGTTTGCAACCTCTCCCATTCCCATTGAGCCCTATGGGAGCTCAGATGGGAATGGGGAAGGTCCGGGCCCGGGTTCCCAGAGGGAGGAATTACCGGGCCCTCCATACTCGGAATGGCCCAGTAATTCCCCATTCTGGGAACCCGGTAAAGGAGCCCGGTTTGGCGGCAGCCATGGAGCTAGTAGCTCCATGGCTGCCGCCAAACTCGTAATGAGGCCCATTGTCTCGGTGTAGACTGATATGAGTAGCCTGAAGGCTCAAAGAGCTTCGAACCATCTGACGCATAGAACAGAGGGCAAAGGAGATAGCGTGGTGAGTACAAGTCCGTAGTTTTCATTAAAACACCACAATCAGGGCAGACTGTTTCCTGGAGTTCATGAGACTGTCCCGCTGCTTCTCTAGCACGTTACCTCTGATGCTATTCCTGACCCTCCTGAGTCACTTTCATCAGCACTTCTAACATAGAGTTATCACTCACAGCTTCCCCCATCCACTATGCTCTGTATTCATTACATTGTGGCTGCCTGGTCACAGTTCTACTCATGGCTGATACAGCACTCTTCTCCCCTTCTCCTGGAAGCATATTCTCAGTTGTCAATAGGACTGCCATTAGTGCTCGTAAAAGCGTGTCTGATATTATTGGCATGATTGGAATCGCTGATGCTGCCTGGGACTCCTGCATCCCTTGGCTCCTCAAGGGGTACGCCTACATTCACAAGGCCTGTAAAGCACCTATAGAATGTCTATAGAGCGCCAAGGACTAACTTACAGTGACTTCACGGAAAGTTCAATACAGACACACTCCCTTCCGTAGACTGCCACTCAGCTGACTCATTGATTAGTTAATGCTAATCAATACAAATCAATCAAGCACCACAATAATACTCGGAAGCCGGCTTTAATGAGTTTCAAAAAGCAAGCAGTGAGGTAACAATTTATCAATGGCTGGCATCCTACAACAGAACATGATAGTATATTAGTATCTCTTAGTATGTAGGGACCCCCACCACAGGTTTTCACAGGCCCTCGCTGTTAACCAGCCCACCTTAGTACACTAGTTTTAGCAGCGGGGCCTAATGAGACTTGTTAGCTGGCCGCCATTCATACACTGTACGCTGAACACTGCTCACGCTAGATATACTGGATGGGATCACTGATTTTCCTGATTGATTTGATTTGTGGATTTATACCGCGCATGCCCTCGGGGGGACGGAACATGAATGCATCTGGGCGCAGGGTCTTCATCTGTACATTTGTCGCAGTGTTGCAGGGGATTTGAGATACTCATGAATTCTATACTAAACAAATAAGTATGTTTTCAGTTGTTTCCTAAAGGTTATTAGGGATTCATGGAGTCGGAGGTTCAGTGGCAGAGCATTCCACATTCGAGGACCAAGGACTGAAAACCGTCATTCGGCGCATGTGGCCGTTCTAACCTTTGGGATCTGCAGAAGTCACTGATCCATGGAGGGCAGCTGTCTCTGGGGTTGGTACAACTGAATCTTTGCGCTCAGATAAACTTGTGCAGTCCCATGGATGCACCAAAATACCAGGCATAGTACCTTAAAGAGAATCCTTTGAGATACCGGGAGCCAATGTAACTGTCTTCTAAACTGAGGGATTGGAGTTCTGCTACTCAGTGTGAAAAAACCTACTAGCTGAGTTTTGAGCTACCTGTACTCTCTTAATCGGAAATGTTTGCACCCCCATGAGAAGAGCATCGAAATAGTCCAAACTAGCGTTGGTTAATGTTCCAACCACAATTGGTCGATACTTTGCCGCAATCAGAGGCATCACTGGTTCTAGCAGTCTAAGTTGGAAGTATACACATTTCAACATCTGATTAACTTGTAGGTTGCAGTCCATACTGGATAGCCAGATACAGCCAAGGTTTTTTACAGTGTCCACATACTTGGTGGGTGTGTCAAAGAAGGGATGGACACGGGACAGTATAAGCCATGTCCTGTATCTTCCTCCTTGCGCCCAGTACAATAACCTCGGTTTTTGCTGGATTCAGCTGCAGTTTGTTTTCCAGCATCCGTTCCTTAATCTTAGTAGCACAAGATAACACACAATCTATTGCCTTAGCTGGTTGATTTAATCGCACATAATTCCAATAGAATATTCAACCAAATACGAATATAGATGTTGAAAAATAACGGCGACAGTGAGGACAGTCTGGTGATAAGGATGTCAAAGTCCACTATATCGAAGGCCGCCGACAAGTCCAGCAATAATAAGCATGCTGACAGTACCTTTGTCGGCAGCCCCCCCACAGGTCATCTCAGACCATCGTCAGGGCAGTCTCGGTTCCATGGACCGGTCTAAAGCCCGACTGACAACAGTCAAGAATCCTGTGTTTATCTATAGATGTCTGGAGTTGGCTTTCACAAAGTGCAGGCCACAGGCTCAGCTCCAGTTCACAGGCTCAAGTCCAGGCACTCAGGCACACCGCTCGACTCCCACCAGTGTCACAGGCCCGCGCCAAAGCCACGGCCTCTGAATCTCTACTCCTCCACTTCCCCTCGATGTTCGCTGCTCGCCAGATTAGTCTGCAGGCTCAGATGAAAGCACCTCTGTACGCCACCAATGTGTCAAGCCGCACCTCTGTACACGAATAACTGAGGCATCTTCCGACACACTGCACTATCTGAGCTTCGTCTGCCTGTTTCTCTGCTATTGCTTTAAATTTGACCTAAGAATCCAGTTTAAAACTCAGTGGCTTAGCCATAACAGAGACTTTCGGATCAAAGGCATTTAGCGTTAATGATTGCAGCCAGTCCTGTATAGGTTTCTCTTTTTTTGAAGGAAGATATCACAAGAAAGTACATTTTCCATTAATTCATCAAAGGCAAGGAAGCCATCTGTGACTTGATGGATCGAAGACACTCCCACAGGTAGCAGACATAAGCAAAGAATTACACTTTCCGATAAAGTTGAGTATCATCTGCATATTGATGGAGGGAATGTCCCCAGTGTGTGGGTAGGCCACTGAGGGGCCCCATATACTAATTTAAAATGATGGGAGACAGTACAGACCCCTGGGGCACTCCACAAGGCACGAGAAGAGAGGTAGACCTTGAGGATTCCACCTGGATGAATTGACTGCAGTCATATAAAAAATATATTTCCCAAGACCATGCACTGTGCAGAAGCAGAAATGGACCACAATGTCCATCAACACCAGCAAGGCCCCTATGGCATCCAAAGTTTCCATCCGGAGAACAATGCACTTCTCATTTCCTCTGCATCAAATCTCAGGAATAACAGAACAAACAGGTAAATATATGACCCCGATACAGCATCCCCATGTTTTAGAGGCATTCACTCTCAGTCTTCTGGGCTATCCATGTGGTGCTGACTGCCGCAAAGTAACCTTGATCACTGATGCCAGAGCTCTTTTGGCCAGAGTGATGAACTATATGTTATGTTATGTTACTTGGTATTTATATAGCGCCTTATGTATCATTGGTATGATCTCAAAGCGCTGGTGGGTTGAATGCCCTCGGGAACCGCAGTTCAGTCAGTAGAGAGAGAGAGTGTGGTATGGTGTGTGGGCGCACCGGATATGTGTGCAGCTGGTGTAGTTGTTGGATGATAGCTGCTTCCTAGCGGTAGATGTGGTGCTGAGGAAATCAGTTGGATGTGTTCAGTCTGGAGATGTGAGAAATCTTTTTGGCACCCTTTTAGCCCGCCCTAAATAGCAGCTGTTTTTAAGGTTGCCAACATTTGCTTTGTCAATTTTGTACTGATTAGCTGTGTAGTGGGTGTCGGAGCTACATTGATGGCAAGGACGCTATCATTCTGCATAGACGTAGTGATGATGAGACATCCTGTGAGAATAGTTGTATAAACATGGTCAAAATAGTGAGATGTAATGTGTAGACATATATGACCACACCTGGCCCTGTCCACTGGAAGCAAAAGGGCATTGTAAGACATGGCAGGTATATTACTCATACAGATAGAATACAGAGGATATACATGATTATAGCTGTATATTGAATTTGTAAAGAAAGTTGAACTGCCTCAACCTCGCTTGTGATCATTCCATTAGGAATTAGGAAATTGATAATCTCAACAAGGCAAAGGTAGCAGCCACCGCCCGTCTCCCACTCCACCCATAGGGACAATGAAGGACAGAGGAAATGCTGAGTCTGCACCGTCCAAGGAGGGAGATGGGGCGGCTTAAAATGGCCTGGCTTATCACCAGGAGTCCAAGATTGACTTCTGTGAGTTGGCACTCCTTGTTTCCCTTCAAGACACTCTTCATGGATACCCACGCATCCCCAGAAGCTATACAGATGGTCCTCGCAGGAGCCTGGGTTACAGATAGGGTTCTGCCAAGAGTATTTCATCCATAGCATAAGAGTATTTTTCCAGTATTTTAAGGGAGTGGTGCCAGGAGAAGACACTTCACCCATTCGAATTGGGTGAAGAGATCCTGCCAAGTAAACTGGCATGCCATTGGTCGGTGTGCTGATTTCAGGAGAAGTATGCATTGTTTTTTGGATTTCCCAAACCCTCCCCCTTTAAAGTGTACATGTGAGCCCTCAGGGGTGAGAAAACTGACACAGCTCACCTAGATGGCTCCAAGCAACAAAAATAAAACCACAGCTGTTATAGATTTTAGAGAGGGACGTTCAGCAGCCATGCTGCTCAGCTGCACAGCCGAACAGTCACCACTTGCAGGAACCACTCTCCCAGGAAGCGTGGCTTCTGGTTTATGTGGAATTCTGGGGAGAGTGGCCTGAAAGTATACAAACAGAGATTTTAAAGTCCATATAAGTTTTTAAAGCCTGTAAAGTCCTTTATATACTCAGTAGACAAGGTTTCTTGAGCAGTTCATAACAAAATGCCTCAAAGTGTTGGAAATGAAAAACGCTCGCTGAGTAGTAAAGCACCTCCTCCAGCCGAACAGTCACCACTCCTGGAACCACTCTCCCAGGAAGCGCGCGCCCCTTTAATGAAGCTGTTTTTTCTTAAAATATTAATGGACATTTCATGAGCTAGAAGGTAAGGGCAGGTGGTTAGAAGGACCTGTGAGGACAAGGATAGGGGTGTGGCTTTGTTAGAGGAGTTTCTGATGTAATAAGAGTGTACAAGGGATAAGTCGGGCAGAAATCCCCTATGAATCCCCTTGGGTAGACACCTGCATATTAATAGTATCTTAAATGAAACCTTGTTCAATGCAGAGTTTTGGGTTTGCAGTGTCTTTTTTCAGATCTAAGTGTGCATGGATGTGTAGTGCGAGCGGCTTGGAACAGAGAGTGTTGTGTCAGGATAGGACATGGTTAACCAAATGTGACGAGAGGCCTTGTTGTGGGAAAATGGACAAAACACCATTCGGCAGATGGCAAGAACGGAAGCTGGAGCAGATTGCCAAGCGACGCAGATAGAAACAAGCACAGGGCCCATGAGGGAGCAAGCCTACCAGATCAGCCAAGGTGGAAGAGGTACTAACACCATCATCACACCCTCAAGAAAGTATAGAGCAACTGGAAGATGCTACAGGTGCGGCTTACTTTTTCCACATGAGGAAGGTGTAAGTTGCCTCGCATTTGGCCACAGATGCACTAACTGCAGCAGGGAGAGTTAAATGGCCAATGCACCACCAAATCAAACGCAGGGAAATGGAAGTGCAGGCGCCAGACCAGAGCATAACATGTGCATCACAGGGCCAAGGACAGATGTCAACGGCAGGATGTCAACCTATAGTGATGACATCCCTCGGCCTACAGTTTCTGCTTAATAACTAGTGTTCCTGCATGGAAATAAAGTGGGACCCGCGTATGGGTTGGTGAACTGTGTTATTAGGCCACACAGCTGTGCATTTGTAGTGTCTGGTAGTTTTTCTAGGTCAGTTCTTCCTTCCCTTTTTTCCTAGTGTTTTTAAATGAAATGAGAGCATTTTAGGTGCTCACAGTGGCTCTGTGTGTTTTCGGGGCTCTCCTTTAAGTCTGATACACAATTTCTGCATTATTACAGATTACCATCCCTGATAAATTTCGGGACGTGTTGGGACTGGCATACTTTGAAATTCCAGTACATGTTTGAGGACTTAACCACATAGCCTTGAGGTAAATTATTAATTTTTGTGCCTCCAGGTAGACGGAATCTAACTGTCTTTTTAACTTGATTGTAAACATAGACAATGGGTTAATTTTTCTCCTTGTTTGATTTTTATCTCCCCATTACCAGCATACCCACCTGTGAAAATCAGGATCAAGATCACCTTCTTTTAGTGTTCTTAGAAGTTTTGTCAAGGTTGAAGTGACATGTAAAATTGTGTTCCTCCTGAAGAAAGTTCTTTACTAAACCCGTAGAACTGAAAAAGTTGAGGCAAAAGACTAGTAATGAACAGTACTAGCTATATGTGTTTTCTGTATTGTGTTTGAAACCCGGCGAGGGATTATTGTCTCACCTGTATATGTCATTGTAATTTTTCAGGTGTTGTTGCCCGAAGTCATTTTGAGATCGTTGTTTGAATAATTGTCAATGAATATGGTAAAATCGATTACTGTCACGTGCACTTTGTTCTTGTTTTTTTAACAAATATGTTCTTACCTTTTAGATAACTTTTATGATATTGAATAAAGTTTGGATACATTTCTTGGAGTTCCGTCTAGTAGCATGGGTTTGCTTGTATGAGTGGGGACGTTTACTTTGTTGTTCTCTATAATTTATCCTTGATATACCCCTAAATATACAAAGCACCAAATAAGGGGGTTTCCCTTTTATATACTTATTGAATGAAGACATAATTGAGCCACCCAATGGTCGTACCCCATGGTGTTTGCATGTGGTGGCAGTACCCATGCAAGGGTATTTTGACAAAATCCGTCTCTGCGTGGACATGCGACAGGGAAACAAAACAATTGGATGGAACAGACATCCTTGCATGCACCTGGCCGACATGATCAGCTTGCTAAACAGAGCCAAAGTATTCACCAAGCTTGATTTATACAAAGGGTACCACCAGATCAAACTCAACGAACATTCACAGTGCATAACGACGTTCGCGACTCATTAGGGCTTATTTCTATATAAGAGACTTAGCTTCGGTATTTCATCTGCAGCTGAAATTTTTCAGGAGAGTGATTAGTCATATAAAGGGTTGTTTCAATTATAGTGACAACATCATAGTCCTTGGAGAGAATCTTGAACAACACGACCAAGCCCTTTACCAGGTATGCCTTGCAAGCAGAACAACTGGTCGAATTCAGGTTGGCCAAAAGTGAGCAAGCAAACTGCAGACTTTTAAAAGAAAGGCTTTCAAATCTCATGGAACCTTTTGAACCCTGTTCAGTTAGTATGTAAGGCCCAGGTAGAGGTAGTTGTGTAGTCCAGCATTGCTACTACCAGTTGAATGACTGCCACGGCACAATGCAGTTTTCCTGATGTCTTGAATCATTCAGTCTGGAAAGAAGCAGATTACTTTGATTGTCTTCACCTATGGTTTGACTTGAGTAGGGGGGTGCTGCCCACCCATAGTCTGACTTTTTTACTTTTACCATTGGCAGTGGGTGGGTTCTCGTTTTGTGCGGCCAGGGCATTATTGTGGGATTTGGTGCTGGGTGCCATAAATGATAAGGTCAGTTTTTGTTGAAATTACTTCGCGTTTGTTTGTCATCATCCTTGTGGCAACTTGTGCGAGCCACTTGCTAATATTTGTTGTGCTTGATGTAGAATTGCTTGTAAATGAGGTGGGTATCCTCTGTGTAACTGAAGCATGTGAAGCCTTAGTTAAAGATGAGTTCCTTGTAGGAAGTTAAGTAGATATTGAAGAGGAGAGGTGATAGGCTGGATCCTTGGGGTACTCGACATGTGAGGCTGCATGATAAAGATGTGAAACGGGCCTTGTGTCTTCTTTCAGTCCTGTTAGAGAGATTGAAATGATCGAGCGTAAGAAGTTACCTCTTAAATCTATGTCTTCCCATCTTTCTTACCAGAATTACATGGCTGACACTATCAAAAGCCGCAGAGATGTCCTGTAGGGTTAGCGCACTGTGCGATTTTCCATCCGCCTTGATTTTTAATGTGTCCCATATTAAGACAAGTGCAGAGTTTGTTCCTATTGTTGGTACATCCATGCAGTGAGTCACTGAGGAAGCTGCTGATTTCGACATGTTCTTAGATCTGTTGGTATATAGATTTCTCGAAGGCTTTGCAGATAATGGTGTGTTAGAGATTGGTAGTTAGTATGCTGGGTTGCTGAGGTTTTGAACAGGTGGATAATTTTGAACATTTATTATGGCTCTGTTGGGAGGACTGTATGTATTGTGTGACGTGCTTATTTGCTTTAACTGTTTCCAGTTTGTAGTGGTCAGTGGTCGGCCATTTTGTTTGTCATTTTCTCAGCAGGCTCTCTCAAGGCTCTGTTTTCGTTTGTTTTCTAAAAGTTGAGTTTGGAGTGAACGATTTGGTAACTTGCTTCTTTTGTTAAAATTTTAAAAAAGCTTCTTTAGGTCAAAATGTCAAGGGTCTTTGGTTTGCAGTCCTGAAGGTCATTAAGACATTTGTCTTCTGGTCCCGATTGGATAACAGATGGGTCTGAGGTTTAGTTATAATGTTTCAATGAGCACATCGCGAGCTTGATCTCGTTCCACAACCTTTTTGTTGTTGGGGGCACTTTGTTCGATTCCGATAGTGGCAGTTGTTTTGGGGAAAATTCTGAAAGGAATTAGGACGTGGACACCCTAGGGGAACACTTCTTAAAGAGCAGTGGGGAAAAAAACGGCAGTGCCATTTTCTTTGAAAAAAACACCATTCAGTGTTTGTCCCGATAGAGAAGTCGGTCCTCTAATTGGCTGCTTGAGGTGTAAGGCACCCATGTTTACAGACTAGGATTCATTTTGTGGCTGTGTTATCCTCCTTTTGGAGTCAATGTTTGAAATCTTCCAACACCGACAGGCCTTGATGGTCTACTGAGATGTTGGCAATCACCAGGTTGTCTTTGCAAGAGGGTTTACATGAGGAGGCCTGTGAAGGAGTAGGGAGCTCACTCTGGAACTGTGTGAGGTGGAGTAGAGTGGAAGTGAACCACAGTGCAGAATGTTGCCTAAGGGTGAAGTTTTAACTTTGACAGAGTATTTGTTTACAACTTAAATGTGTCCTCTTCTTTTGGTGGTTCTGTGGCAAGTTGAATTTCGTAGCCCAGGGAGGTTGGCCTTGTGTAAAAACACAGAGTACTCTATGAGCGACTTCTCTGTGATAAACAGATGGTCATCTTCTCCATGCTGAGAAGGTTGCAGATGTTTGAGCAAGGTTTAGCTACTGTGCAGGCATTGACGAGAAGGCAGCTTATCCCGAGATTGTCTTTGTCGCTCTCAAGTGTTGTCTTGTAGGCCTATGTTGGTGTTCTCCCGGGCAAGTGATGTTTGGTTGACCTGGGATTGTTGCATTAATCTTTGAGGAATCAAAGCATGTTCTTCTTGGGGTCAGAGGTCTTGTGAGTGGGTTTCTAAGATTGCTCCTGAGGCTTCTCATCGACTGATTGATTGGTGTATTGGAAGCAGACGGCTTCTCTTACCTTTCCCTCTCTTCTGCTTGAACCCGGATATCGTTCTATACCTCGTCCATGGCGTGGCCTAGCTGTGTTGTAACTCAGGGAGCTCTGTAGGTTTTCTGGAACGTTAGAAGTGTTATGGGCGTTGAGTGTAGAGGTTGGACTTTGACCTTACCTTTTGGTGATTTGATGTTGAGGCGGATGGGGTCTGTGCTGGGGCCCTGCTGCATTATGGGATTGAACAGAGTGGACAGCACGGCAAAGTGACAGTAGGGCACTTGGAACCATAATATTGGTTTGGCGCGAGTTACAGAGGAGCACCAGGGAGCGAAATCAGCATATCTAGGAGCACAATTACTCTGCAATACAGACTACAGAGTGGCACCTGGGGGTGAAAGCCTAGTAGTTCACCTGCGAGTAAGATTACATTACGACACCTGGGAGCAAAATTACAGTTAGGCACGAATTACTGAGGGCCACTAGTGACAAAACCAAGGGTAGTGCACCAATGAAAAAAAAAACAGTGGGATGCTCGGGCGAAGATTAGCTGGGAGTAAAATGACAGTAGGACATCTTGAAAGAAAAATGAGAGCGGGTCATGAGTTACTGAGGGACACTAGGGAGCATGGGGAAATTACAGGCAGGCAACTGGAAGAAGAATTACATTATGGGAAAAATAGAAGTGAGTCATCAAGACGCACATAGGGGCAGAGTTACAGTAGGGTCGTGAGTGAGGGCGGGACACCAGAGAGTAAACTTCGAGTACGTTCATTGGGAGCTCAATTACAGTACGACCTGTGGGATCACAATTACATTAGGACACGAATAACTGTGGGGTGTTAGAGAGCAGATAAACAGCAATGCACCTGGGAGCAGAAACACAATAGGCTATTGTCTCTTTCCTATCTGCAAAGTGGTGTGGTTCCAGGGGGTTGTGGTAGGGCATGTGGAAGCAGTCAAGTAGGCGTTACTATTTGGCCTTCATTGGCTGCTCAAGTCGATTGCCCTGGGTATTCTAGATGTATGCGTGCTAACCTAGGTCTTATGACCAGGCAAACATCCAATCAGGAGGCCCAGGTTGTGAAAGGTGGTCTAGGAGCAGGTATTTCTATTTATTTGTATTTATTTGGTTTTATATAGCGCTTTACACCAAAGCGCTGAGCATAAGAACATGAACGGTACAATAAAATGAATCTAACATTTAAAACACAGCATGTATCTGTGGTTACAATAACCTTCATTAACCAGTCGAAAAGAGATAGGATCGCAGAGAGACCCAAAAGGATGTATAAACAGTGATGGAAGGACGAGAGCGTGGGAGAGCATTCCAGTGTAAAGGTGCCAAAAGAGAGAAAGAATGGAAACAAGATTGAGCACAGGGGGGTGAGCACCATAAGAAGACAATAAGAAGAAGAACCAAGTGAACAAGAGGAGGGTAAAATGAGATAAGAGAAGAAAGATAAGGGGGTGCAAGGCCATAGAGGGATTTAAAAACTAAACATAGAATATTTTATTTTAAACGATGATGAAAAGAGAGCCATCCTAGATCAGCCAAAGAAGATGAAATAGAAACACGGGGAGCAAGAAGACAGAGAGCATGAATTGAAGCATTAAATACAGATTTCAGAGGAACAAGACAAGATAAAGGACGTCCAAAGAGTGCAGAAGAACAACAGAAAAGTCACAAGAAAATCAGGGCAGCCACCAACAATTTAGTGCTCTTTAAAGTCACGAAAGGATGGTCTTTTCAGACATTACACAAATGAAATCGACAGGAACATGCAGATAAGGAAATATGGTTACTGAAAGAAAGATCTGGTGCGAAAAGGCCCAGTCTGAGCCTTTTGCTCACATCCGGACCTCGAGCACCACTCGTGAGAGGGCAGCCGGACCTCGAGCACAACTCGTGAGAGGGCAGAAGCCCTCTCAGCTGATCTCTGTGCAGATCGAGTTGAACACTCTGCAGCGAACACCAATGGCGTGGAGAGCAGACCAGCTCCTCACAGACCTTCATTCATCCTTCCACAACAGGCCCGTGAGCAATCACCAGTGAAAGCCCTGAACCCAACACACACGCGGCATCATCGAGACCCACCATTCTTCTTTGTTTCCTGTTGCCATGATAACCTACAAAATGGCCGCTGCATCGCTCCGATGCTTCTAACAACAGGGTAAAACAGCTGGTTGGACACCATCAGCTACTTTCTTGGAGTGCCTTCACCGGAGGCGGAAGCCGGCCCAATTGCCAGAAGGGCCGGTGCTAAAAGGACCAGTATGAGTCTTTTGCTCGCATCCAGACCTCGAGCACCGCTCGTGAGAAGGCAGGAGCCCTCTCAGCTGATCTCCCTGCAGATCAAGTTGAACACTCTGCAGCGAACACCAATGGCGTGGAGAGAAGACCAGCGCCTCACAGATCTAAATGAGGAGACCTTAGAAGTGAAATAGAGTGCAAGATCTGGGGCAGTAAGGCTGGAATTAGTGGAGGGATCAGGAGTAAGAGAAGAAAGGAGGCAGGAAAGAGTTTGAAATAATCATCTAGGATGAGAGGACTGTAGGTAGGAGGGCAAATGCATAGGGGTCTCACTGGAAAGAGATGTCTGGATTAAGGTGCTCACTAGTGCAGCACTTTGCTGAGTCGTGCCTAGAAACACTTTTGTGCAGGTGCGTTATAAATGACTCATCATATCATATCAAGGTATCCAGGTAAAGTGAATCCCTCAGTTCATCCAGAGCTGTGGAGTCAGGGCTTATTCGGCTCAGGTCAGAGCACCAGGCAAACGGCTAATCATCGGGTCTGGGAGGCAGGGGGAGTAGGCAGAGTGGCAAAGGGTTAGAGGGATCACTATAAAAAGACCAGAAATAAGTGGCTCACCCTTGCGGATCCCAACTTGGTAGATGCTGCCAGATAAATTGACTCTGACAACTGGGGTTCCCACTGACCCCCTGCCCGTGCTAGCACTCTCAAAGTCGATGCTCGATCACACAAAATAAATACCAACTAAGCCACCAACATATGGCAACTCAATGCCACTTCCAACAGACATTAAACATCAAAACTCTATACAGCGCCAAGCAACCTATACTTAACCATCCCAACCAATGCATATTTGTACTATGGGCGTACAAGGCTCCCCTCTGGTTACAAACCCCTCAAGGGCACCCAACATAAGCCATCTAGAAACGGGCCTGCTCACACTACAGGGTACTTCTGACCTGCACGCACCACCACAACAGCAAAGCTAGTTTGCATTTTCCCCCTTCCCGCAGCACTTTTCAGATCCACTAGAGCCCAAGGGGACCAGGAAAATAGTTGGGTAGCACGGCACAACATAATATAAACAGGACACATGTTACAACCAGTAATCTATCAACTGAGGGATTACATTTCACACATGAAAAGATCCCTGACTATCGCCAGTATTACATCCCATAGGAGATCTAGTTTCTGTCCTAGAATCAACCCCTAGTATCACCAGCAATAGACCCATAGTGGATCTATTCTCGGTCATAGAAAACAACCCCGGCTATCACCAGTGATCAGCTCCATCAGGGTTCTATTCTCTCCCATGAAAACAAAACCCCTATCACCAGTAACAAATCCCATGGGGGCTCTATTCTCTGCCATGGCAAGATAACCCTGCTATCACCAAAAAGGAATTCTATTGTCTCCCATGAAAACAGACCCCCTGCTATCACCAGTAATACACCCCATGGGGGATCGATTCTCTGCCATCAAAAGAACCCATGTTATCACCAGTAATTCCCCACTAAGGGATGTATTGTCTGCATTATCAGCAACACCTGCTTCCACCACTAATGCACTCCCAAAGAGATCAAGTCTCTGCCAGGAAAACAAGCCCTAAATCCAGTAGTGATACACCCTGCAGGGGATCTATTCTCTGCCTTGAGAACAGCTCCTGCTATCATCAGTAATACACCCTGAAGGAGATGTCTTCTCAACCTTGAGAACTACCCCTGCTATAATCAGTAATAACCCTGAAGGAGATGTCTTCTCAACCTTGAAAACTACCCCTGCTATCATCAGTAATACACCCTGAAGGAGATGTCTTCTCAACCTTGAAAACTACCCCTGCTATCACCAGTAATACACCCTGAAAGAGATGTCTTCTCAACCTTGAAAACTACCCCTGCTATCACCAGTAATACACCCCGAAGGAGATGTCTTCTCAACCTTGAAAACTACCCCTGCTATCACCAGTAATGCACCATGAAGGGAATCTATTCCCTGCTTTGAAACCTACCCCTTCTATCACCAGTAATACATCCTGTTTTGAAAACTACCTCTGCTATCACCAGTAATATATCCTGAAGGAGATTTCTTCTCAACATTAAAAACTACCCCTGCTATCACCAGTAATGCACCATGAAGGGAATCTATTCCCTGCTTTGAAATCTACCCCTTCTATCACCAGTAATACATCCTGTTTTGAAAACTACCTCTGCTATCACCAGTAATATATCCTGAAGGAGATTTCTTCTCAACATTAAAAACTATCCCTGCTATCACCAGTAATACACCCTAAAGGAGATGTCTTCTCAACATTGAAAACTACCCTTGCTATCACAGTAATGCACCCTGAAAGGAATCTATTCTCTGTTCTGAAAACTACCCCTGATATCACCAATAATACACCCTGAAGGGAATATATTCTCTGCTCTGAAAACTACCCCTGCTATCACCAGTAATGCACCATGAAGGGAATCTATTCCCTGTTTTGAAACCTACCCCTTCTATCACCAGTAATACATCCTTTTTTTAAAACTACCCCTGCTATTACCAGTAATATATCCTGAAGGAGATTTCTTCTCAATATTAAAAACTATCCCTGCTATCACCAGTAATACACCCTAAAGGAGATGTCTTCTCAACCTTGAAAACTACCCCCGCTATCACCAGTAATGCACCCTTAAGGGAATCTATTCTCTGCTTTGAATACGACCCCTGCTATGACCAATAATACACCCTGAAGGGAATCTATTCTCTGCTCTGAAAACTACCCCTGCTATGACCAATAATTCACCCTGAAGGGAATCTATTATCTGCTCTGAAAACTACCCCTGCTATGACCAATAATACACCCTGAAGGGAATCTATTCTCTGCTCTGAAAACTACCCCTGCTATGACCAATAATACACCCTGAAGGGAATATATTGTCTGCTCTGAAAACTACCCCTGCTATGACCAATAATTCACCCTGAAGGGAATCTATTCTCTGCTCTGAAAACTACCCCTGCTATGACCAATAATACACCCTGAAGGGAATCTATTCTCTGCTCTGAAAACTACCCCTGCTATGACCAATAATACACCCTGAAGGGAATATATTGTCTGCTCTGAAAACTACCCACCCCTGCTATGACCAATAATACACCCTGAAGGGAATCTATTCTCTGCTCTGAAAACTACCCCTGCTATCACCAATAATACACCCTGAAGGGAATCTATTCTCTGCTCTGAAAACTACCCCTGCTATCACCAGTAATGCACCCTGAAGAGGGCTAATCTCTGCCATGAAAACAGCTGCTGCTGTCACCAGCAATACACCCTATAAGTGGTCTCTCTTCTAGCATGAAAACACTCCTGCCATTTCCAGCCATTCTACTAAGACTTTGCTCCTTCACCAAAACATCCAAGGATGCCTTGTATAATGAATCACTCCCTAAAGGCCTATCTCAAAAAAAAACTTGAGTGCTGAACTCTTTCGTATGGAATACGCACCCTCGTCAGCAGTCCTGCGTTAAGCGTGCTACAGAGTACCGAGAAAATAATACTTAGTGGCATCACTAGTAATACAGGCATTGAGGGCTCTGATCTCTGCTGTGTAAACACCCCTCTCACTCTAATTTGCCCTGCCTTAACTGTGACTCTGTAGCATATCCTCGGCAAAGACCTGATGTGGTGGCAAATCTGATGTGAACCCCAGAAGCCTTAGGCTTCAGCAGGGCAGAGTTTCTAAAAGTACCCACTTTCTGCAGAGGGGTACTCTCGCCTTAATGCCGGGGAGAATGATGCCAGGTTGGCGGCATTTTCTTGCGGCTGTTTCTGGGGTGACGCTAAAAAAAGCCATCCTACTAAAATCCAGGTAACCCCAACTGCCAGACTGTGTTTCCTGAAGAAGAGCGCTTGAGCAAATGCTGCGCTGAGCAGATCTTTAGAGGCAGCCAGCAATGGCCATAAAAAATAGAAATCCTCCTTCCCTTGCTATGCCCCTGCCTACTAGACCATCATCAAAGTGGCAGTCCAGTCTGCGCCAGTGCTCTAGTAGTTCAGGATGCAACTCAAGACTTTAACATGGTGTTAAGCCCCAGTTCCAAGGGCTGGAACAGGGGAGAACGGCCTGGCAGCCCAAGTTATCAGCCTGAGGGAAGCGAGGGCGGATAACAAGGGCTCCGGGCGTTAACCCCCATTCCAGACCTTGGAACCTGGGCTTAAGGCCATTAGCACCCCAGGTTGCCAAAGCGGTAACCCGTGGTGCTAATGGATTTTACTTCGTACACGTGAGTGGCATCCCGTTGTAAGAATAAAAATCCTTTACAAATATGGCTGCCAAGGAAAGGGAAGGTGAGGCTCTGTAGGGAGCCCCTCTTCCCTTTCCATGGCAGCTGTTGTGAGCAGAGCAGAAGGTGCGGCTGCGACGGCGAGTGCCAGAGCAGCCGAAATAAGGTAAATTGGGACTGGGGGGAATAAAACAATCAGAAAAAAGTGACAGAGGGTAGGGGGAAGATGAGGGCGGGGGAAGTCGGCCTTCATGCAGCAAAGAATGTGAGCTTGTACAGCGATTCAAGCCCGCGTTCCTATCCATATTATTGGTTTGCTCACCCGACCCGGGTATTTATACTCAGTAAATGCCTAGGTGTCATCTAGACTCCTTGCTCTCTGGACTCACACACCATACCATATGTTGTAACCCCCCTCCCCCTGACCTCATATGTTGGCCTTAACAACATGTACAGGCTCTATTGATTCCTAGCTAGATTTACGGTATGTAAAACCCCAAATACAAATACAAAAATAATGGGAAAAGCAAAGCTACAACTATCAGAATATAACGATTATGACTGAAGGGACTACTCAGAGACAGACGGCAGGACTTCAGTATCCTGGGGTCCTCCCAGTGGAGCCTACATCCATTGGTTACTAAACAAGACTCTGCAACTCCCAGCTCCGCCTGTGATGACATCACCCCTTACCCACAAGGCACATGGAGCTTCGCATGTTGGCCTCACCTGCTTCCTTTTTGGGAGAGTAGCAAAGTACGAGACAGGTTTCTGCTTTGGAAAGAATACTTTCAAGACTGGGAGAGTTGCATGGCTGGGGTAGCATTGTTTTTTAGCCCTGCGCATGCCTGAGAAGAGATAACTAGTGCAGGTGGCCGGCCAGGTAGCCCGTCGCGTATACTCACCTTCACTCCGCACAGCCTGGAAGTCCGACTGCACGAATTGGCTGAAGTTACTGAGGCTCTGCTCCTGCTTCTTCTGTGTCTCCTTCACGCTGGAATCTGAAATGACACAGGAGGCAATGTTGTGGATTCTGGTAATATGTGTACATGGGATAGGCAAACAGATAACAGAGCAGTAGGGTGTCTCGGCAGGTGTGTGGCATGTGATCTGCTAGTATAATCAATAAGACTCCCAGCTGGCACCAAATCGAACTCTCTGAAGTCCTGGCCATTCCTCGGAATAAGCTGCCTGAAAACATCAGAACACGTCCACTGCTGGGCCCAATGCTGGCCCAATGGCATAGAATGAGGGGATTAATGGGGGCTGGCACCCGGGCTGCCCCTGCCTGGATCAGCGTATGTGCAATCCTTTTACTAGGTCTCGACCATGTCCTACACAAACACCAAAACTCCCGATGGCCGAAAATCAGAGCTGCTGACCTGCATGATGGGGAAGAACCATTGGGGTTTCCAGGGTCCACTCCCGCTCCAGCGTACAGAGTGGATTCACAAACACAGCATTCGTGGAGTGATTAAAGCAAACACTACCAAACAGACACTACCAAACAGACACTACAAGACACCCCATTCACAGGTGAACAAGAAATAGAGCGAAAACCCACTGAATATCCAAAACGGCGCTCCTTCTACACCATCTGTACCCCTAACAACATCAAACGCAATATCACCCTATCAACACAATGGTCCAGTCAGGGACGTCACTTAGGGGTCGCCAGAGGTCGCAACTGCGACCTCTGAGGTCTCCCTTGCGTCCTCTAAAATAAAAACCAAAAAAGATTATTATTATTATTTATTTTTAATTGCAAGCTCCTGCGCTTTGGCCAGCACCATGTGGCTTTTTGGTTCGGGAGTGGCTGACTTTCTTGCTCAGGCCCCTTAAAAAAAAAGAAGAAAAATAAGAACAGGAGTGCCACAAGTCTAACACTTTCAGCACTAACCCTAAATCAGAAAGAATAGAAATACCAAATAATGTGTCTTTTTGGAATGCTATACAATAATTGCTAGACTCATTCAAGGTTTATTTCAGGCACACTTCAGGGGAGTGAGTCACTGATTTAGTCTGTTCTTAAACGCCTCAACTTAGCCTTTCATCCTTCTGATGTCGATAAATGAGTAGCAACACAGGTTGGGTGATATTGGGTGTATATTTTTTCTATATAAAGCGCTTAAGCGCAAGTGCTATATAATAACACATCATTATCATTTGGTCATGGACGTCTGCTTGTATTCACAGTAATTTGGCAATATGGGCCTATACACACTGATCTTAACGACACATATGACGCTCCATTCTTGAATGAAATGTGCATCACATTATAGTGATATCGTAACCATATTTTTCGTAGTGTAAAATGCTATGTGATGCCATTTCGTGTTTTGTCAATGGTTCAAAGGTTGTGTTCCATCGCATCCCGTGATATCACTTCGGGGGTGGGGTCAAATGACATCACGTCCTGTGGTGTAATCAGGGTTCAAGGGTCATGTGATGTCACTTCCGCTACCCCTGGCATTTTGGTGAAATGACGTCCCTGGGTCCAGTGACCTAAATGCCTCAGTCAACGCAGGCGACAACTACGATTATTTTGAGAACATTTTTTCTATGACATTCAAAATTCGCAACAGAGATATCCAATATAAGCTAATCCAGGGATTGTACTATACCCTCAGCAAGTTACACCGCATGAGCCTGATACGCTCCCCCGTGTGCTGGCGACACTGTGGAGGACTGGGCTCGTTGGGCCACGTCATGTGGTCATGCACGGCTATACTAAAGTATTGGAAGCACATACACAAAATGGTCTCTCCTATCCCTGATACTTCCATCGTTTTTGCCCCTTGACCCATGCATGCTCTTTGGCGCCAATGAGGCAGACTGGCATGCAGACCCGAAAGTGAGACACTTGGAACACATACTAATGTTCTCGGCACACAAGCTATTAATTATGCTATGGAAAGTGGCCAAACCGCCTACGAAACAAACCTGCCTAGACCTGATCCTTAAGGTGTGTACACTAGAATGTGCGGGGATGAGGAGGCGGTGTATACCTACACAAGCAGACCAAATCAGCGAACTTATCGATACATATATCAAATGAGGTCTGTGATTATGTTTGAATTTATGTAGACATGTATGAATGGTGTCCTGAATATGTTACATCTTAATTGTGATTTCTGGGCTTACCAGGGGAGTGGGGTGTTCAGTATCAATGAATGGGTGTAACCGGGGGTAACGGGGGAGAATACAGAGGGTGGTGAGGAGGTGGCAGGATAAATCTATAGTGCCGGACTCCTTTTGTTAGCGGGTCATGCACATTGTTTTATTTCGGTGATTTTTGTGTTCTCTACTTCAAAATGTAATAAAAAAGATGTTTCAGAAAAAGATTTAAAAAATTATTATTAAAAAAGAAATGGTGTTTAACAACATTAATAATTGTTAATGTTTAGTTAATGTTTAGTTTTGTGTAATACAATTGGTTTACTAAAGTTGTTGGTTGGTAAAATTTTAAAACGTATTAGGAGATCATTTGCAAGGTGGGCCCCGAAATGTTGACGGCCTAGGGGCCGCCACAGAGTTTCATCCAGCACTGGCCGGGGCGCGCGACTCTCAGCTCTGCGCTCCGCTCCTGTGATGAGAGCGAGCAGTGCCCTGAGATAATTACTTAAACCCTGTCTCTCATCGGCGGAGTAAAAGAGTTACGCGGTGGAGCAGAGCCTTTATCAGGAAGGGCCACACAATATGGAAGACCGCATATCTAGTCTGGAAGACCCTGCTGAAGGACTGGCATCGCCAAGTGTAGGCTTGTGAACTAGGACTGGGTCAACAAAGGGGGTCTGTTCTGACGTGTAACGTTTTCTGGGGACTACTTTTTGATTTTAGTAGGCCTAGGTTATTTCTATTATGTCAAGAGAGATACAGAAACACTTTAAATGTCAGAATGCAGAAAGAGGAGTTTCAGACACAAATAGATATCAATCTGTCACCTTTTTAAATTTATTTTGCTGCTGGATGCATTTAGTAATCATGCATCAGTAGTTTTTTTGAAAAAAGTATTTGTTGAAAAAAACAATCAGAAAATGCAAAAGGTTCATTCACAAATACAGAATTTGCAAGGAGGTTAATTATTTGTCTTAACATTTCCTCAAGCAACTGTTTATGGCAAAATAAATTGCAACACAAGATAGTGTTTAAAAGAAACAATGTGTAACCACCACCTATAGTGACAAGTGATTAGCATGTAATCAATACACAATAACCAAAACAAAAGCAATGAATGAAGAAACTCTTGGTTATGTATAGCCAGGCTGGAGGGTGACCTAACAAGTGGTCTAGTGAACTAGGACTGGCCTGCACTGATGCTAAAGACAGACGTAAGAGAAAGACTGCATATTTATGGCATGCCTGAAAAAATGGAAGGCTACAATACAAAGGTTTAAGGAACCTTGCATATGTTTGACCCTTCTCTGGAGATTCCGGGTGCCCACCAGATCCGACCAAAAGATGCCACCAACCGACACTGTCCCCAGACACTCGTTATAGGTTTACTTCAACATCAACACACCCCGAGTTATACTTCAGCCGCCACATCAGATATCACTAAAGTCTTAACTAACTCACATGATGGCAGGCTGCTTGAATGCAATAACGAATAGGAGGGAGCATTTCCAGGAACTGTGCAAGTGAGGCTCACAGTACGGCTTACCAGATCCCACCGGGATGACTGTAACGACTAAAGAATAAATGATAACCAGCGAATTCACAAATCTGGGCGATGTCATTAATTACCTGCAAATTGAACAGCTGGAGCACGTGGACACCACAGGAGGCCCTCCTTCACACTGCCAATCTCCCTCTCCATCATATACTATTTTCAAAAAGACCTTGTATACCATAGTTTCCATAGCATATATTACATTTCTCTCCAACAGACAACTCCTGCAAAATTAACTCAATATTTCACAACATAACAAATTAGATGGCTGTCCTCTTCATCCATAAAAACTTGCCAAAGATCACTTTGGTTCCTAAAAACAAACATGTTCATTACTATAAGATCATCGGACATCCCCACTGACCTCTGTCTGCTTGTGAGTGAGCTCCTAGATGCCTTAGGGCTTTGGCGCTATATAAATGTTATAACATAACATAACATAAAATGAAAACGTCGTATTGCAGATAAGGATGTACATTCCATTCATAAATGGATAGTAGATTGAATGCAGTCTTGATCACATGATCTGCAAAGCCTATCACAGAGCGGCCCACCTCCACTACCGCCCAAGACCTCTGCTGAACTAGCCATATTGAGCTTAATCTTGAACTATCCTCGAATCGTAGAGCTAGCGGGAAATGCTTTGACATAAGAGGGTAATCCCTTTCTATTTAAATAAATATTGAATACAATTCCCACTATTTACCTTCGTTGCGAGGGAGATCCTTGCATTCCCTGTGTCTTACTCCTGTGACCTCTTTTTAACAAAGCCCTTAGAAGCAGTAGGCGATGACGCAGTCGTAGTAGTGTCTAACTCCAGGAGCCAATACCCCACAGTGATTTTACACTGCCCGGGGAAATCAGAATTTGAAGAATTACACATTTTCATACGGGCGCCCATTATTCTCTTTAATACCATACTCATGTTAGGGCCGACAGGTTTCGTTTATCTCATAATTCTTTTATATAGCACTGCTTTATCATCATAGTGGAATTCTAAGAGTATATACCCAACTGACATAGATGTAGGCATTTTAAACAAACAAGGACCTGAGAGGTTTCCCTCCAAACTTTCAAGCCATATAATATCGAGGGGATTATCTTTGTTCGATCGAGCATCAGAATAATCTGAGATGAAAATACTCCCTGATCACCCCCACCTTTGTTAATAGCTCAAAGTTGCTGCTGGAGCTTCTTACAGATGTTTTCCCGGATCGGGTCTAAAAGTCAGAGATGCAAATGCTCGAGGGAGAAAAGACCGAAGATTATTTTTCCAAAATAACCTTTGGTATTTTCTCCCGTGAACATTTCTGATTTAGCCCCCGCCCACACCCACACCCGCACCCGCACGCCCCTACTTAACTTCCTGCTGACTCGCTGTGACCCTGCAATGCCTGTTTCCTTTCACTTCCGTGATCGGGAAACGGCGCCGCAGCAAACTTTCCTTTTTTTTCACTCCCGCAACCCCCACTCACAATATTGTGAGAAAGGGTGCGGGGTACACCCCCGCAGCCCCTGGCACCGAATGGGGAGTTGGCCAACGGCCGACATTCGGCCAAATCTCCCAATCAGTCTTTTAATCTCTGTCTTTTTGGCTGATTCCATTTTCACAATGAGCTTTTCAATTTAATTTCTTATCAGCAATTACTTTTTGGTTTAGTTTGCACCTGTACCCTTTTTCCTTCATGCCCGGTCGTACAAAAACCATTGTTTTAGTTTTTCCCAAATTGGTTTTTAAACCATTAGTCTGTGCATATGCCTCTAGTGTTTCTAATTGCACCTGTAGACCCCCGGGAGTGTGGTTAATTAAGAGCAGATCATCTGCATATCCCAGCCATGACAGTTTTTCATCCCCCCAAATTTAATTAGACATGGTCTGGAACCATTCAGCACTCTCCAGATCAGCCAAATAAAGGTTGAACAATGTCGGGGCCAAAGTACAACCCTTTTTAACGCGGCACCCTGTGGGGATCCAATCAGGAGCATGTCCCTTTCATTCGTCTGGATTCTTACCCTTGTGTTGCTGTGAAGTATCATAGATACCCATCCGCTATGGATTTTCCAGGACACCAATTTTCCCCACAGTCGGCCCCTGTTGATGGTCCCTCTGCCAATCCCTGAGCCCATCCAGCTCTAGAGGCGAGAGGCTCTCTATCCCCAAAGCAACCTGTTCTTAGGAAAGAAAAGCTCCCTCTGCCAATCTCTGAGCCCATCCGGCTCTACAGGTGAGAGGCTCTCTATCGTGGAAGCAACCTGGCCTTAGGGGTGAGAAGATCCCTCTGACAATCCATGGCTCCATCCAGCTCTAGAGGCGAGAGGCTCTCTATCGAGTAACGAGCTTAGTGTTAGAGGTGAAAGGCTCCCCCTCTGTGCCAATTCCTGAGCCCATCCAGCTGTAGAGCTGAGAGTCTCCTTCTCCCTGAGACCATCCAGCTCTAGAAGTGAAAGGCTCTCAGTATCTGAAACAGACAGGTTCTAGAAGTAAGAGGTTCACTCTCTCGCTCTCTTTCACTCTCCCTCTCTCTCTTTCTCTTTCTCTCTCTTTCTCTCTGTCTATTTCTCTCTCTCCCCCTCTCTCTTTATCTTTTTTCACTCTCTCCCTCTCTCTCCCCCTCTCTCTCTTTCTTTCTCTCCCTTTACCTCTCTCTCTCTCTTTCTCCTTCTCCCCTCCCTTTCCCTCTCAGTCTCTTTCTCTTTCTCTCCCTCTCACATTCTCGTTCTCCCTCTCTCTCTCGCTTTCTTTCTCTCTCTCTCTCTCTCTCTCTCTGTCTCTGTCTCTCTCTCTCTCTCTTTCGTTCTCTCTCTCTCTGTCTCTCTCTCTCTCTCTATGTCTCTGTCTCTTTCTCTCTCTCTCTCTCTGTCTCTCTTTCTTTCTCTCTCTCTCTCCCTCGTTCTCTCTCCCCCTCTCTGTCTCTCTATCTCTCTGTCTCTTTCTCTCTTTCTTTTTCTTTCCCTCTCAATCTCTCGCCTTTTTCGCTCTCTCTCTCTCTTCATGGTTCCTATATCAATGTGCCAGCGACCCTAGCCTGTTCATCTCTACAGGTAATAATCTCTACATGTATGTGCCATTTCCCTGTGTGCATCCAGTCCTGGACGTGTCATATATGTCGATCCCTAATACGTCTCCACCCTAGAAGTATGGGGCTCCGTGCAACCATGAGAATGATCTGATCCCGTTCGGCTCTAGCGGTGACTTGCACTGTATACACGTGCCTGTGGCCCCAGAAGTCATAAAAGTGCCTGTCCCCTTAGCCATATGGACCTAGAAGTCATAGAAGTGCCTGTCCCCTCAGCCATACGGCCCTAGAAGTAATAGAAGTGCCTGTCCCTTTCACCATACGGTCCTAGAAGTAATAGAAGTGCCTATCCCCTTAGCCATATGGACCTAGAAGTCATAGAAGTGCCTGTCCCTTTCACCATACGGTCCTAGAAGTAATAGAAGTGCCTGTCCCCTTAGCCATACGGCCCTAGAAGTAATAGAAGTGCCTGTCCACTTAGCCATACGGCCATAGAAGTCATAGATGTGCCAGTCCCCTTATCCATACGGCCCTTGAAGTAATAGAAGTGCCTGTCCCCTTAGCCATACGGACCTAGAAGTCATAGAAGTGCCGGTCCCCTTAGCCATACGGCCCTAGAGGTAATAGAAGTGCCTGTCCCCATAGCCATATGGACCTAGAAGCCATATAAATGCCTGTCCCCTTAGCAATACGGCCCTAGAAGTCATACACATGCTTGTCCCCTTAGCCATACGGCCCTTGACGTCATAGAAGTGCCTGTCCCCTTAGACATACGGCCCTAGAAGTAATAGAACTACCTGTCCCCTTGGCCATACGGTCTCAGAAGCAATAGCAGTGCCTGTCCCCTTAGCCATGTGGCCCTATAAATCATAGAAACGCCTGTCCCCTTAGCCATGCGGCCCATGAAATAATATAAGTGCCTGTCCATGTAGCCATATGGCTCTTGAAGTAATAGAAGTGCCTGTCCCCTTAGCCATACGGCCCTAGAAATAATAGAAGTGCCTTTCCCATTAGCCATACAGCCCTTGAAGTAAAAGAAGTGCCCGTCCCCTTAGCCATACAGCCGTTGAAGTAATAGAAGTGCCTGACCCCTTAGACATAAGTCGCTTGAAGCCATAGAAGTGCCTCTCCCCTTAACCATACGTCCCTAGATGTAATAGAAGTGCCTGTCCCCTCAGCCATACGGCCCTAGAAGTAATAGAAGTACCTGTCTCCTTAGCCATACGGCCCTAGAAGTCATACAAGTGCCTGTCCCCTTAGCCATATGGCCCCTCAAGTCCTAGAAGTGACTTTCCCCTTAGCAATACAGCCCTAGAAGTGATAGAAGTGCCTGGCCCCTTAGCCATATGCCCTAGAAGTAATAGAAGTGCCTGTCCCCTTAGCCATACAGTCCTAGAAATAACAGAAGTGCCTGTTCCCTTAGCTAGACGGCCCTAGAGGTCATACAAGTGCTTGTCCCCTTAGCCATATGGCCCTTGAAGTCATAGAAGTGCCTGTCCCCATAGCCATATGGCCCTAGAAGTAATAGAACTGCCTGTCCCCTTAGCCATACAGTCTCAGAAGTAATAGAAGTGCCAGTCACCTTAGCCACATGGCCCTAGAAATCATAAAGTGCACGTCCCCTTAGCCATATGGCCCTAGAAGTCATAGACTGCCTATCCCCTTAGCCATACGTCCCCTGAAGTAATAGAACTGCTTTCCCCTTAGTCATACAGTCCAAGAAGTAATAGAAGTGTCTGTCCCCTTAGCCATGTGGCCCTAGAAATCAAAGAAACACATGTCCCCTTATCCTTGAAATAATAGAAGTGCCTATCCACTTAGCCATACAGCTCTTGAAGTAATAGAAGTGCCTGTCCCCTTAGTCATACGGCCCTTGAAGTAATAGAAGTGCCGGTCCCCTTAGCCATACTGCCCTTGAAGTCCTACAAGTGCCTGTCCCCTTCACCATACGGTCCTAGAAGTAATAGAAGTGCCTGTCCCATTAGCCATAAAGCCCTTGAAGTAATAGAAGTGCCTGTCCCCTTAGCCATACGGCCCTTGAAGTAATAGAAGTGCCTGACCCCTTAGACATACGTCCCTTGAAGCCATAGAAGTGCATGTCCCCTTAACCATACGTCCTTAGATGTAATAGAAGTGCCTGTCCCCTTAGCCATACGGCCCTTGAAGTAATAGAAGTGCCCGTCCCCTTAGCCATACGGCCCTTGAAGTAATAGAAGTGCCTGTCCCCTTAGCCATACAGCTCTTGAAGTCACACAACAAGTGCCTGTCCCCTTAGCCATACAGCCCTAGAAGTAATAGAAGTGCCTGTCCCCTTAGCCATATGGACCTAGAAATCATGAAGTGCACGTCCCCTTAGCCATATGGCCCTAGAAGTCATAGACTGCCTATCCCCCTAGCATACGTCCCCTGAAGTAATAGAACTGCTTTGCCCTTAGTCATACAGTCCAAGAAGTAATAGAAGTGCCTGTCCCCTTAGCCATGTGGCCCTAGAAATCAAAGAAACGCATGTCCCCTTATCCTTGAAATAATAGAAGTGCCTATCCACTTAGCCATACAGCTCTTGAAGTAATAGAAGTGCCTGTCCCCTTAGCCATACGGCCCTTGAAGTAATAGAAGTGCCTGTCCCCTTAGCATACAGCCCTTGAAGTCATACAAGTGCCTGTCCCCTTCACCATACGGTCCTAGAAGTAATAGAAGTGCCTGTCCCATTAGCCATACAGCCCTTGAAGTAATAGAAGGGCCCGTCCCCTTAGCCATACGGCCCTTGAAGTAATAGAAGTGCCTGACCCCTTAGACATATGTCCCTTGAAGCCATAGAAGTGCCTGTCCCCTTAACCATACGTCCCTAGATGTAATAGAAGTGCCTGTCCCCTTAGCCATACGGCCCTTGAAGTAATAGAAGTGCCTATCCCCTTAGCCATACGGCCCTTGAAGTAATAGAAGTGCCTGTCCCCTTAGCCATACAGCCCTTGAAGTCATACAAGTGCCTGTCCCCTTAGCCCTACAGCCCTAGAAGTAATAGAAGTGCCTGTCCCCTTAGCCATATGGACCTAGAAGTCATAGAAGTGCCTGTCCCCTCAGCCATACGGCCCTAGAAGTAATAGAAGTACCTGTCTCCTTAGCCATACGGCCCTAGAAGTCATACAAGTGCCTGTTCCCTTAGCCATATGGCCCCTCAAGTCCTAGAAGTGCCTGTCCCCTTAGCCATACAGCCCTAGAAGTGATAGAAGTGCCTGGCCCCTTAGCCATATGCCCTAGAAGTAATAGAAGTGACTGTCCCCTTAGCCATACAGTCCTAGAAGTAACAGAAGTGCCTGTTCCCTTAGCTAGACGGCCCTAGACGTCATACAAGTGCTTGTCCCCTTAGCCATATGGCCCTTGAAGCCATAGAAGTGCATGTCCCCTTAACCATACGTCCCTAGATGTAATAGAAGTGCCTGTCCCCTTAGCCATACGGCCCTTGAAGTAATAGAAGTGCCCGTCCCCTTAGCCATACGGCCCTTGAAGTAATAGAAGTGCCTGTCCCCTTAGCCCTACAGCTCTTGAAGTCACACAACAAGTGCCTGTCCCCTTAGCCATACAGCCCTAGAAGTAATAGAAGTGCCTGTCCCCTTAGCCATATGGACCTAGAAATCATGAAGTGCACGTCCCCTTAGCCATATGGCCCTAGACGTCATAGACTGCCTATCCCCCTAGCATACGTCCCCTGAAGTAATAGAACTGCTTTGCCCTTAGTCATACAGTCCAAGAAGTAATAGAAGTGCCTGTCCCCTTAGCCATGTGGCCCTAGAAATCAAAGAAACGCATGTCCCCTTATCCTTGAAATAATAGAAGTGCCTATCCACTTAGCCATACAGCTCTTGAAGTAATAGAAGTGCCTGTCCCCTTAGCCATACGGCCCTTGAAGTAATAGAAGTGCCTGTCCCCTTAGCATACAGCCCTTGAAGTCATACAAGTGCCTGTCCCCTTCACCATACGGTCCTAGATGTAATAGAAGTGCCTGTCCCATTAGCCATACAGCCCTTGAAGTAATAGAAGGGCCCGTCCCCTTAGCCATACGGCCCTTGAAGTAATAGAAGTGCCTGACCCCTTAGACATATGTCCCTTGAAGCCATAGAAGTGCCTGTCCCCTTAACCATACGTCCCTAGATGTAATAGAAGTGCCTGTCCCCTTAGTCATACGGCCCTTGAAGTAATAGAAGTGCCTGTCCCCTTAGCCATACGGCCCTTGAAGTAATAGAAGTGCCTGTCCCCTTAGCCATACAGC
The DNA here is from genome assembly GCF_040938575.1 of Ambystoma mexicanum. Classification (NCBI taxonomy): domain Eukaryota; kingdom Metazoa; phylum Chordata; class Amphibia; order Caudata; family Ambystomatidae; genus Ambystoma; species Ambystoma mexicanum. The sequence continues at coordinate 121,773,158 of NC_090921.1, forward strand.
CCTTGAAGTCATACAAGTGCCTGTCCCCTTAGCCCTACAGCCCTAGAAGTAATAGAAGTGCCTGTCCCCTTAGCCATATGGACCTAGAAGTCATAGAAGTGCCTGTCCCCTCAGCCATACGGCCCTAGAAGTAATAGAAGTACCTGTCTCCTTAGCCATACGGCCCTAGAAGTCATACAAGTGCCTGTTCCCTTAGCCATATGGCCCCTCAAGTCCTAGAAGTGCCTGTCCCCTTAGCGATACAGCCCTAGAAGTGATAGAAGTGCCTGGCCCCTTAGCCATATGCCCTAGAAGTAATAGAAGTGACTGTCCCCTTAGCCATATGGCCCTTGAAGTCATAGAAGTGCCTTTCCCCTTAGCCATATGGACCTAGAAGCCATATAAATGCCTGTCCCCTTAGCAATACGGCCCTAGAAGTCATACACATGCTTGTCCCCTTAGCCATACGGCCCTTGACGTCATAGAAGTGCCTGTCCCCTTAGACATACGGCCCTAGAAGTAATAGAACTACCTGTCCCCTTGGCCATACGGTCTCAGAAGCAATAGAAGTGCCTGTCCCCTTAGCCATGTGGCCCTATAAATCATAGAAACGCCTGTCCCCTTAGCCATGCGGCCCATGAAATAATATAAGAGCCTGTCCATGTAGCCATATGGCTCTTGAAGTAATAGAAGTGCCTGTCCCCTTAGCCATACGGCCCTAGAAATAATAGAAGTGCCTTTCCCATTAGCCATACAGCCCTTGAAGTAATAGAAGTGCCCGTCCCCTTAGCCATACAGCCGTTGAAGTAATAGAAGTGCCTGACCCCTTAGACATAAGTCGCTTGAAGCCATAGAAGTGCCTGTCCCCTTAACCATACGTCCCTAGATGTAATAGAAGTGCCTGTCCCCTTAGCCATACGGCCATTGGAGTAATAGAGGTGCCCGTCCCCTTAGCCATACGGCCCTTGAAGTAATAGAAGTGCCTGTCCCCTTAGCCATACAGCCCTTGAAGTCATACAAGTGCCTGTCCCCTTAGCCATACAGCCCTAGAAGTAATAGAAGTGCCTGTCCCCTTAGCCATATGGACCTAGAAGTCATAGATGTGCCTGTCCCCTCAGCCATACGGCCCTAGAAGTAATAGAAGTACCTGTCTCCTTAGCCATACGGCCCTAGAAGTCATACAAGTGCCTGTCCCCTTAGCCATATGGCCCCTCAAGTCCTAGAAGTGCCTTTCCCCTTAGCAATACAGCCCTAGAAGTGATAGAAGTGCCTGGCCCCTTAGCCATATGCCCTAGAAGTAATAGAAGTGCCTGTCCCCTTAGCCGTACAGTCCTAGAAATAACAGAAGTGCCTGTTCCCTTAGCTAGACGGCCCTAGAGGTCATACAAGTGCGTGTCCCCTTAGCCATATGGCCCTTGAAGTCATAGAAGTGCCTGTCCCCTTAGCCATATGGCCCTAGAAGTAATAGAACTGCCTGTCCCCTTAGCCGTACAGTCTCAGAAGTAATAGAAGTGCCAGTCACCTTAGCCATATGGCCCTAGAAATCATAAAGTGCACGTCCCCTTAGCCCCTAGAAGTCATAGACTGCCTATCCCCTTAGCCATACGTCCCCTGAAGTAATAGAACTGCTTTCCCTTTAGTCATACAGTCCAAGAAGTAATAGAAGTGCCTGTCCCCTTAGCCATGTGGCCCTAGAAATCAAAGAAATGCATGTCCCCTTATCCTTGAAATAATAGAAGTGCCTATCCACTTAGCCATACAGCTCTTGAAGTAATAGAAGTGCCTGTCCCCTTAGTCATACGGCCCTTGAAGTAATAGAAGTGCCTGTCCCCTTAGCCATACAGCCCTTGAAGTCATACAAGTGCCTGTCCCCTTCACCATACGGTCCTAGAAGTAATAGAAGTGCCTGTCCCATTAGCCATAAAGCCCTTGAAGTAATAGAAGTGCCCGTCCCCTTAGCCATACGGCCCTTGAAGTAATAGAAGTGCCTGACCCCTTAGACATACGTCCCTTGAAGCCATAGAAGTGCCTGTCCCCTTAACCATACGTCCCTAGATGTAATAGAAGTGCCTGTCCCCTTAGCCATACGGCCCTTGAAGTAATAGAAGTGCCCGTCCCCTTAGCCATACGGCCCTTGAAGTAATAGATGTGCCTGTCCCCTTAGACATACGTCCCTTGAAGCCATAGAAGTGCCTGTCCCCTTAACCATACGTCCCTAGATGTAATAGAAGTGCCTGTCCCCTTAGCCATACAGCCCTAGAAGTAATAGAAATGCCTGTCCCCTTAGCCATATGGACCTAGAAATCATGAAGTGCACGTCCCCTTAGCCATATGGCCCTAGAAGTCATAGACTGCCTATCCCCTTAGCATACGTCCCCTGAAGTAATAGAACTGCTTTGCCCTTAGTCATACAGTCCAAGAAGTAATAGAAGTGCCTGTCCCCTTAGCCATGTGGCCCTAGAAATCAAAGAAACGCATGTCCCCTTATCCTTGAAATAATAGAAGTGCCTATCCACTTAGCCATACAGCTCTTGAAGTAATAGAAGTGCCTGTCCCCTTAGCCATACGGCCCTTGAAGTAATAGAAGTGCCTGTCCCCTTAGCATACAGCCCTTGAAGTCATACAAGTGCCTGTCCCCTTAACCATACGTCCCTAGATGTAATAGAAGTGCCTGTCCCCTTAGCCATACGGCCCTTGAAGTAATAGAAGTGCCCGTCCCCTTAGCCATACGGCCCTTGAAGTAATAGAAGTGCCTGACCCCTTAGACATACGTCCCTTGAAGCCATAGAAGTGCCTGTCCCCTTAACCATACGTCCCTAGATGTAATAGAAGTGCCTGTCCCCTTAGCCATACAGCCCTAGAAGTAATAGAAATGCCTGTCCCCTTAGCCATATGGACCTAGAAATCATGAAGTGCACGTCCCCTTAGCCATATGGCCCTAGAAGTCATAGACTGCCTATCCCCTTAGCATACGTCCCCTGAAGTAATAGAACTGCTTTGCCCTTAGTCATACAGTCCAAGAAGTAATAGAAGTGCCTGTCCCCTTAGCCATGTGGCCCTAGAAATCAAAGAAACGCATGTCCCCTTATCCTTGAAATAATAGAAGTGCCTATCCACTTAGCCATACAGCTCTTGAAGTAATAGAAGTGCCTGTCCCCTTAGCCATACGGCCCTTGAAGTAATAGAAGTGCCTGTCCCCTTAGCATACAGCCCTTGAAGTCATACAAGTGCCTGTCCCCTTCACCATACGGTCCTAGAAGTAATAGAAGTGCCTGTCCCATTAGCCATACAGCCCTTGAAGTAATAGAAGGGCCCGTCCCCTTAGCCATACGGCCCTTGAAGTAATAGAAGTGCCTGACCGCTTAGACATATGTCCCTTGAAGCCATAGAAGTGCCTGTCCCCTTAACCATACGTCCCTAGATGTAATAGAAGTGCCTGTCCCCTTAGCCATACGGCCTTTGAAGTAATAGAAGTGCCTGTCCCCTTAGCCATACGGCCCTTGAAGTAATAGAAATGCCTGTCCCCTTAGCCATACAGCCCTTGAAGTCATACAAGTGCCTGTCCCCTTAGCCCTACAGCCCTAGAAGTAATAGAAGTGCCTGTCCCCTTAGCCATATGGACCTAGAAGTCATAGAAGTGCCTGTCCCCTCAGCCATACGGCCCTAGAAGTAATAGAAGTACCTGTCTCCTTAGCCATACGGCCCTAGAAGTCATACAAGTGCCTGTCCTCTTAGCCATATGGCCCCTCAAGTCCTAGAAGTGCCTGTCCCCTTAGCGATACAGCCCTAGAAGTGATAGAAGTGCCTGGTCCCTTAGCCATATGCCCTAGAAGTAATAGAAGTGCCTGCCCCCTTAGCCATACAGTCCTAGAAGTAACAGAAGTGCCTGTTCCCTTAGCCATGTGGCCCTTGAAGTCATAGAAGTGCCTGTCCCCTTAGCCATAGGGCCCTAGAAGTAATAGAACTGCCTCCCCCCTTAGCCATATGGTCTCAGAAGTAATTGAAGTGCCAGTCACCTTAGCCATATGGCCCTAGAAATCATAAAGTGCACGTCCCCTTAGCCCCTAGAAGTCATAGACTGCCTATCCCCTTAGCCATACGTCCCCTGAAGTAATAGAACTGCTTTCCCCTTAGTCATACAGTCCAAGAAGTAATAGAAGTGCTTGTCCCCTTAGCCATGTGGCCCTAGAAATCAAAGAAATGCATGTCCCCTTATCCTTGAAATAATAGAAGTGCCTATCCACTTAGCCATACAGCTCTTGAAGTAATAGAAGTGCCTGTCCCCTTAGTCATACGGCCCTTGAAGTAATAGAAGTGCCTGTCCCCTTAGCCATACAGCCCTTGAAGTCATACAAGTGCCTGTCCCCTTCACCATACGGTCCTAGAAGTAATAGAAGTGCCTGTCCCATTAGCCATAAAGCCCTTGAAGTAATAGAAGTGCCCGTCCCCTTAGCCATACGGCCCTTGAAGTAATAGAAGTGCCTGACCCCTTAGACATACGTCCCTTGAAGCCATAGAAGTGCCTGTCCCCTTAACCATACGTCCCTAGATGTAATAGAAGTGCCTGTCCCCTTAGCCATACGGCCCTTGAAGTAATAGAAGTGGCCGTCCCCTTAGCCATACGGCCCTTGAAGTAATAGATGTGCCTGTCCCCTTAGCCATACAGCCCTAGAAGTAATAGAAGTGCCTGTCCCCTTAGCCATATGGACCTAGAAATCATGAAGTGCACGTCCCCTTAGCCATATGGCCCTAGAAGTCATAGACTGCCTATCCCCTTAGCATACGTCCCCTGAAGTAATAGAACTGCTTTGCCCTTAGTCATACAGTCCAAGAAGTAATAGAAGTGCCTGTCCCCTTAGCCATGTGGCCCTAGAAATCAAAGAAACGCATGTCCCCTTATCCTTGAAATAATAGAAGTGCCTATCCACTTAGCCATACAGCTCTTGAAGTAATAGAAGTGCCTGTCCCCTTAGCCATACGGCCCTTGAAGTAATAGAAGTGCCTGTCCCCTTAGCATACAGCCCTTGAAGTCATACAAGTGCCTGTCCCCTTCACCATACGGTCCTAGAAGTAATAGAAGTGCCTGTCCCATTAGCCATACAGCCCTTGAAGTAATAGAAGGGCCTGTCCCCTTAGCCATACGGCCCTTGAAGTAATAGAAGTGCCTGACCCCTTAGACATATGTCCCTTGAAGCCATAGAAGTGCCTGTCCCCTTAACCATACGTCCCTAGATGTAATAGAAGTGCCTGTCCCCTTAGCCATACGGCCTTTGAAGTAATAGAAGTGCCTGTCCCCTTAGCCATACGGCCCTTGAAGTAATAGAAATGCCTGTCCCCTTAGCCATACAGCCCTTGAAGTCATACAAGTGCCTGTCCCCTTAGCCCTACAGCCCTAGAAGTAATAGAAGTGCCTGTCCCCTTAGCCATATGGACCTAGAAGTCATAGAAGTGCCTGTCCCCTCAGCCATACGGCCCTAGAAGTAATAGAAGTACCTGTCTCCTTAGCCATACGGCCCTAGAAGTCATACAAGTGCCTGTCCCCTTAGCCAAATGGCCCCTCAAGTCCTAGAAGTGCCTGTCCCCTTAGCGATACAGCCCTAGAAGTGATAGAAGTGCCTGGTCCCTTAGCCATATGCCCTAGAAGTAATAGAAGTGCCTGCCCCCTTAGCCATACAGTCCTAGAAGTAACAGAAGTGCCTGTTCCCTTAGCTAGACGGCCCTAGACGTCATACAAGTGCTTGTCCCCTTAGCCATGTGGCCCTTGAAGTCATAGAAGTGCCTGTCCCCTTAGCCATAGGGCCCTAGAAGTAATAGAACTGCCTCCCCCCTTAGCCATATGGTCTCAGAAGTAATTGAAGTGCCAGTCACCTTAGCCATATGGCCCTAGAAATCATAAAGTGCAGGTCCCCTTAGCCATATGGCCCTAGAAGTCATAGACTGCCTATCCCCTTAGCCATACGTCCCCTGAAGTAATAGAACTGCTTTCCCCTTAGTCGTACAGTCCAAGAAGTAATAGAAGGGCCTGTCCCCTTAGCCATGTGGCCCTAGAAATCAAAGAAACGCATGTCCCCTTATCCTTGAAATAATAGAAGTGCCTATCCACTTAGCCATACAGCTCTTGAAGTAATAGAACTGCCTGTCCCCTTAGCCATACGGCCCCTGAAGTAATAGAAGTGCCTGTCCCCTTAGCCATACAGCCCTTGAAGTCATACAAGTGCCTGTCCCCATCACCATACAATCCTAGAAGTAATAGAAGTGCCTGTCCCCTTAGCCATACAGCCCTAGAAGTAATAGAAGTGACTGTCCCCTTAGCCATACAGCCCTAGAGGTAATAGAAGTGCCTGTCCCCTTAGCAATATGGACCTAGAATTCATAGAAGTGCCTGTCCCCTCAGCCATACGGCCCTAGAAGTAATAGAAGTAGCGGTCTCCTTAGCCATACGGCCCTAGAAGTCATCCAAGTGCCTGTCCCCTTAGCCACATGGCCCTTCAAGTCCTAGAAGTGCCTATCCCCTTAGTGATACAGCCCTAAAAGTAATATAAGTGCCTGGCCCCTTAGCCATATGCCCTAGAAGTAATAGAAGTGCCTGTCCCCTTGCCATACAGTCCTAGAAGTAATAGAAGTGCCTGTTCCCTTAGCCAGACGGCCCTAGAAGTCATACAAGTGCTTGTCCCCTTAGCCATATGGCCCTTGAAGTCATAGAAGTGCCTGTCCACTTAGCCATATGGCCCTAGAAGTAATAGAACTGCCTGTCCTCTTGGCCATACGGTCTCAGAAGTAATAGAAGTGCCAGTCACCTTAGCCATACGGCCCAAGAAGTCATAGAAGTGCACGTCCCCTTAGCCATAGGGCCCTAGAAGTCATAGACTGCCTATCCCCTTAGCCATACGTCCCCTGAAGTAATAGAACTGCTTTCCCCTTAGTCATACAGTCCAAGAAGTAATAGAAGTGCCTGTCCCCTTAGCCATGTGGCCCTAGAAATCATAGAAACGCCTGTCCCCTTATCCTTGAAATAATAGAAGTGCTTATCCACTTAGCCATACAGCTCTTTAAGTAATAGAAGTGCCTGTCCCCTAAGCCTTACAGCCCTAGAAATAATAGAAGTGCCTGTCCCCTTAGCCATACGGACCTTGAAGTCATAGAAGGACCCGTCCCCTTTGCCATACGTCCCTAGATGTAATAGAAGTGCATGTCCCCTTAGCCATATGGCACTTGAAGTAATACAAGTCCCTATCCCCTTAGCCATACAACCCTTAAAGTAATAGAAGTGCCTGTCCCCTTAACCATACAGCCCTTGAAGTCATACAAGTGCCTGTCCCCTTAGCCATAGGGCCCTTGAAGTCATAGAAGTGCCTGTCCCCTTAGCCATATGGCCCTAGAATTAATAGAACTGCCTGTCCCCCTGGACATATGCCCTCTAGAAGTAATAGAAGTGCCTGTCCCCTTAGCCATACGGCCCTAGAAGTAATAAAACTACCTGTCCCCTTTGCCATACGGACCTAGAAGTAATAGAACTGCCTGTCTCCTTGGCCATACCGTCTCAGAAGAAATAGAAGTGCCATTCACCTTAGCCATACAGCCCTAGAAGTAATAGAAATGCCTGTCCCCTTAGCCATACAGCCATAGAAGTGATAGAAGTGCCTGTCCCCTTAGCCATACGGACCTAGAAGTGATAGAATTGCCTGTCCCCCCTTGGCCATATGGCAATTGAAGAAATAGAAGTGTCTGTCCCCTTGGCCATACAGCCCCAGAAATGATAGAATTGTCTGTCCCCTTAGCCATACAGCCCTAGAAGTAATATAAGTGTCTTTCCCCTTGGCCATACAGCCTTAGAAGTAATAGAAGTCCCTGTCCCCTTACCTATACGGACCTAGAAGTCATACAAGTGCCTGTCCACTTAGCCATATGGCCCTTGAAGTCCTAGAAGTGCCTGTCCCCTTAGCGATACAGCCCTAGAAGTAATAGAAGTGCCTGGCCCCTTAGCCATATGCCCTAGAAGTAATAGAAGTGCCTGTCCCCTTAGCCATATGGTCCTAGAAGTAACAGAAGTGCCTGTTCCCTTAGCCATGCGGCCCTATAAGTCATACAAGTGCTTGTCCCCTTAGCCATATGGCCCTTGAAGTCATAGAAGTGCCTGTCCCCTTAGCGATACAGCCCTACAAGTGATAGAAGTGCCTGGTCCCTTAGCCATATGCCCTAGATGTAAAAGAAGTGCCTGTCTCCTTAGCCATACAGTCCTAGAAGTAACAGAAGTGCATGTTCCCTTAGCTAGACGGCCCTAGACGTCATACAAGTGCTTGTCCCCTTAGCCATATGGCCCTTGAAGTCATAGAAGTGCCTGTCCCCTTAGCCATACGGCCCTAGAAGTAATAGAACTGCCTGTCCCCTTGGCCATACGGTCTCAGAAGTAAAAGAAGTGCCAGTCACCTTAGCCATATGGCCCTAGAAGTCATAAAGTGCACGACTCCTTAGCCATATGGCCCTAGAAGTCATAGACTGCCTATCCCCTTAGCCATACGTCCCCTGCAGTAATAGAACTACTTTCCCCTTAGTCATACAGTCCAAGAAGTAATAGAAGTGCCTGTCCCCTTAGCCATGTGGCCCTAGAAATCAAAGAAACGCCTGTCCCCTTATCCTTGAAATAATAGAAGTGCCTATCCACTTAGCCATACAGCTCTTGAAGTAATAGAAGTGCCTGTCCCCTTAGCCATACGGCCCTTGAAGTAATAGAAGTGCCTGTCCCCTTAGCCATATGGCCCTTGAAGTAATAGAAGGGCCTGTCCCCTTAGCCATACAGCCCTTGAAGTCATACAAGTGCCTGTGCTCTTCGCCATATGGTCCCAGAAGTAATAGAAGTGCCTGTCCCCTTAGCCATACAGCCCTAGAAGTAATAGAAGTGACTGTCCCCTTAGCCATACGTCCCTAGATGTAATAGAAGTGCATGTCCCCTTAGCCATATGGCACTTGAAGTAATACAAGTGCCTGTCCCCTTAGCCATACAACCCTTGAAGTAATAGAAGTGCCTGTCCCCTTAACCATACAGCCCTTGAAGTCATACAAGTGCCTGTCCCCTTAGCCATAGGGCCCTTGAAGTCATAGAAGTGCCTGTCCCCTTAACCATATGGCCCTAGAAGTAATAGAACTGCCTGTCCTCTTGGACAAACGCCCTCTAGAAGTAATAGAAGTGCCTGTCCCCTTAGCCATACAGCCCTTGAAGTAATAGAAGTGCCTGTCCCCTTCACCATACGATCCTAGAAGTAATAGAAGTGCCTGTTCCCTTAGCCATACGGACCTAGAAGTCATACAAGTGCTTGTTACCCTAGCCATATGGCCCTTGAAGTCATAGAAGTGCCTGTCCCCTTAGTCATACGGTCCTAGAAGTAATAGAACTGCCTGTCCCCTTGGCCATACTGTCTCAGAAGTAATAGAAGTGCCAATCCCCTTGGCCATACGGTCTCAGAAGTAATAGAAGTGCCTGTCCCCTTAGCCATGTGGCCCTAGAAATCATAGAAACACCTGTCCCCTTAGCCATGCGGCCCATGAAATAATGGAAGTGCCTGTCCATGTAGCCATAAGGTTCTTGAAATAATAGTAGTGCCTGTCCCCTTAGCCATACGGCCCTAGAAATAATAGAAGTGCCCGTCCCCTTAGCCAAATGTCCCTTGAAGTGATAGAAGTGCCTGTCCCCTTAGCCATATGTCCCTAGATGTAATAGAAGTGCCTATCCCCTTAGCCATACGGCCCTTGAAGTAATAGAAGTGCCCATCCCCTTAGCCATAAGGCCCTTGAAGTAATGGAAGTGCCTGTCCCCTTAGCCATACAGCCCTTGAAGTCATACAAGTGTCTGTCCCCTTAGCCATATGGCCCTTGAAGTAATAGAAGTGTCTGTCCCCTTAGCCATATGGCCCTAGAAGTCATACAAGTGTCTGTCCCCTTAGCCATACGGCCCTAGAAGTAATAGAAGTGTCTGTCCCCTTGCCCATACGGCCCTAGAAGTAATAGAAGTGCCAGTCACCTTAGCCATGTGGCCCTTGAAGTCATACAAGTGCCTGTCCCCTTAGCCATATGGCCCTTGAAGTCCTAAAAGTGCCTGTCCCCTTAGGGATACAGCCCTAGAAGTAATAGAAGTGCCTGGCCCCTTAGCCATATGCCCTAGAAGTAATAAAAGTGCCTGTCTCCTTAGCCATACGGTACTAGAAGTAACAGAAGTGCTGTTCCCTTAGCCAGACGGCCCTAGAAATCAAACAAGTGCTTGTCCCCTTAGCCATATGGCCCTTGAAGTCATAGAAGTGCCTGTTCCCTTAGCCATACGGCCCTAGAAGTCATAGAAATGCACGTCCCCTTAGCCATGTGGCCCTAGAAGTAATAGAACTCCCTGTCCCCTTAGTCATACAGTCCAAGAAGTAATAGAAGTGCCTGTCCCCTTAGCCATGTGGCAGTAGAAATCATAGAAACGCCTGTCCCCTTATCCTTGAAATAATAGAAGTGCCTATCCACTTAGCCATACAGCTCTTGAAGTAATAGAAGTGCCTGTCCCCTTAGCCATACGGCCCTTGAAATAATAGAAGTGCCCATCCCCTTAGCCATACGGCCCTTGAAGTAATACAAGTGCCTGTCCCCTTAGCCATACAACCCTTGAAGTAATAGAAATGCCAGTCCCCTTCGCCATACAGTCCTTGAAGTCATACAAGTGCCTGTCTCCTTAGCCATAGGGCGCTTGAAGTCATAGAAGTGCCTGCCCCTTAGCCATATGGCCCTAAAATTAATAGAACTGCCTGTCCCCTTGGACATACGCCCCCTAGAAGTAATAGAAGTGCCTGTCCCTTTAGACATACAGCCCTTGAAGTAATAGAAGTGCCTGTCCGCTTCACCATATGGTGCTAAAGTCATATAAGTGCCTGTTCCCTTAGCCATACAGCCCTTGAAGTCATACAAGTGCTTGTCCCCTTAGCCATACGGCCCTAGAAGTCATAGAAGTGTCTGTCCCCTTTGCCACACAGACCTAGAAGTAATAGAACTGCCTGTCCCCTTGGCCATACGGTCTCAGAAGTAATAGAAGTGCCAGTCACCTAAGCCATACAGCTCTGGAAGTAAAATAAGTGCCTGTCCCCTTAGCCATACGGACCTAGAAGTCATACAAGTGCCTTTCCCCTTAGCTATACGGTCCTAGATGTCATAGAAGTGCCTGTCCCATTAGCTATATGGTCCTAGAAGTCATAGAAGTGCCTGTCCCCTCAGCCATACGGCCCTAGAAGTAATAGAAGTGCCTGTCCCGTTAGCCATACGGATGTAGAATTCATAGAAGTGCCTGTCCCCTTAGCCATACGACCCTTGAAGTAATAGAATTGCCTGTCCCCCTTTGGCCATATGGCCCTAGAAATTATAGAAGTGTCTGTCCCCTTAGCCATATGGCCCTAGAAGTAATAGAAGTGTCTTTTCACTTGGCCATATGGCCCTAGAAGTAATAGAAGTGCCTGTCCCCTTAGCCATACAGCCCTAGAAGTCATACAAGTGCCTGGCCCCTTAGCCATATGCCCTAGAAGTAATAGAAGTGCATGTCCCCTTAGCCATATTGTCCTAGAAGTAACAGAAGTGCCTGTTCTCTTAGCCATACGGCCCAAGAAGTCGTACAAGTGCTTGTCCCCTTAGCCATACGGCCCTAGAAGTAATAGAACTGCCTGTCCCCTTGGCCATACAGTCTCCGAAGAAATAGAAGTGCCAGTCACCTTAGCCATATGGCCCTAGAAGCCATAGAAGTGCACGTCCCCTTAGCCATATGGCCCTATAAGTCATAGAACTGCCTATCCCCTTAGCCATACGTCCCCTGAAGTAATAGCACTGCCTGTCCCCTTAGTCATACAGTCCAAGAAGTAATAAAAGTGCCTGACCCCTTAGCCATGTGGCCCTACAAATCATAGAAACGCCTGTCCCCTTATCCTTGAAATAATAGAAGTTCCTGTCCACTTAGCCATACAGCTCTTGAAGTAATAGAAGTGTCTGTCCCCTTAGCCTTACAGCCCTAGAAATAATAGAAGTGCATGTCCCCTTAGCTATACGGCCCCTGAAGTCATAGAAGGACCCATCCCCTTTGGCATTCGTCCCTAGATGTAATAGAAGTGCCTGTCCCCTTAGCCATACGGCCCTGGAAGTAATAGAAGTGCCCGTCCCCTTAGCCATACAACCCTTGAAGTAATTGAAGGGCCTGTCCCCTTAGCCATAAAACCCTTGAAGTAATAGAAGTGCCTGTCCCCTTAGCCATCCACCCCTTGAAGTTCCACAAGTGCCTGTCCCCTTAGCCATAGAGCCCTTGAAGTCTTAGAAGTGCCTGACCCCTTAGCCATACGGCCCTAGAATAAATAGAACTGCCTGTCCCCTTGGACATACACCCCTAGAAGAAATATAAGTGCCTGCCCCTTAGCCATACGGCCCTTGAAGTAATAGAAATACCTGTCCCCTTCACCATACGCTCTTAGAAGTAATAGAACTGCCTGTCCCCTTTGCCATACGGACCTAGAAGTAATAGAACTGCCTGTCCCCTTGGCCATTCTGTCTCAGAAGTAATAGAAGGGCCAGTCCCCTTGGCCATACATTCTCAGAAGTAATAGAAGTGCCTGTCCCCTTAGCCATGTGGCCCTAGAAATCAAAGAAACACCTGTCCCCTTAGCCATGCGGCCCATGAAATAATAGAAGTGCCTGTCCATGTAGCCATAAGGGTCTTGAAGTAATAGTAGTGTCTGTCCCCTTAGCCATACGGTCCTAGAAATAATAGAAGTGCCTGTCCCCTTAGCCATATGTCCCTAGATGTAATAGAAGTGCCTGTGCCCTTAGCCATACGGCCCTTGAAGTAATAGAAGTGCCCATCCCCTTAGCCATACGGCCCATGAAGTAATAGAAGTGCCTGTCCCCTTAGCCATACAGCCCTTGAAGTCATACAAGTGCCTGTCCCCTTCGCCATATGGTCCTAGAAGTAAAAGAAGTGCCTGTCCCCTTAGCCATACAGCCCTAGAAGTAATAGAAGTGACTGTCTCCTTAGCCATATGGACCTAGAAGTCACAGAAGTGCCTATCCCCATAGCCATATGGCCCTTGAAGTAATAGAAGTGTCTGTCCCCTTAGCCATATGGCCCTAGACGTCATACAAGTGTCTGTCCCCTTAGCCATACGGCCCTAGAAGTAATAGAAGTGCCGTCCCCTTGCCCATACGGCCCTAGAAGTAATAGAAGTGCCAGTCACCTTAGCCATATGGCCCTAGAAGTCATAGAAATGCACGTCCCCTTAGCCATATGGCCCTAGAAGTAATAGAACTCCCTGCCCCCTTAGTCATACAGTCCGAGAAGTAATAGAAGTGCCTGTCCCCTTAGCCATGTGGCCCTTGAAGTCATACAAGTGCCTGTCCCCTTAGCCACATTGCCCTTGAAGTCCTAGAAGTGCCTGTCCCCTTAGCGATACAGCCCTAGAAGTAATAGAAGTGCTGGCCCCTTAGCCATATGCCCTAGAAGTAATAAAAGTGCCTGTCTCCTTAGCCATACGGTACTAGAAGTAACAGAAGTGCTGTTCCCTTAGCCAGACGGCCCTAGAAGTCAAACAAGTGCTTGTCCCCTTAGCCATACGGCCATTGAAGTCATAGAAGTGCCAGTCCCCTTAGCTATACGGCTCTTGAAGTAAAATAAGTGCCTGTCCCCTTAGCCATATGGCCCTAGAAGTCATAGAAATGCACGTCCCCTTAGCCATGTGGCCCTAGAAGTAATAGAACTCCCTGTCCCCTTAGTCATACAATCCAAGAAGTCATAGAAGTGCCTGTCCCCTTAGCCATGTGGCAGTAGAAATCATAGAAACGCCTATCCCCTTATCCTTGAAATAATAGAAGTGCCTATCCACTTAGCCATACAGCTCTTGAAGTAATAGAAGTGCCTGTCCCCTTAGCCTTACAGCCCTAGAAATAATAGAAGTGCCTGTCCCCTTAGCCATACGGTCCTTGAAATCATAGAAGGACCCGCCCCCTTTGCCATATGTCCCTAGATGTAATAGAAATGCCTGTCCCCTTAGCCATACGGCCCTGGAAGTAATAGAAGTGCCCGTCCCCTTAGCCATACAACGCTTGAAGTAATAGAAGGGCCTGTCCCCTTAGCCATAAAACCCTTGAAGTAATAGAAGTGCCTGTCCCCTTAGCCATCCACCGCTTGAAGTCCCACAAGTGCCTGTCCCCTTAGCCATAGAGCCCTTGAAGTCTTAGAAGTGCCTGTCCCCTTAGCCATACGGCCCGAGAATTAATAGAACTGCCTGTCCCCTTGGACATACACCCCTAGAAGAAATATAAGTGCCTGTCCCCTTAGCCATACGGCCCTTGAAGTAATAGAAGTGCCTGTCCCCTTCACCATACGGTTCTAGAAGTAATATAACTGCCTGTCCCCTTTGCCATACGGACCTAGAAGTAATAGAACTGCCTGTCCCCTTGGCCATTCTGTCTCAGAAGTAATAGAAATGCCAGTCCCCTTGGCCATACGTTCTCAGAAGTAATAGAAGTGCCTGTCCCCTTAGCCATGTGGCCCTAGAAATCAAAGAAACACCTGTCCCCTTAGCCATGCGGCCCATGAAATAATAGAAGTGCCTGTCCCCTTAGCCATATGTCCGTAGATGTAATAGAAGTGCCTGTGCCCTTAGCCATACGGCCCTTGAAGTAATAGAAGTGCCCATCCCCTTAGCCATACGGCCCCTGAAGTAATAGAAGTGCCTGTCCCCTTAGCCATACAGCCCTTGAAATCATACAAGTGCCTGTCCCCTTCGCCATATGGTCCTAGAAGTAAAAGAAGTGCCTGTCCCCTTAGCCATACAGCCCTAGAAGTAATAGAAGTGACTGTCTCCTTAGCCATATGGACCTAGAAGTCACAGAAGTGCCTATCCCCTTAGACATATGGCCCTTGAAGTAATAGAAGTGTCTGTCCCCTTAGCCATATGGCCCTAGAAGTCATACAAGTGTCTGTCCCCTTAGCCATACGGCCCTACAAGTAATAGAAGTGCCTGTCCCCTTGCCCATACGGCCCTAGAAGTAATAGAAGTGCCAGTCACCTTAGCCATATGGCCCTAGAAGTCATAGAAATGCACGTCCCCTTAGCCATATGGCCCTAGAAGTAATAGAACTCCCTGTCCCCTTAGTCATACAGGCCGAGAAGTAATAGAAGTGCCTGTCCCCTTAGACATGTGGCCCTTGAAGTCATACAATTGCCTGTCCCCTTAGCGATACAGCCCTAGAAGTAATAGAAGTGCCTGGCCCCTTAGCCATATGCCCTAGAAGTAACAGAAGTGCTGTTCCCTTAGCCAGACGGCCCTAGAAGTCAAACAAGTGCTTATCCCCTTAGCCATGCGGCCCTTGAAGTCATAGAAGTGCCTGTTCCCTTAGCCATACGGCCCTAGAAGTCATAGAAATGCACGTCCCCTTAGCCATGTGGCCCTAGAAGTAATAGAACTCCCTGTCCCCTTAGTCATACAGTCCAAGAAATAATAGAAGTGCCTGTCCCCTTAGCCATGTGGCAGTAGAAATCATAGAAACGCCTATCCCCTTATCCTTGAAATAATAGAAGTGCCTATCCACTTAGCCATACAGCTCTTGAAGTAATAAAAGTGCCTGTCCCCTTAGCCTTACAGCCCTAGAAATAATAGAAGTGCCTGTCCCCTTAGCCATACGGTCCTTGAAATCATAGAAGGACCCATCCCCTTTGCCATACATCCCTAGATGTAATAGAAGGGCCTGTCTCCTTAGCCATACAGCCCTTGAAATAATAGAAGTGCCCCTCCCCTTAGCCATACGGCCCTTGAAGTAATACAAGTGCCTGTCCCCTTAGCCATACAACCCTTGAAGTAATAGAAATGCCTGTCCCCTTCGTCATACAGTCCTTGAAATCATACAAGTGCCTGTCCCCTTAGCCATAGGGTGCTTGAAGTCATAGAAGGGCCTGTCCCCTTAGCCATATGGCCCTAGAATTAATAGAACTGCCTGGCCCCTTGGACATACGCCCCCTAGAAGTAATATAAGTGCCTGTCCCTTTAGCCATACAGCCCTTGAAGTAATAGAAGTGCCTGTCCCCTTCACCATATGGTGCTAAAGTAATATAAGTGCCTGTTCCCTTAGCCATACGGCCCTTGAAGTCATACAAGTGCTTGTCCCATTAGCCATACGGCCCTAGAAGTCATAGAAGTGTCTGTCCCCTTTGCCACACAGACCTAGAAGTAATAGAACTGCCTGTCCCCTTGGCCATACGGTCTCAGAAGTAATAGAAGTGCCAGTCACCTTCGCCATACAGCCCTGGAACTAAAAGAAGTGCCTGTCCCCTTAGCCATACAGACCTAGAAGTCATAGAAGTGCCTTTCCCCTTAGCCATACGGATGTTGAAGTCATAGAAGTGCCTGTCCCCTTAGCCATACGACCCTTGAAGTAATAGTATTGCCTGTTCCCCTTTGGCCATATGGCCCTTGAAGTAATAGAAGTGTCTGTCCCCATGGCCATACAGCCCCAGAAATTATAGAAGTGTCTGTCCCCTTAGCCATATGGCCCTAGAAGTAATAGAAGTGTCTTTTCACTTGACCATACGGCCCTTGAAGTAATAGAAGTGCCTGTCCCCTTAGCCATACGGCCCTAGAAGTCATACAAGTGCCTGGCCCCTTAGCCATACAGCCCTAGAAGTAATAGAACTGCCTGTCCCCTTGGCCATACGGTCTCAGAAGTAATAGAAGTGCCAGTCACCCTAGCCATATGGCCCTAGAAGTCATAGAAGTGCATGTCCCCTTAGCCATATGGCCCTATAAGTCATAGAACTGCCTATCCCCTTAGCCATACATCCCCTGAAGTAATAGCACTGCCTGTCCCCTTAGTCATACAGTCCAAGAAGTAATAGAAGTGCCTGTCCCCTTAGCCACGTGGCCCTAGAAATCATAGAAACGCCTGTCCCCTTATCCTTGAAATAATAGAAGTGCCTGTCCACTTAGCCATACAGCTCTTGAAGTAATAGAAGTGCCTGTCCCCTTATCCTTACAGCCCTAGAAATAATAGAAGTGCATGTCCCCTTAGCTATACGGCCCTTGAAGTCATAGAAGGACCCGTCCCCTTTGGCATTCATCCCTAGATGTAATAGAAGTGCCTGTCCCCTTAGCCATACAGCCCTGAAAGTAATAGAAGTGCCCGTCCCCTTAGCCATACAACCCTTGAAGTAATAGAAGTGCCTGTTCCTTTAGCCATTAAACCCTTGAAGTAATAGAAGTGCCTGTCCCCTTAGCCATCCAGCCCTTGAAGTCCCACAAGTGCCTGTCCCCTTAGCCATAGAGCCCTTGAAGTCTTAGAAGTGCCTGTCCCCTTAGCCATACGCCCCTAGAATTAATAGAACTGCCTGTCCCCTTGGACATACACCCCTAGAAGAAATAGAAGTGCCTGTTCCCTTAGCCATACGGCCCTTGAAGTAATAGAAGTGCCTGTCCCCTTCACCAAACGGTCCTAGAAGTAATAGAACTGCCTGTCCCCTTTGCCATACGGACCTAGAAGTAATAGAACTGCCTGTCCCCTTGGCCATACTGTCTCAGAAGTAATAGAAGTGCCAGTCCCCTTGGCCATACGTTCTCAGAAGTAATAGAAGTGCCTGCCCCTTAGCCATTTGGCCCTAGAAATCATAGAAACAGCTGTCCCCTTAGCCATGCGGCCCATGAAATAATAGAAGTGCCTGTCCATGTAGCCATATGTCCCTAGATGTAATAGAAGTGCCTGTCCCCTTAGCCATACGGCCCTTGAAGTAATAGAATTGCCTGTCCCCCTTTGGCCAACACACAGACAGGATCCAATCAAGCCCTCTTTGGCCGAAACACACCTGTGTCGATCCCCCGTGACACAACTGTACTATCCCCTTCTTGCGTATGTTTTTGTAAAAACTGTTTTGTACACCTTGTGTAAACCATGCCTGAGACCACGTTCTGTCCCAGGCGCACCCTCTTCAAATTGTTGGTCCTTCCTACCTCATTTTTGAATGTGCCTATATGTGAAGTTTTGACCTCAATATCTCTGAGGTTGACACTTACCTGTGTTATTACTGGATACAATCACCCTTGTCTGTTGTGCTCTAAGCTTTTGTGCTTATCGAAAGTACTGTAAAATAACTATTGAGTCACTACAAATGTTCCATGGTGTTGTGAAATAAATATCAACATTCAGAACGACAAACCGCTTGTAGGATCTTTCATCCTGATTATTTTTGATGTGTATACATGTACCAACCTGGGTAAATCAGGACTCCGCCAGGTGCCCTCATTTTCTACTTCCCTTAGCCATACAGCCCTTGTAGTAATAGAGGTTTCTGCCCCCTTACCCATACGGCCCTGGAAGTAATAAAAAGCCCTGTCCCCTTAGCCATACGGCCCTAGAAGTAATATAAGTGCCTGCCCTCTTAGCCATACAGCCCTAGAAGTAATAGAAGTGCCTTTCTCCTTAGCCTTAAAGCCTTTGAAGTAATAGAAGTGCTTGTCCCCTTAGCCATACGGCCCTTGAAGTAATAGAAGTGCCAGTCCCCTTAGCTATACGGCTCTTGAAGTAAAATAAGTGCCTGTCCCCTTAGCCATATGGCCCTAGAAGTAATAGAAGTGCATGTCCTCTTAGCCATAGAGGCCTAGAAATAATAGAAGTACCTTTTTCCTTTGCCATACTTAGCCATATGGCCCTTCAAGTAATAGAAGTGCCTGTCCCCTTCGCCATACGGACATAGAAGTCATAGAAGTGCCTATCCCCTTAGCCATACGACCCTTGAAGTAATAGAATTGCCTGTCCCCCTTTGGCCATATGGCCCTTGAAGTAATAGAAGTGTCTGTCCCCATGGCCATACAGCATAAGAAATTATAGAAGTGTCTGTCCCCTTAGCCATATGGCCCTAGAAGTAATAGAAGTGTCTTTTCACTTGGCAATACGGCCCTAGAAGTAATAGAAGTGCCTTTCTCCTTAGCCTTAAAGCCTTTGAAGTAATAGAAGTGCTTGTCCCCTTAGCCATACGGCCCTTGAAGTAATAGAAGTGCCAGTCCCCTTAGCTATACGGCTCTTGAAGTAAAATAAGTGCCTGTCCCCTTAGCCATATGGCCCTAGAAGTAATAGAAGTGCATGTCCTCTTAGCCATAGAGGCCTAGAAATAATAGAAGTACTTTTTTCCTTTGCCATACTTAGCCATACGGCCCTTCAAGTAATAGAAGTGCCTGTCCCCTTAGCCATACGGACGTAGAAGTCATAGAAGTGCCTATCCCCTTAGCCATACGACCCTTGAAGTAATAGAATTGCCTGTCCCCCTTTGGCCATATGGCCCTTGAAGTAATAGAAGTGTCTGTCCCCATGGCCATACAGCCCAAGAAATTACAGAAGTGTCTGTCCCCTTAGCCATATGGCCCTAGAAGTAATAGAAGTGTCTTTTCACTTGGCCATACGGCCCTAGAAGTAATAGAAGTGCCTGTCCCCTTAGCCTTATGGCCCTAGAAGTCATACAAGTGCCTGGCCCCTTAGCCATATGCCATAGAAGTAATAGAAGTGCATGTCCCCTTAGCCATATTGTCCTAGAAGTAACAGAAGTGCCTGTTCTTTTAGCCATACGGCCCAAGAAGTCATACAAGTGCTTGTCCCCTTAGCCATACGTCCCCTGACATAATAGCACTGCCTGTCCCCTTAGTCATACAGTCCAAGAAGTAATAGAAGTGCCTGTCCCCTTAGCCATGTGGCCCTAGAAATCATAGAAACGCCTGTCCCCTTATCCTTGAAATAATAGAAGTGCCTGTCCACTTAGCCATACAGCTCTTGAAGTAATAGAAGTGCCTGTCCCCTTATCCTTACAGCCCTAGAAATAATAGAAGTGCATGTCCCCTTAGCTATACGGCCCTTGAAGTCATAGAAGGACCCGTCCCCTTTGGCATTCGTCCCTAAATGTAATAGAAGTGCCTGTCCCCTTAGCCAGACGGCCCTGGAAGTAATAGAAGTGCCCGTCCCCTTAGCCATACAACCCTTGAAGTAATAGAAGTGCCTGTCCCCTTAGCCATAAAACCCTTGAAGTAATAGAAGTGCCTGTCCCCTTAGCCATCCAGACCTTGAAGTCCCACAAGTGCCTATCCCTTTAGCAATAGAGCCCTTGAAGTCTTAGAAGTGCCTGTCCCCTTAGCCATACGGCCCTAGAATTAATAGAACTGCATGTCCCATAGGACATACACCCCTAGAAGAAATAGAAGTGCCTGTTCCCTTAGGCATACGGCCCTTGAAGTAATAGAAGTGCCTGTCCCCTTCACCAAACGGTCCTAGAAGTAATAGAACTGCCTGTCCCCTTTGCCATACGGACCTAGAAGTAATAGAACTGCCTGTCCCCTTGGCCATACTGTCTCAGAAGTAATAGAAGTGCCAGTCCGCTTGGCCATACGTTCTCAGAAGTAATAGAAGTGCCTGTCCCCTTAGCCATATGTCCGTAGATGTAATAGAAGTGCCTGTGCCCTTAGCCATACGGCCCTTGAAGTAATAGAAGTGCCCATCCCCTTAGCCATACAGCCCTAAAAGTAATAGAAGTGACTGTCTCCTTAGCCATATGGACCTAGAAGTCACAGAAGTGCCTATCCCCTTAGCCATATGGCCCTTGAAGTAATAGAAGTGCCCGTCCCCTTAGCCATACAACCCTTGAAGTAATAGAAGTGCCTGTCCCCTTAGCCATAAAACCCTTGAAGTAATAGAAGTGCCTATCCCCTTAGCCATAGAGCCCTTGAAGTCTTAGAAGTGCCTGTCCCCTTAGCCATACGGCCCTAGAATTAATAGAACTGCATGTCCCATAGGACATACACCCCTAGAAGAAATAGAAGTGCCTGTTCCCTTAGCCATACGGCCGTTGAAGTAATAGAAGTGCCTGTTCCCTTCACCAAACGGTCCTAGAAGTAATAGAACTGCCTGTCCCCTTTGCCATACGGACCTAGAAGTAATAGAACTGCCTGTCCCCTTGGCCATACTGTCTCAGAAGTAATAGAAGTGCCAGTCCGCTTGGCCATACGTTCTCAGAAGTAATAGAAGTGCCTGTCCCCTTAGCCATATGTCCGTAGATGTAATAGAAGTGCCTGTGCCCTTAGCCATACGGCCCTTGAAGTAATAGAAGTGCCCATCCCCTTAGCCATACAGCCCTAAAAGTAATAGAAGTGACTGTCTCCTTAGCCATATGGACCTAGAAGTCACAGAAGTGCCTATCCCCTTAGCCATATGGCCCTTGAAGTAATAGAAGTGTCTGTCCCCTTAGCCATATGGCCCTAGAAGTCATGCAAGTGTCTGTCCCCTTAGCCATACGGCCCTACAAGTAATAGAAGTGCCAGTCCCCTTGCCCATACGGCCCTAGAAGTAATAGAAGTGCCAGTCACCTTAGCCATATGGCCCTAGAAGTCATAGAAATGCACGTCCCCTTAGCCATATGGCCCTAGAAGTAATAGAACTCCCTGTCCCCTTAGTCATACAGTCCGAGAAGTAATAGAAGTGCCTGTCCCCTTAGCCATGTGGCCCTTGAAGTCATACAAGTGCCTGTCCCCTTAGCCACATTGCACTTGAAGTCCTAGAAGTGCCTGTCCCCTTAGCGATACAGCCCTAGAAGTAATAGAAGTGCCTGGCCCCTTAGCCATATGCCCTAGAAGTAACAGAAGTGCTGTTCCCTTAGCCAGACGGCCTTAGAAGTCAAACAAGTGCTTGTCCCCTTAGCCATACGGCCCTTGAAGTCATAGAAGTGCCTGTTCCCTTAGCCATACGGCCCTAGAAGTCATAGAAATGCACGTCCCCTTAGCCATGTGGCCCTAGAAGTAATAGAACTCCCTGTCCCCTTAGTCATACAGTCCAAGAAGTAATAGAAGTGCCTGTCCGCTTAGCCATGTGGCAGTAGAAATCATAGAAACGCCTATCCCCTTATCCTTGAAATAATAGAAGTGCCTATCCACTTAGCCATACAGCTCTTGAAGTAATAAAAGTGCCTGTCCCCTTAGCCTTACAGCCCTAGAAATAATAGAAGTGCCTGTCCCCTTAGCCATATGGCCCTTGAAATAATAGAAGTGCCCCTCCCCTTAGCCATACGGCCCTTGAAGTAATACAAGTGCCTGTCCCCTTAGCCATACAACCCTTGAAGTAATAGAAATGCCTGTCCCCTTCGTCATACAGTCCTTGAAATCATACAAGTGCCTGTCCCCTTAGCCATAGGGTGCTTGAAGTCATAGAAGTGCCTGTCCCCTTAGCCATATGGCCCTAGAATTAATAGAACTGCCTGTCCCCTTGGACATACGCCCCCTAGAAGTAATATAAGTGCCTGTCCCTTTAGCCATACAGCCCTTGAAGTAATAGAAGTGCCTGTCCCCTTCACCATATGGTGCTAAAGTAATATAAGTGCCTGTTCCCTTAGCCATACGGCCCTTGAAGTCATACAAGTGCTTGTCCCATTAGCCATACGGCCCTAGAAGTCATAGAAGTGTCTGTCCCCTTTGCCACACAGACCTAGAAGTAATAGAACTGCCTGTCCCCTTGGCCATACGGTCTCAGAAGTAATAGAAGTGCCAGTCACCTTCGCCATACAGCCCTGGAAGTAAAAGAAGTGCCTGTCCCCTTAGCCATACAGACCTAGAAGTCATAGAAGTGCCTGTCCCCTTAGCCATACGGATGTTGAAGTCATAGAAGTGCCTGTCCCCTTAGCCATACGACCCTTGAAGTAATAGTATTGCCTGTCCCCCTTTGGCCATATGGCCCTTGAAGTAATAGAAGTGTCTGTCCCCATGGCCATACAGCCCCAGAAATTATAGAAGTGTCTGTCCCCTTAGCCATATGGCCCTAGAAGTAATAGAAGTGTCTTTTCACTTGACCATACGGCCCTTGAAGTAATAGAAGTGCCTGTCCCCTTAGCCATACGGCCCTAGAAGTCATACAAGTGCCTGGCCCCTTAGCCATACAGCCCTAGAAGTAATAGAACTGCCTGTCCCCTTGGCCATACGGCCCTAGAATTAATAGAACTGCCTGTCCCCTTGGACATACACCCCTAGAAGAAATAGAAGTGCCTGTTCCCTTAGCCATACGGCCCTTGAAGTAATAGAAGTGCCTGTCCCCTTCACCAAACGGTCCTAGAAGTAATAGAACTGCCTGTCCCCTTTGCCATACGGACCTAGAAGTAATAGAACTGCCTGTCCCCTTGGCCATACTGTCTCAGAAGTAATAGAAGTGCCAGTCCGCTTGGCCATACGTTCTCAGAAGTAATAGAAGTGCCATATGTCCGTAGATGTAATAGAAGTGCCTGTGCCCTTAGCCATACGGCCCTTGAAGTAATAGAAGTGCCCATCCCCTTAGCCATACGGCCCCTGAAGTAATAGAAGTGCCTGTCCCCTTAGCCATACAGCCCTTGAAGTCATAAAAGTGCCTGTCCCCTTCGCCATATGGTCCTAGAAGTAAAAGAAGTGCCTGTCCCCTTAGCCATACAGCCCTAAAAGTAATAGAAGTGACTGTCTCCTTAGCCATATGGACCTAGAAGTCACAGAAGTGCCTATCCCCTTAGCCATATGGCCCTTGAAGTAATAGAAGTGTCTGTCCCCTTAGCCATACGGCCCTACAAGTAATAGAAGTGCCAGTCCCCTTGCCCATACGGCCCTAGAAGTAATAGAAGTGCCAGTCACCTTAGCCATATGGCCCTAGAAGTCATAGAAATGCACGTCCCCTTAGCCATATTGCCCTAGAAGTAATAGAACTCCCTGTCCCCTTAGTCATACAGTCCGAGAAGTAATAGAAGTGCCTGTCCCCTTAGCCATGTGGGCCTTGAAGTCATACAAGTGCCTGTCCCCTTAGCCACATTGCCCTTGAAGTCCTAGAAGTGCCTGTCCCCTTAGCGATACAGCCCTAGAAGTAATAGAAGTGCCTGGCCCCTTAGCCATATGCCCTAGAAGTAACAGAAGTGCTGTTCCCTTAGCCAGACGGCCCTAGAAGTCAAACAAGTGCTTGTCCCCTTAGCCATACGGCCCTTGAAGTCATAGAAGTGCCTGTTCCCTTAGCCATACGGCCCTAGAAGTCATAGAAATGCACGTCCCCTTAGCCATGTGGCCCTAGAAGTAATAGAACTCCCTGTCCCCTTAGTCATACAGTCCAAGAAGTAATAGAAGTGCCTGTCCGCTTAGCCATGTGGCAGTAGAAATCATAGAAACGCCTATCCCCTTATCCTTGAAATAATAGAAGTGCCTATCCACTTAGCCATACAGCTCTTGAAGTAATAAAAGTGCCTGTCCCCTTAGCCTTACAGCCCTAGAAATAATAGAAGTGCCTGTCCCCTTAGCCATACGGTCCTTGAAATCATAGAATTACCCGTCCCCTTTGCCATACATCCCTAGATGTAATAGAAGTGCCTGTCCCCTTAGCCATATGGCCCTTGAAATAATAGAAGTGCCCCTCCCCTTAGCCATACAGCCCTTGAAGTAATACAAGTGCCTGTCCCCTTAGCCATACAACCCTTGAAGTAATAGAAATGCCTGTTCCCTTCGTCATACAGTCCTTGAAATCATACAAGTGTCTGTCCCCTTAGCCATAGGGTGCTTGAAGTCATAGAAGTGCCTGTCCCCTTAGCCATATGGCCCTAGAATTAATAGAACTGCCTGTCCCCTTGGACATACGTCCCCTAGAAGTAATATAAGTGCCTGTCCCTTTAGCCATACAGCCTTTGAAGTAATAGAAGTGCCTGTCCCCTTCACCATATGGTGCTAAAGTAATATAAGTGCCTGTTCCCTTAGCCATACGGCCCTTGAAGTCATACAAGTGCTTGTCCCATTAGCCATACGGCCCTAGAAGTCATAGAAGTGTCTGTCCCCTTTGCCACACAGACCTAGAAGTAATAGAACTGCCTGTCCCCTTGGCCATACGGTCTCAGAAGTAATAGAAGTGCCAGTCACCTTCGCCATACAGCCCTGGAAGTAAAAGAAGTGCCTGTCCCCTTAGCCATACAGACCTAGAAGTCATAGAAGTGCCTGTCCCCTCAGCCATACGGCACTAGCAGTAATAGAAGTGCCTGTCCCCTTAGCCATACGGACGTTGAAGTCATAGAAGTGCCTGTCCCCTTAGCCATACGACCCTTGAAGTAATAGTATTGCCTGTCCCCCTTTGGCCATATGGCCCTTGAAGTAATAGAAGTGTCTGTCCCCATGGCCATACAGCCCCAGAAATTATAGAAGTGTCTGTCCCCTTAGCCATATGGCCCTAGAAGTAATAGAAGTGTCTTTTCACTTGGTCATACGGCCCTTGAAGTAATAGAAGTGCCTGTCCCCTTAGCCATACGGCCCTAGAAGTCATACAAGTGCCTGGCCCCTTAGCCATACGGCCCTAGAAGTAATAGAACTGCATGTCCCCTTGGCCATACGGTCTCAGAAGTAATAGAAGTGCCAGTCACCCTAGCCATATGGCCCTAGAAGTCATAGAAGTGCATGTCCCCTTAGCCACATGGCCCTATAAGTCATAGAACTGCCTATCCCCTTAGCCATACATCCCCTGAAGTAATAGCACTGCCTGTCCCCTTAGTCATACAGTCCAAGAAGTAATATAAGTGCCTGTCCCCTTAGCCATGTGGCCCTAGAAATCATAGAAATGCCTGTCCCCTTATCCTTGAAATAATAGAAGTGCCTGTCCACTTAGCCATACAGCTCTTGAAGTAATAGAAGTGCCTGTCCCCTTATCCTTACAGCCCTAGAAATAATAGAAGTGCATGTCCCCTTAGCTATACGGCCCTTGAAGTCATAGAAGGACCCGTCCCCTTTGGCATTCGTCCCTAGATGTAATAGAAGTGCCTGTCCCCTTAGCCATACGGCCCTGGAAGTAATAGAAGTGCCCGTCCCCTTAGCCATACAACCCTTGAAGTAATAGAAGTGCCTTTCCCCTTAGCCATAAAACCCTTGAAGTAATAGAAGTGCCTGTCCCCTTAGCCATCCAGCCCTTGAAGTCCCACAAGTGCCTGTCCCCTTAGCCATAGAGCCCTTGAAGTCTTAGAAGTGCCTGTCCCCTTAGCCATACGGCCATAGAATTAATAGAACTGCCTGTCCCCTTGGACATACACCCCTAGAAGAAATAGAAGTGCCTGTTCCCTTAGCCATACGGCCCTTGAAGTAATAGAAGTGCCTGTCCCCTTCACCAAACGGTCCTAGAAGTAATAGAACTACCTGTCCCCTTTGCCATACGGACCTAGAAGTAATAGAACTGCCTGTCCACTTGGCCATACTGTCTCAGAAGTAATAGAAGTGCCAGTCCCCTTGGCCATACGTTCTCAGAAGTAATAGAAGTGCCTGCCCCTTAGCCATTTGGCCCTAGAAATCATAGAAACAGCTCTCCCCTTATCCATGCGGCCCATGAAATAATAGAAGTGCCTGTCCATGTAGCCATAAGGTTCTTGAAGTAATAGTAGTGCCTGTCCCCTTAGCCATACGGCCCTAGAAATAATAGAAGTGCCTGTCCCCTTAGCAATACGTCCCTTGAAGTCATAGAAGTGCCTGTCCCCTTAGCCATATGTCCCTAGATGTAATAGAAGTGCCTGTCCCCTTAGCCATACGGCCCTTGAAGTAATAGAATTGCCTGTCCACCTTTGGCCAACACACAAACAGGATCCAATCAAGCCCTCTTTGGCCGAAACACACCTGTGTCGATCCCCCGTGACACAACTGTACTATCCCCTTCTTGCGTATGTTTTTGTAAAAACTGTTTTGTACACCTTGTGTAAACCATGCCTGAGACCACGTTCTGTCCCAGGCGCACCCTCTTCAAATTGTTGGTCCTTCCTACCTCATTTTTGAATGTGCCTCTATGTGAAGTTTTGACCTCAATATCTCTGAGGTTGACACTTACCTGTGTTATCACTGAATACAATCACCCTTGTCTGTTGTGCTCTAAGCTTTTGTGCTTATCGAAAGTACTGTAAAATAACTATTGAGTCACTAAAAATGTTCCATGGTGTTGTGAAATAAATATCAACATTCAGAACGACAAACCGCTTGTAGGATCTTTCATCCTGATTATTTTTGATGTGTATACATGTACCAACCTGGGTAAATCAGGACTCCGCCAGGTGCCCTCATTTTCTACTTCCCTTAGCCATACAGCCCTTGTAGTGATAGAGGTTTCTGCCCCCTTACCCATACTGCCCTGGAAATAATAAAAAGCCCTGTCCCCTTAGCCATACGGCCCTAGACGTAATATAAGTGCCTGCCCTCTTAGCCATACAGCCCTAGAAGTAATAGAAGTGCCTTTCTCCTTAGCCTTAAAGCCTTTGAAGTAATAGAAGTGCTTGTCCCCTTAGCCATACGGCCCTTGAAGTAATAGAAGTGCCAGTCCCCTTAGCTATACGGCTCTTGAAGTAAAATAAGTGCCTGTCCCCTTAGCCATATGGCCCTAGAAGTAATAGAAGTGCATGTCCTCTTAGCCATAGAGGCCTAGAAATAATAGAAGTACCTTTTTCCTTTGCCATACTTAGCCATATGGCCCTTCAAGTAATAGAAGTGCCTGTCCCCTTAGCCATACGGACGTAGAAGTCATAGAAGTGCCTATCCCCTTAGCCATACGACCCTTGAAGTAATAGAATTGCCTGTCCCCCTTTGGCCATATGGCCCTTGAAGTAATAGAAGTGTCTGTCCCCATGGCCATACAGCATAAGAAATTATAGAAGTGTCTGTCCCCTTACCCATCTGGCCCTAGAAGTAATAGAAGTGTCTTTTCACTTGGCCATACGGCCCTAGAAGTAATAGAAGTGCCTGTCCCCTTAGCCTTATAGCCCTAGAAGTCATACAAGTGCCTGGCCCCTTAGCCATATGCCATAGAAGTAATAGAAGTGCATGTCCCCTTAGCCATATTGTCCTAGAAGTAACAGAAGTGCCTGTTCTCTTAGCCGTACGGCCCAAGAAGTCATACAAGTGCTTGTCCCCTTAGCCATACGGCCCTAGAAGTAATAGAACTGCCTGTCCCCTTGGCCATATGGTCTCAGAAGTAATAGAAGTGCCAGTCACCCTAGCCATATGGCCCTAGAAGTCATAGAAGTGCATGTCCCCTTAGCCATATGGCCCTATAAGTCATAGAACTGCCTATCCCCTTAGCCATATGTCCCCTGACGTAATAGTACTGCCTGTCCCCTTAGTCATACAGTCCAAGAAGTAATAGAAGTGCCTGTCCCCTTAGCCATGTGGCCCTAGAAACCATAGAAACGCCTGTCCCCTTATCCTTGAAATAATAGAAGTGCCTGTCCACTTAGCCATACAGCTCTTGAAGTAATAGAAGTGCCTGTCCCCTTATCCTTACAACCCTAGAAATAATAGAAGTGCATGTCCCCTTAGCCATAAAACCCTTGAAGTAATAGAAGTGCCTGTCCCCTTAGCCATCCAGCCCTTGAAGTCCCACAAGTGCCTGTCCCCTTAGCCATAGAGCCCTTGAAGTCTTAGAAGTGCCTGTCCCCTTAGCCATACGGCCCTAGAATTAATAGAACTGCCTGTCCCCTTGGACATACAGCCCTAGAAGAAATAGAAGTGCCTGTTCCCTTAGCCATACGGCCCTTGAAGTAATAGAAGTGCCTGTCCCCTTCACCATACGGTCCTAGAAGTAATAGAACTGCCTGTCCCCTTTGCCATACGGACCTAGAAGTAATAGAACTGCCTGTCCCCTTGGCCATACTGTCTCAGAAGTAATAGAAGTGCCAGTCCGCTTGGCCATACGTTCTCAGAAGTAATAGAAGTGCCTGTCCACTTAGCCATGTGGCCCTAGAAATCATAGAAACACCTGTCCCCTTAGCCATGCGGCCCATGAAATAATAGAAGTGCCTGTCCATGTAGCCATAAGGTTCTTGAAGTAATAGTAGTGCCTGTCCCCTTAGCCATACGGCCCTAGAAATAATAGAAGTGCCTGTCCCCTTAGCAATACGTCCCTTGAAGTCATAGAAGTGCCTGTCCCCTTAGCCATATGTCCCTAGATGTAATAGAAGTGCCTGTCCCCTTAGCCATACGGCCCTTTGGCCAACACACAG
This sequence comes from Ambystoma mexicanum, assembly GCF_040938575.1. Classification (NCBI taxonomy): domain Eukaryota; kingdom Metazoa; phylum Chordata; class Amphibia; order Caudata; family Ambystomatidae; genus Ambystoma; species Ambystoma mexicanum. The sequence continues at coordinate 121,802,154 of NC_090921.1, forward strand.
ACAGGATCCAATCAAGCCCTCTTTGGCCGAAACACGCCTGTGTCGATCCCCCGTGACACAAATGTACTATCCCCTTCTTGCGTATGTTTTTGTAAAAACTGTTTTGTACACCTTGTGTAAACCATGCCTGAGACCACATTCTGTCCCAGGCTCACCCTCTTCAAATTGTTGGTCCTTCCTACCTCATTTTTGAATGTGCCTCTATGTGAAGTTTTGACCTCAATATCTCTGAGGTTGACACTTACCTGTGTTATCACTGAATACAATCACCCTTGTTTGTTGTGCTCTAAGCTTTTGTGCTTATCGAACGTACTGTAAAATAACTATTGAGTCACTAAAAATGTTCCATGGTGTTGTGAAATAAATATCAACATTCAGAACGACAAACCGCTTGTAGGATCTTTCATCCTGATTATTTTTGATGTGTATACATGTACCAACCTGGGTAAATCAGGACTCCGCCAGGTGCCCTCATTTTCTACTTCCCTTAGCCATACAGCCCTTGTAGTAATAGAGGTTTCTGCCCCCTTACCCATACGACCCTGGAAGTAATAAAAAGCCTTGTCCCCTTGGCCAGACGGCCCTAGAAGTAATATAAGTGCCTGCCCCCTTACCCATACGGCCCTGGAAGTAATAAAAAGCCCTGTCCCCTTAGCCATACGGCCCTAGAAGTAATATAAGTGCCTGCCCTCTTAGCCATACAGCCCTAGAAGTAATAGAAGTGCCTTTCTCCTTAGCCTTAAAGCCTTTGAAGTAATAGAAGTGCTTGTCCCCTTAGCCATACGGCCCTTGAAGTAATAGAAGTGCCAGTCCCCTTAGCTATACGGCTCTTGAAGTAAACGAAGTGCCTCTCCCCTTAGCCATATGGCCCTAGAAGTAATAGAAGTGCATGTCCCCTTAGCCATAGAGGCCTAGAAATAATAGAAGTTCCTTTTTCCTTTGCCATACTTAGCCATACGGCCCTTCAAGTAATAGAAGTGCCTGTCCCCTTAGCTATATGGCTCTTGAAGTAAAAGAAGTGCCTGTCCCCTTAGCCATATGGCCCTAGAAGTAATAGAAGTGCATGACCCCTTAGTCATAGGGGCCTAGAAATAATAGAAGTACCTTTTTCCTTTGCCATACTTAGCCATACGGCCCTTCAAGTAATAGGAGTGCATGTCCCCTTAGCCATACAGCCCTTGAAGTAAACGAGGTTCCTGTCCCCTTAGCCATATGGCCCTTGTAGTAATAGAAGTGCCTGTCTCCTTAGCCATACGGCACTTGAAGTAATACAATTATCTGTCCTCTTAGCCATACGGCCCTAGAAGTTATAGAAGTGCCTGTTGGCTTAGCCATATGGCCCTTGAAGTAATAGAACTGCCTGTCTCTTAGCCATACGGCCCTCGAAGTCATTAAAGTGCCTGTCCCTTTAACCATACAGCCATAGAAGTAATAGAAGTGCCTGTCCCCTTAGCCATACGGCACTTGAAACCAGTGAAGTGCCTGTCCCCTTAGCTATACGTCCCTTGAAGTAATAGAAGTGCCTGTCCCCTTAGCCTTACGGCCCTTGAAGTAATAGAAGTGCCTGTCCCCTTAGCCATAGAGCCCTTGAAGTCTTAGAAGTGCCTGTCCCCTTAGCCATACGGCCCTAGAATTAATAGAACTGCCTGTCCCCTTGGACATACACCCCTAGAAGAAATAGAAGTGCCTGTTCCCTTAGCCATACGGCCCTTGAAGTAATAGAAGTGCCTGTCCCCTTCACCAAACGGTCCTAGAAGTAATAGAACTGCCTGTCTCCTTTGCCATACAGACCTAGAAGTAATAGAACTGCCTGTCTCCTTGGCCATACTGTCTCAGAAGTAATAGAAGTGCCAGTCCGCTTGGCCATACGTTCTCAGAAGTAATAGAAGTGCCTGTCCCCTTAGCCATATGTCCGTAGATGTAATAGAAGTGCCTGTGCCCTTAGCCATACGGGCCTTGAAGTAATAGAAGTGCCCATCCCCTTAGCCATACGGCCCCTGAAGTAATAGAAGTGCCTGTCCCCTTAGCCATACAGCCCTTGAAGTCATACAAGTGCCTGTCCCCTTCGCCATATGGTCCTAGAAGTAAAAGAAGTGCCTGTCCCCTTAGCCATACAGCCCTAAAAGTAATAGAAGTGACTGTCTCCTTAGCCATATGGACCTAGAAGTCACAGAAGTGCCTATCCCTTTAGCCATATGGCCCTTGAAGTAATAGAAGTGTCTGTCCCCTTAGCCATATGGCCCTAGAAGTCATGCAAGTGTCTGTCCCCTTAGCCATACGGCCCTACAAGTAATAGAAGTGCCAGTCCCCTTGCCCATACGGCCCTAGAAGTAATAGAAGTGCCAGTCACCTTAGCCATATGGCCCTAGAAGTCATAGAAATGCACGTCCCCTTAGCCATATGGCCCTAGAAGTAATAGAACTCCCTGTCCCCTTAGTCATACAGTCCGAGAAGTAATAGAAGTGCCTGTCCCCTTAGCCATGTGGCCCTTGAAGTCATACAAGTGCCTGTCCCCTTAGCCACATTGCCCTTGAAGTCCTAGAAGTGCCTGTCCCCTTAGCGATACAGCCCTAGAAGTAATAGAAGTGCCTGGCCCCTTAGCCATATGCCCTAGAAGTAACAGAAGTGCTGTTCCCTTAGCCAGACGGCCCTAGAAGTCAAACAAGTGCTTGTCCCCTTAGCCATACGGCCCTTGAAGTCATAGAAGTGCCTGTTCCCTTAGCCATACGGCCCTAGAAGTCATAGAAATGCACGTCCCCTTAGCCATGTGGCCCTAGAAGTAATAGAACTCCCTGTCCCCTTAGTCATACAGTCCAAGAAGTAATAGAAGTGCCTGTCCGCTTAGTCATGTGGCAGTAGAAATCATAGAAACGCCTATCCCCTTATCCTTGAAATAATAGAAGTGCCTATCCACTTAGCCATACAGCTCTTGAAGTAATAAAAGTGCCTGTCCCCTTAGCCTTACAGCCCTAGAAATAATAGAAGTGCCTGTCCCCTTAGCCATACTGTCCTTGAAATCATAGAAGGACCCGTCCCCTTTGCCATACATCCCTAGATGTAATAGAAGTGCCTGTCCCCTTAGCCATATGGCCCTTGAAATAATAGAAGTGCCCCTCCCCTTAGCCATACGGCCCTTGAAGTAATACAAGTGCCTGTCCCCTTAGCCATACAACCCTTGAAGTAATAGAAATGCCTGTCCCCTTTCGTCATACAGTCCTTGAAATCATACAAGTGCCTGTCCCCTTAGCCATAGGGTGCTTGAAGTCATAGAAGTGCCTGTCCCCTTAGCCATATGGCCCTAGAATTAATAGAACTGCCTGTCCCCTTGGACATACGCCCCCTAGAAGTAATATAAGTGCCTGTCCCTTTAGCCATACAGCCCTTGAAGTAATAGAAGTGCCTGTCCCCTTCACCATATGGTGCTAAAGTAATATAAGTGCCTGTTCCCTTAGCCATACGGCCCTTGAAGTCATACAAGTGCTTGTCCCATTAGCCATACGGCCCTAGAAGTCATAGAAGTGTCTGTCCCCTTTGCCACACAGACCTAGAAGTAATAGAACTGCCTGTCCCCTTGGCCATACGGTCTCAGAAGTAATAGAAGTGCCAGTCACCTTCGCCATACAGCCCTGGAACTAAAAGAAGTGCCTGTCCCCTTAGCCATACAGACCTAGAAGTCATAGAAGTGCCTGTCCCCTTAGCCATACGGATGTTGAAGTCATAGAAGTGCCTGTCCCCTTAGCCATACGACCCTTGAAGTAATAGTATTGCCTGTCCCCCTTTGGCCATATGGCCCTTGAAGTAATAGAAGTGTCTGTCCCCATGGCCATACAGCCCCAGAAATTATAGAAGTGTCTGTCCCCTTAGCCATATGGCCCTAGAAGTAATAGAAGTGTCTTTTCACTTGACCATACGGCCCTTGAAGTAATAGAAGTGCCTGTCCCCTTAGCCATACGGCCCTAGAAGTCATACAAGTGCCTGGCCCCTTAGCCATACAGCCCTAGAAGTAATAGAACTGCCTGTCCCCTTGGCCATACGGTCTCAGAAGTAATAGAAGTGCCAGTCACCCTAGCCATATGGCCCTAGAAGTCATAGAAGTGCATGTCCCCTTAGCCATATGGCCCTATAAGTCATAGAACTGCCTATCCCCTTAGCCATACATCCCCTGAAGTAATAGCACTGCCTGTCCCCTTAGTCATACAGTCCAAGAAGTAATAGAAGTGCCTGTCCCTTTAGCCATGTGGCCCTAGAAATCATAGAAACGCCTGTCCCCTTATCCTTGAAATAATAGAAGTGCCTGTCCACTTAGCCATACAGCTCTTGAAGTAATAGAAGTGCCTGTCCCCTTATCCTTATAGCCCTAGAAATAATAGAAGTGCATGTCCCCTTAGCTATACGGCCCTTGAAGTCATAGAAGGACCCGTCCCCTTTGGCATTCGTCCCTAGATGTAATAGAAGTGCCTGTCCCCTTAGCCATACAGCCCTGAAAGTAATAGAAGTGCCCGTCCCCTTAGCCATACAACCCTTGAAGTAATAGAAGTGCCTGTTCCCTTAGCCATTAAACCCTTGAAGTAATAGAAGTGCCTGTCCCCTTAGCCATCCAGCCCTTGAAGTCCCACAAGTGCCTGTCCCCTTAGCCATAGAGCCCTTGAAGTCTTAGAAGTGCCTGTCCCCTTAGCCATACACCCCTAGAATTAATAGAACTGCCTGTCCCCTTGGACATACACCCCTAGAAGAAATAGAAGTGCCTGTTCCCTTAGCCATACGGCCCTTGAAGTAATAGAAGTGCCTGTCCCCTTCACCAAACGGTCCTAGAAGTAATAGAACTGCCTGTCCCCTTTGCCATACGGACCTAGAAGTAATAGAACTGCCTGTCCCCTTGGCCATACTGTCTCAGAAGTAATAGAAGTGCCAGTCCCCTTGGCCATACGTTCTCAGAAGTAATAGAAGTGCCTGCCCCTCAGCCATTTGGCCCTAGAAATCATAGAAACAGCTGTCCCCTTAGCCATGCGGCCCATGAAATAATAGAAGTGCCTGTCCATGTAGCCATAAGGTTCTTGAAGTAATAGTAGTGCCTGTCCCCTTAGCCATACGGCCCTAGAAATAATAGAAGTGCCTGTCCCCTTAGCAATACGTCCCTTGAAGTCATAGAAGTGCCTGTCCCCTTAGCCATATGTCCCTAGATGTAATAGAAGTGCCTGTCCCCTTAGCCATACGGCCCTTGAAGTAATAGAATTGCCTGTCCCCCTTTGGCCAACACACAGACAGGATCCAATCAAGCCCTCTTTGGCCGAAACACACCTGTGTCGATCCCCCGTGACACAACTGTACTATCCCCTTCTTGCGTATGTTTTTGTAAAAACTGTTTTGTACACCTTGTGTAAACCATGCCTGAGACCACGTTCTGTCCCAGGCGCACCCTCTTCAAATTGTTGGTCCTTCCTACCTCATTTTTGAATGTGCCTATATGTGAAGTTTTGACCTCAATATCTCTGAGGTTGACACTTACCTGTGTTATTACTGAATACAATCACCCTTGTCTGTTGTGCTCTAAGCTTTTGTGCTTATCGAAAGTACTGTAAAATAACTATTGAGTCACTAAAATTGTTCCATGGTGTTGTGAAATAAATATCAACATTCAGAACGACAAACCGCTTGTAGGATCTTTCATCCTGATTATTTTTGATGTGTATACATGTACCAACCTGGGTAAATCAGGACTCCGCCAGGTGCCGTCATTTTCTACTTCCCTTAGCCATACAGCCCTTGTAGTAATAGAGGTTTCTGCCCCCTTACCCATACGGCCCTGGAAGTAATAAAAAGCCCTGTCCCCTTAGCCATACGGCCCTAGAAGTAATATAAGTGCCTGCCCTCTTAGCCATACAGCCCTAGAAGTAATAGAAGTGCCTTTCTCCTTAGCCTTAAAGCCTTTGAAGTAATAGAAGTGCTTGTCCCCTTAGCCATACGACCCTTGAAGTAATAGAAGTGCCAGTCCCCTTAGCTATACGGCTCTTGAAGTAAAATAAGTGCCTGTCCCCTTAGCCATATGGCCCTAGAAGTAATAGAAGTGCATGTCCTCTTAGCCATAGAGGCCTAGAAATAATAGAAGTACCTTTTTCCTTTGCCATACTTAGCCATATGGCCCTTCAAGTAATAGAAGTGCCTGTCCCCTTAGCCATACGGACATAGAAGTCATAGAAGTGCCTATCCCTTTAGCCATACGACCCTTGAAGTAATAGAATTGCCTGTCCCCCTTTGGCCATATGGCCCTTGAAGTAATAGAAGTGTCTGTCCCCATGGCCATACAGCATAAGAAATTATAGAAGTGTCTGTCCCCTTAGCCATATGGCCCTAGAAGTAATAGAAGTGTCTTTTCACTTGGCCATACGGCCCTAGAAGTAATAGAAGTGCCTTTCTCCTTAGCCTTAAAGCCTTTGAAGTAATAGAAGTGCTTGTCCCCTTAGCCATACGGCCCTTGAAGTAATAGAAGTGCCAGTCCCCTTAGCTATACGGCTCTTGAAGTAAAATAAGTGCCTGTCCCCTCAGCCATATGGCCCTAGAAGTAATAGAAGTGCATGTCCTCTTAGCCATAGAGGCCTAGAAATAATAGAAGTACTTTTTTCCTTTGCCATACTTAGCCATATGGCCCTTCAAGTAATAGAAGTGCCTGTCCCCTTAGCCATACGGACGTAGAAGTCATAGAAGTGCCTATCCCCTTGGCCATACGACCCTTGAAGTAATAGAATTGCCTGTCCCCCTTTGGCCATATGGCCCTTGAAGTAATAGAAGTGTCTGTCCCCATGGCCATACAGCCCAAGAAATTACAGAAGTGTCTGTCCCCTTAGCCATATGGCCCTAGAAGTAATAGAAGTGTCTTTTCACTTGGCCATACGGCCCTAGAAGTAATAGAAGTGCCTGTCCCCTTAGCCTTATGGCCCTAGAAGTCATACACGTGCCTGGCCCCTTAGCCATATGCCATAGAAGTAATAGAAGTGCATGTCCCCTTAGCCATATTGTCCTAGAAGTAACAGAAGTGCCTGTTCTCTTAGCCATACGGCCCAAGAAGTCATACAAGTGCTTGTCCCCTTAGCCATACGTCCCCTGACATAATAGCACTGCCTGTCCCCTTAGTCATACAGTCCAAGAAGTAATAGAAGTGCCTGTCCCCTTAGCCATGTGGCCCTAGAAATCATAGAAACGCCTGTCCCCTTATCCTTGAAATAATAGAAGTGCCTGTCCACTTAGCCATACAGCTCTTGAAGTAATAGAAGTGCCTGTCCCCTTATCCTTACAGCCCTAGAAATAATAGAAGTGCATGTCCCCTTAGCTATACGGCCCTTGAAGTCATAGAAGGACCCGTCCCCTTTGGCATTCGTCCCTAGATGTAATAGAAGTGCCTGTCCCCTTAGCCAGACGGCCCTGGAAGTAATAGAAGTGCCCGTCCCCTTAGCCATACAACCCTTGAAGTAATAGAAGTGCCTGTCCCCTTAGCCATAAAACCCTTGAAGTAATAGAAGTGCCTGTCCCCTTAGCCATCCAGACCTTGAAGTCCCACAAGTGCCTATCCCCTTAGCCATAGAGCCCTTGAAGTCTTAGAAGTGCCTGTCCCCTTAGCCATACGGCCCTAGAATTAATAGAACTGCCTGTCCCCTTGGACATACACCCCTAGAAGAAATAGAAGTGCCTGTTCCCTTAGCCATACGGCCCTTGAAGTAATAGAAGTGCCTGTCCCCTTCACCAAACGGTCCTAGAAGTAATAGAACTGCCTGTCCCCTTTGCCATACGGACCTAGAAGTAATAGAACTGCCTGTCCCCTTGGCCATACTGTCTCAGAAGTAATAGAAGTGCCAGTCCGCTTGGCCATACGTTCTCAGAAGTAATAGAAGTGCCTGTCCCCTTAGCCATATGTCCGTAGATGTAATAGAAGTGCCTGTGCCCTTAGCCATACGGCCCTTGAAGTAATAGAAGTGCCCATCCCCTTAGCCATACGGCCCCTGAAGTAATAGAAGTGCCTGTCCCCTTAGCCATACAGCCCTTGAAGTCATACAAGTGCCTGTCCCCTTCGCCATATGGTCCTAGAAGTAAAAGAAGTGCCTGTCCCCTTAGCCATACAGCCCTAAAAGTAATAGAAGTGACTGTCTCCTTAGCCATATGGACCTAGAAGTCACAGAAGTGCCTATCCCCTTAGCCATATGGCCCTTGAAGTAATAGAAGTGTCTGTCCCCTTAGCCATATGGCCCTAGAAGTCATGCAAGTGTCTGTCCCCTTAGCCATACGGCCCTACAAGTAATAGAAGTGCCAGTCCCCTTGCCCATACGGCCCTAGAAGTAATAGAAGTGCCTGTCCCCTTAGCCATGTGGCCCTTGAAGTCATACAAGTGCCTGTCCCCTTAGCCACATTGCCCTTGAAGTCCTAGAAGTGCCTGTCCCCTTAGCGATACAGCCCTAGAAGTAATAGAAGTGCCTGGCCCCTTAGCCATATGCCCTAGAAGTAACAGAAGTGCTGTTCCCTTAGCCAGACGGCCCTAGAAGCCAAACAAGTACTTGTCCCCTTAGCCATACGGCCCTTGAAGTCATAGAAGTGCCTGTTCCCTTAGCCATACGGCCCTAGAAGTCATAGAAATGCACGTCCCCTTAGCCATGTGGCCCTAGAAGTAATAGAACTCCCTGTCCCCTTAGTCATACAGTCCAAGAAGTAATAGAAGTGCCTGTCCGCTTAGCCATGTGGCAGTAGAAATCATAGAAACGCCTATCCCCTTATCCTTGAAATAATAGAAGTGCCTATCCACTTAGCCATACAGCTCTTGAAGTAATAAAAGTGCCTGTCCCCTTAGCCTTACAGCCCTAGAAATAATAGAAGTGCCTGTCCCCTTAGCCATACGGTCCTTGAAATCATAGAAGGACCCGTCCCCTTTGCCATACATCCACAGATGTAATAGAAGTGCCTGTCCCCTTAGCCATATGGCCCTTGAAATAATAGAAGTGCCCCTCCCCTTAGCCATACAGCCCTTGAAGTAATACAAGTGCCTGTCCCCTTAGCCATACAACCCTTGAAGTAATAGAAATGCCTGTTCCCTTCGTCATACAGTCCTTGAAATCATACAAGTGCCTGTCCCCTTAGCCATAGGGTGCTTGAAGTCATAGAAGTGCCTGTCCCCTTAGCCATATGGCCCTAGAATTAATAGAACTGCCTGTCCCCTTGGACATACGTCCCCTAGAAGTAATATAAGTGCCTGTCCCTTTAGCCATACAGCCTTTGAAGTAATAGAAGTGCCTGTCCCCTTCACCATATGGTGCTAAAGTAATATAAGTGCCTGTTCCCTTAGCCATACGGCCCTTGAAGTCATACAAGTGCTTGTCCCATTAGCCATACGGCCCTAGAAGTCATAGAAGTGTCTGTCCCCTTTGCCACACAGACCTAGAAGTAATAGAACTGCCTGTCCCCTTGGCCATACGGTCTCAGAAGTAATAGAAGTGCCAGTCACCTTCGCCATACAGCCCTGGAAGTAAAAGAAGTGCCTGTCCCCTTAGCCATACAGACCTAGAAGTCATAGAAGTGCCTGTCCCCTCAGCCACACGGCACTAGCAGTAATAGAAGTGCCTGTCCCCTTAGCCATACGGACGTTGAAGTCATAGAAGTGCCTGTCCCCTTAGCCATATGACCCTTGAAGTAATAGTATTGCCTGTCCCCCTTTGGCCATATGGCCCTTGAAGTAATAGAAGTGTCTGTCCCCATGGTCATACAGCCCCAGAAATTATAGAAGTGTCTGTCCCCTTAGCCATATGGCCCTAGAAGTAATAGAAGTGTCTTTTCACTTGGCCATACGGCCCTTGAAGTAATAGAAGTGCCTGTCCCCTTAGCCATACGGCCCTAGAAGTCATACAAGTGCCTGGCCCCTTAGCCATACGGCCCTAGAAGTAATAGAACTGCATGTCCCCTTGGCCATACGGTCTCAGAAGTAATAGAAGTGCCAGTCACCCTAGCCATATGGCCCTAGAAGTCATAGAAGTGCATGTCCCCTTACCCACATGGCCCTATAAGTCATAGAACTGCCTATCCCCTTAGCCATACATCCCCTGAAGTAATAGCACTGCCTGTCCCCTTAGTCATGCAGTCCAAGAAGTAATAGAAGTGCCTGTCCCCTTAGCCATGTGGCCCTAGAAATCATAGAAACGCCTGTCCCCTTATCCTTGAAATAATAGAAGTGCCTGTCCACTTAGCCATACAGCTCTTGAAGTAATAGAAGTGCCTGTCCCCTTATCCTTACAGCCCTAGAAATAATAGAAGTGCATGTCCCCTTAGCTATACGGCCCTTGAAGTCATAGAAGGACCCGTCCCCTTTGGCATTCGTCCCTAGATGTAATAGAAGTGCCTGTCCCCTTATCCTTACAGCCCTAGAAATAATAGAAGTGCATGTCCCCTTAGCTATACGGCCCTTGAAGTCATAGAAGGACCCGTCCCCTTTGGCATTCGTCCCTAGATGTAATAGAAGTGCCTGTCCCCTTAGCCAGACGGCCCTGGAAGTAATAGAAGTGCCCGTCCCCTTAGCCATACAACCCTTGAAGTAATAGAAGTGCCTGTCCCCTTAGCCATAAAACCCTTGAAGTAATAGAAGTGCCTGTCCCCTTAGCCATCCAGACCTTGAAGTCCCACAAGTGCCTATCCCCTTAGCCATAGAGCCCTTGAAGTCTTAGAAGTGCCTGTCCCCTTAGCCATACGGCCCTAGAATTAATAGAACTGCCTGTCCCCTTGGACATACACCCCTAGAAGAAATAGAAGTGCCTGTTCCCTTAGCCATACGGCCCTTGAAGTAATAGAAGTGCCTGTCCCCTTCACCAAACGGTCCTAGAAGTAATAGAACTGCCTGTCCCCTTTGCCATACGGACCTAGAAGTAATAGAACTGCCTGTCCCCTTGGCCATACTGTCTCAGAAGTAATAGAAGTGCCAGTCCGCTTGGCCATACGTTCTCAGAAGTAATAGAAGTGCCTGTCCCCTTAGCCATATGTCCGTAGATGTAATAGAAGTGCCTGTGCCCTTAGCCATACGGCCCTTGAAGTAATAGAAGTGCCCATCCCCTTAGCCATACGGCCCCTGAAGTAATAGAAGTGCCTGTCCCCTTAGCCATACAGCCCTTGAAGTCATACAAGTGCCTGTCCCCTTCGCCATATGGTCCTAGAAGTAAAAGAAGTGCCTGTCCCCTTAGCCATACAGCCCTAAAAGTAATAGAAGTGACTGTCTCCTTAGCCATATGGACCTAGAAGTCACAGAAGTGCCTATCCCCTTAGCCATATGGCCCTTGAAGTAATAGAAGTGTCTGTCCCCTTAGCCATATGGCCCTAGAAGTCATGCAAGTGTCTGTCCCCTTAGCCATACGGCCCTACAAGTAATAGAAGTGCCAGTCCCCTTGCCCATACGGCCCTAGAAGTAATAGAAGTGCCTGTCCCCTTAGCCATGTGGCCCTTGAAGTCATACAAGTGCCTGTCCCCTTAGCCACATTGCCCTTGAAGTCCTAGAAGTGCCTGTCCCCTTAGCGATACAGCCCTAGAAGTAATAGAAGTGCCTGGCCCCTTAGCCATATGCCCTAGAAGTAACAGAAGTGCTGTTCCCTTAGCCAGACGGCCCTAGAAGCCAAACAAGTGCTTGTCCCCTTAGCCATACGGCCCTTGAAGTCATAGAAGTGCCTGTTCCCTTAGCCATACGGCCCTAGAAGTCATAGAAATGCACGTCCCCTTAGCCATGTGGCCCTAGAAGTAATAGAACTCCCTGTCCCCTTAGTCATACAGTCCAAGAAGTAATAGAAGTGCCTGTCCGCTTAGCCATGTGGCAGTAGAAATCATAGAAACGCCTATCCCCTTATCCTTGAAATAATAGAAGTGCCTATCCACTTAGCCATACAGCTCTTGAAGTAATAAAAGTGCCTGTCCCCTTAGCCTTACAGCCCTAGAAATAATAGAAGTGCCTGTCCCCTTAGCCATACGGTCCTTGAAATCATAGAAGGACCCGTCCCCTTTGCCATACATCCACAGATGTAATAGAAGTGCCTGTCCCCTTAGCCATATGGCCCTTGAAATAATAGAAGTGCCCCTCCCCTTAGCCATACAGCCCTTGAAGTAATACAAGTGCCTGTCCCCTTAGCCATACAACCCTTGAAGTAATAGAAATGCCTGTTCCCTTCGTCATACAGTCCTTGAAATCATACAAGTGCCTGTCCCCTTAGCCATAGGGTGCTTGAAGTCATAGAAGTGCCTGTCCCCTTAGCCATATGGCCCTAGAATTAATAGAACTGCCTGTCCCCTTGGACATACGTCCCCTAGAAGTAATATAAGTGCCTGTCCCTTTAGCCATACAGCCTTTGAAGTAATAGAAGTGCCTGTCCCCTTCACCATATGGTGCTAAAGTAATATAAGTGCCTGTTCCCTTAGCCATACGGCCCTTGAAGTCATACAAGTGCTTGTCCCATTAGCCATACGCCCCTAGAAGTCATAGAAGTGTCTGTCCCCTTTGCCACACAGACCTAGAAGTAATAGAACTGCCTGTCCCCTTGGCCATACGGTCTCAGAAGTAATAGAAGTGCCAGTCACCTTCGCCATACAGCCCTGGAAGTAAAAGAAGTGCCTGTCCCCTTAGCCATACAGACCTAGAAGTCATAGAAGTGCCTGTCCCCTCAGCCACACGGCACTAGCAGTAATAGAAGTGCCTGTCCCCTTAGCCATACGGACGTTGAAGTCATAGAAGTGCCTGTCCCCTTAGCCATACGACCCTTGAAGTAATAGTATTGCCTGTCCCCCTTTGGCCATATGGCCCTTGAAGTAATAGAAGTGTCTGTCCCCATGGTCATACAGCCCCAGAAATTATAGAAGTGTCTGTCCCCTTAGCCATATGGCCCTAGAAGTAATAGAAGTGTCTTTTCACTTGGCCATACGGCCCTTGAAGTAATAGAAGTGCCTGTCCCCTTAGCCATACGGCCCTAGAAGTCATACAAGTGCCTGGCCCCTTAGCCATACGGCCCTAGAAGTAATAGAACTGCATGTCCCCTTGGCCATACGGTCTCAGAAGTAATAGAAGTGCCAGTCACCCTAGCCATATGGCCCTAGAAGTCATAGAAGTGCATGTCCCCTTACCCACATGGCCCTATAAGTCATAGAACTGCCTATCCCCTTAGCCATACATCCCCTGAAGTAATAGCACTGCCTGTCCCCTTAGTCATGCAGTCCAAGAAGTAATAGAAGTGCCTGTCCCCTTAGCCATGTGGCCCTAGAAATCATAGAAACGCCTGTCCCCTTATCCTTGAAATAATAGAAGTGCCTGTCCACTTAGCCATACAGCTCTTGAAGTAATAGAAGTGCCTGTCCCCTTATCCTTACAGCCCTAGAAATAATAGAAGTGCATGTCCCCTTAGCTATACGGCCCTTGAAGTCATAGAAGGACCCGTCCCCTTTGGCATTCGTCCCTAGATGTAATAGAAGTGCCTGTCCCCTTAGCCATACGGCCCTGGAAGTAATAGAAGTGCCCGTCCCCTTAGCCATACAACCCTTGAAGTAATAGAAGTGCCTGTCCCCTTAGCCATAAAACCCTTGAAGTAATAGAAGTGCCTGTCCCCTTAGCCATCCAGCCCTTGAAGTCCCACAAGTGCCTGTCCCCTTAGCCATAGAGCCCTTGAAGTCTTAGAAGTGCCTGTCCCCTTAGCCATACGGTCATAGAATTAATAGAACTGCCTGTCCCCTTGGACATACACCCCTAGAAGAAATAGAAGTGCCTGTTCCCTTAGCCATACGGCCCTTGAAGTAATAGAAGTGCCTGTCCCCTTCACCAAACGGTCCTAGAAGTAATAGAACTGCCTGTCCCCTTTGCCATACGGACCTAGAAGTAATAGAACTGCCTGTCCCCTTGGCCATACGTTCTCAGAAGTAATAGAAGTGCCTGCCCCTTAGCCATTTGGCCCTAGAAATCATAGAAACAGCTCTCCCCTTAGCCATGCGGCCCATGAAATAATAGAAGTGCCTGTCCATGTAGCCATAAGGTTCTTGAAGTAATAGTAGTGCCTGTCCCCTTAGCCATACGGCCCTAGAAATAATAGAAGTGCCTGTCCCCTTAGCAATACGTCCCTTGAAGTCATAGAAGTGCCTGTCCCCTTAGCCATATGTCCCTAGATGTAATAGAAGTGCCTGTCCCCTTAGCCATACGGCCCTTGAAGTAATAGAATTGCCTGTCCACCTTTGGCCAACACACAAACAGGATCCAATCAAGCCCTCTTTGGCCGAAACACACCTGTGTCGATCCCCCGTGACACAACTGTACTATCCCCTTCTTGCGTATGTTTTTGTAAAAACTGTTTTGTACACCTTGTGTAAACCATGCCTGAGACCACGTTCTGTCCCAGGCCCACCCTCTTCAAATTGTTGGTCCTTCCTACCTCATTTTTGAATGTGCCTCTATGTGAAGTTTTGACCTCAATATCTCTGAGGTTGACACTTACCTGTGTTATCACTGAATACAATCACCCTTGTCTGTTGTGCTCTAAGCTTTTGTGCTTATCGAAAGTACTGTAAAATAACTATTGAGTCACTAAAAATGTTCCATGGTGTTGTGAAATAAATATCAACATTCAGTACGACAAACCGCTTGTAGGATCTTTCATCCTGATTATTTTTGATGTATATACATGTACCAACCTGGGTAAATCAGGACTCCGCCAGGTGCCCTCATTTTCTACTTCCCTTAGCCATACAGCCCTTGTAGTGATAGAGGTTTCTGCCCCCTTACCCATACTGCCCTGGAAGTAATAAAAATCCCTGTCCCCTTAGCCATACGGCCCTAGAAGTAATATAAGTGCCTGCCCTCTTAGCCATACAGCCCTAGAAGTAATAGAAGTGCCTTTCTCCTTAGCCTTAAAGCCTTTGAAGTAATAGAAGTGCTTGTCCCCTTAGCCATAAGGCCCTTGAAGTAATAGAAGTGCCAGTCCCCTTAGCTATACGGCTCTTGAAGTAAAATAAGTGCCTGTCCCCTTAGCCATATGGCCCTAGAAGTAATAGAAGTGCATGTCCTCTTAGCCATAGAGGCCTAGAAATAATAGAAGTACCTTTTTCCTTTGCCATACTTAGCCATATGGCCCTTCAAGTAATAGAAGTGCCTATCCCCTTAGCCATACGGACGTAGAAGTCATAGAAGTGCCTATCCCCTTAGCCATACGACCCTTGAAGTAATAGAATTGCCTGTCCCCCTTTGGCCATATGGCCCTTGAAGTAATAGAAGTGTCTGTCCCCATGGCCATACAGCATAAGAAATTATAGAAGTGTCTGTCCCCTTAGCCATCTGGCCCTAGAAGTAATAGAAGTGTCTTTTCACTTGGCCATACGGCCCTAGAAGTAATAGAAGTGCCTGTCCCCTTAGCCTTATAGCCCTAGAAGTCATACAAGTGCCTGGCCCCTTAGCCATATGCCATAGAAGTAATAGAAGTGCATGTCCCCTTAGCCATATTGTCCTAGAAGTAACAGAAGTGCCTGTTCTCTTAGCCATACAGCCCAAGAAGTCATACAAGTGCTTGTCCCCTTAGCCATACGGCCCTAGAAGTAATAGAACTGCCTGTCCCCTTGGCCATACGGTCTCAGAAGTAATAGGAGTGCCAGTCACCCTAGCCATATGGCCCTAGAAGTCATAGAAGTGCATGTCCCCTTAGCCATATGGCCCTATATGTCATAGAACTGCCTATCCCCTTAGCCATATGTCCCCTGACGTAATAGTGCTGCCTGTCCCCTTAGTCATACAGTCCAAGAAGTAATAGAAGTGCCTGTCCCCTTAGCCATGTGGCCCTAGAAATCATAGAAACGCCTGTCCCCTTATCCTTGAAATAATAGAAGTGCCTGTCCACTTAGCCATACAGCTCTTGAAGTAATAGAAGTGCCTGTCCCCTTATCCTTACAGCCCTAGAAATAATAGAAGTGCATGTCCCCTTAACTAAACGGCCCTTGAAGTCATAGAAGGACCCGTCCCCTTTGGCATTCGTCCCTAGATGTAATAGAAGTGCCTGTCCCCTTAGCCATACGGCCCTGGAAGTAATAGAAGTGCCTGTCCCCTTAGACATAAAACCCTTGAAGTAATAGAAGTGCCTGTCCCCTTAGCCATCCAGCCCTTGAAGTCCCACAAGTGCCTGTCCCCTTAGCCATAGAGCCCTTGAAGTCTTAGAAGTGCCTGTCCCCTTAGCCATACGGCCCTAGAATTAATAGAACTGCCTGTCCCCTTGGACATACAGCCCTAGAAGAAATAGACGTGCCTGTTCCCTTAGCCATACGGCCCTTGAAGTAATAGAAGTGCATGTCCCCTTCACCATACGGTCCTAGAAGTAATAGAACTGCCTGTCCCCTTTGCCATACGGACCTAGAAGTAATAGAACTGCCTGTCCCCTTGGCCATATTGTCTCAGAAGTAATAGAAGTGCCAGTCCGCTTGGCCATACGTTCTCAGAAGTAATAGAAGTGCCTGTCCCCTTAGCCATGTGGCCCTAGAAATCATAGAAACACCTGTCCCCTTAGCCATGCGGCCCATGAAATAATAGAAGTGCCTGTCCATGTAGCCATAAGGTTCTTGAAGTAATAGTAGTGCCTGTCCCCTTAGCCATACGGCCCTAGAAATAATAGAAGTGCCTGTCCCCTTAGCAATACGTCCCTTGAAGTCATAGAAGTGCCTGTCCCCTTAGCAATATGTCCCTAGATGTAATAGAAGTGCCTGTCCCCTTAGCCATACGGCCCTTTGGCCAACACACAGACAGGATCCAATCAAGCCCTCTTTGGCCGAAACACGCCTGTGTCGATCCCCCGTGACACCCTTCTTGCGTATGTTTTTGTAAAAACTGTTTTGTACACCTTGTGTAAACCATGCCTGAGACCACATTCTGTCCCAGGCGCACCCTCTTCAAATTGTTGGTCCTTCCTACCTCATTTTTGAATGTGCCTCTATGTGAAGTTTTGACCTCAATATCTCTGAGGTTGACACTTACCTGTGTTATCACTGAATACAATCACCCTTGTTTGTTGTGCTCTAAGCTTTTGTGCTTATCGAACGTACTGTAAAATAACTATTGAGTCACTAAAAATGTTCCATGGTGTTGTGAAATAAATATCAATATCAGAACGACAAACCGCTTGTAGGATCTTTCATCCTGATTATTTTTGATGTGTATACATGTACCAACCTGGGTAAATCAGGACTCCGCCAGGTGCCCTCATTTTCTACTTCCCTTAGCCATACATCCCTTGTAGTAATAGAGGTTTCTGCCCCCTTACCCATACGACCCTGGAAGTAATAAAAAGCCCTGTCCCCTTGGCCAGACGGCCCTAGAAGTAATATAAGTGCCTGCCCTCTTAGCCATACAGCCCTAGAAGTAAAAGAAGTGCCTTTCTCCTTAGCTTTAAAGCCTTTGAAGTAATAGAAGTGCTTGTCCCCTTAGCCATACGGCCCTTGAAGTAATAGAAGTGCCAGTCCCCTTAGCTATACGGCTCTTGAAGTAAAAGAAGTGCCTGTCCCCTTAGCCATATGGCCCTAGAAGTAATAGAAGTGCATGTCCCCTTAGCCATAGAGGCCTAGAAATAATAGAAGTTCCTTTTTCCTTTGCCATACTTAGCCATACGGCCCTTCAAGTAATAGAAGTGCCTGTCCCCTTAGCTATATGGCTCTTGAAGTAAAAGAAGTGCCTGTCCCCTTAGCCATATGAACCTAGAAGTAATAGAAGTGCATGTCCCCTTAGTCATAGGGGCCTAGAAATAATAGAAGTACCTTTTTCCTTTGCCATACTTAGCCATACAGCCCTTCAAGTAATAGGAGTGCATGTCCCCTTAGCCATACAGCCCTTGAAGTAAACGAGGTTCCTGTCCCCTTAGCCATATGGCCCTTGTAGTAATAGAAGTGCCTGTCTCCTTAGCCATACGGCACTTGAAGTAATACAATTATCTGTCCTCTTAGCCATACGGCCCTAGAAGTTATAGAAGTGCCTGTTGCCTTAGCCATATGGCCCTAGAAGTCATAGAAGTGCCTGTTGGCTTAGCCATATGGCCCTTGAAGTAATAGAACTGCCTGTCTCTTAGCCATACGGCCCTCGAAGTCATTAAAGTGCCTGTCCCTTTAACCATACAGCCATAGAAGTAATAGAAGTGCCTGTCCCCTTAGCCATACGGCACTTGAAACCAGTGAAGTGCCTGTCCCCTTAGCTATACGTCCCTTGAAGTAATAGAAGTGCCTGTCCCCTTAGCCTTACGGCCCTTGAAGTAATAGAAGTGCCTGTCCCCTTAGGCTTATAGCCCTAGAAGTAATAGAAGTGCCTGTCCTCTTTGCCATACTGCCCTAGAAGTCATAGAAATGCCTGTCTCCTTAGCCATACAGCCCTAGAAGTCATAGAAGTGCCTGTCCCCTTAGCCATACGACCCTTGAAGTAATAGAATTGCCTGTCCCCTTAGCCATACGGCCCAAGAAGTAATAGAAGTGCCTGTCCCCTTAGCCATAGGGCCCTAGAAATAATAGAAGTGCCTTTCTCCTTAGTCTTACTTTGCCATACGGCCCTTCAAGTAATAGAAGTGCCTATCCCCTTAGCCATACGGCCCTTGAAGTAAAAGAGGTTGTTTCTGTTCCCTTAGCCATATGGCCCTTGTAGTAATAGAAGTGCCTGTCTCATTAGCCATATGGCCCTAGAAGTAATAGAAGTGCATGTCCCCTTAGCCATAGGGGCCTAGAAATAATAGAAGTACCTTTTTCCTTTGCCATACTTAGCCATACGGCCCTTCAAGTAATAGAAGTGCATGTCCTCTTAGCCATGCAGCCCTTGAAGTAAATGAGGTTCCTGTCCCCTTAGCCATACGGCCATTGAAGTAATACAATTATCTGTCCCCTTAGTCATACGGCCCTTGAAGTAATAGAATTGCCTGTCCCACTTTGGCCAACACACAGACAGGATCCAATCAAGCCCTCTTTGGCCGAAACACGCCTGTGTCGATCCCCCGTGACACAAATGTACTATCCCCTTCTTGCGTATGTTTTTGTAAAAACTGTTTTGTACACCTTGTGTAAACCATGCCTGAGACCACATTCTGTCCCAGGCGCACCCTCTTCAAATTGTTGGTCCTTCCTACCTCTATTTTGAATGTGCCTCTATGTGAAGTTTTGACCTCAATATCTCTGAGGTTGACACTTACCTGTGTTATCACTGAATACAATCACCCTTGTTTGTTGTGCTCTAAGCTTTTGTGCTTATCGAAAGTACTGTAAAATAACTATTGAGTCACTAAAAATGTTCCATGGTGTTGTGAAATAAATATCAACATTCAGAACGACAAACCGCTTGTAGGATCTTTCATCCTGATTATTTTTGATGTGTATACATGTACCAACCTTGGTAAATCAGGACTCCGCCAGGTGCCCTCATTTTCTACTTCCCTTAGCCATACAGCCCTTGTAGTAATAGAGGTTTCTGCCCCCTTACCCATACGGCCCTGGAAGTAATAAAAAACCCTGTCCCCTTGGCCAGACGGCCCTAGAAGTAATATAAGTGCCTGCTCTCTTAGCCATACAGCCCTAGAAGTAATAGAAGTGCCTTTCTCCTTAGCCTTAAAACCTTTGAAGTAATAGAAGTGCTTGTCCCCTTAGCCATACGGCCCTTGAAGTAATAGAAGTGCCAGTCCCCTTAGCTATACGGCTCTTGAAGTAAAAGAAGTGCCTGTCCCCTTAGCCATATGGCCCTAGAAGTAATAGAAGTGCATGTCCCCTTAGCCATAGAGGCCTAGAAATAATAGAAGTTCCTTTTTCCTTTGCCATACTTAGCCATACGGCCCTTCAAATAATAGAAGTGCCTGTCCCCTTAGCTATACGGCTCTTGAAGTAAAAGAAGTGCCTGTCCCCTTAGCCATATGGCCCTAGAAGTAATAGAAGTGCATGTCCCCTTAGTCATAGGGGCCTAGAAATAATAGAAGTACCTTTTTCCTTTGCCATACTTAGCCATACGGCCCTTCAAGTAATAGGAGTGCATGTCCCCTTAGCCATACAGCCCTTGAAGTAAACGAGGTTCCTGTCCCCTTAGCCATATGGCCCTTGTAGTAATAGAAGTGCCTGTCTCCTTAGCCATACGGCACTTGAAGTAATACAATTATCTGTCCTCTTAGCCATACGGCCCTAGAAGTTATAGAAGTGCCTGTTGCCTTAGCCATATGGCCCTAGAAGACATAGAAGTGCCTGTTGGCTTAGCCATATGGCCCTTGAAGTAATAGAACTGCCTGTCTCTTAGCCATACGGCCCTCGAAGTCATTGAAGTGCCTGTCCCTTTAACCATACAGCCATAGAAGTAATAGAAGTGCCTGTCCCCTTAGCCATACGGCACTTGAAACCAGTGAAGTGCCTGTCCCCTTAGCTATACGTCCCTTGAAGTAATAGAAGTGCCTGTCCCCTTAGCCTTACGGCCCTTGAAGTAATAGAAGTGCCTGTCCCCTTAGGCTTATAGCCCTAGAAGTAATAGAAGTGCCTGTCCTCTTTGCCATACTGCCCTAGAAGTCATAGAAATGCCTGTCTCCTTAGCCATACAGCCCTAGATGTCATATAAGTGCCTGTCCCCTTAGCCATACGACCCTTGAAGTAATAGAATTGCCTGTCCCCTTAGCCATACGGCCCAAGAAGTAATAGAAGTGCCTGTCCCCTTAGCCACAGGGCCATAGAAATAATAGAAGTGCCTTTCTCCTTAGTCATACTTTGCCATACGGCCCTTCAAGTAATAGAAGTGCCTATCCCCTTAGCCATACGGCCCTTGAAGTAAAAGAGGTTGTTCCTGTTCCCTTAGCCATATGGCCCTTGTAGTAATAGAAGTGCCTGTCTCATTAGCCATACGGCTCTTGAAGTAATACAAGTATCTGTCCCCTTAGCCATATGGCTCTTGAAGTAAAAGAAGTGCCTGTTCCCTTAGCCATATGGCCCTAGAAGTAATAGAAGTGCATGTCCCCTTAGCCATAGGGGCCTAGAAATAATAGAAGTACCTTTTTCCTTTGCCATACTTAGCCATACGGCCCTTCAAGTAATAGAAGTGCATGTCCTCTTAGCCATGCAGCCCTTGAAGTAGACGAGGTTCCTGTCCCCTTAGCCATATGGCCCTTGTAGTAATAGAAGTGCCTGTCTCCTTAGCATACGGCCATTGAAGTAATACAATTATCTGTCCCCTTAGTCATACGGCCCTACAAGTAATAGAAGTGCCTGTCGCCTTAGCCATATGGCCCTAGACGTCATAGAAGTGCCTGTTGCCTTAGCCATATGGCCCTTGAAGTAATAGAAGTGCCTGTCCCCTTAGCCATACGGCACTTGAAGTCATTGAAGTGCCTGTCCCCTTAGCTATACGTCCCTTGAAGTAATAGAAGTGCCTGTCCCCTTAGCCTTACGGCCCTTGAAGTAATAGAAGTGCCTGTCCACTTTGCCATACTGCCCTAGAAGTCATAGAAATGCCTGTCCCCTTAGCCATACAGCCCTGCAGCCCTACAAGTCATAGAAGTGCCTGTCCCCTTAGCCATACGACCCTTGAAGTAATAGAAGTACCAGTCACCTTAGCCATACGGCCCTAGAAGTCATAGAAGTGCCTGTCCCCTTGGCCATACGGTCTCAGAAGTAATAGAAGTGCCTGTCCCCTTAGCCATACGTCCCTTGTCATCAACACGAGGTCTTTGCCATTCAAAGATGGCCGCCGCCGCTTCTCCCCATTGTCTTCTCTGAACCACAACTCCAGAAGCCTGCCTGCCTATCTGCCTGTCTGCAATTGGTGGCCTGCAGCTTCTTAGCCTATCAGGGTGCACCGGCAGGCGAGAGCCGGCCCCCGACGAAGGCGACCGAAAAAGGCGGAATCCTGACTGAGCCTGATCATCCCTTGGCTCACAGAGGTTGGAGCAGGAGCTCCCTCTCACCCCAGCTGCTTGAGCAGCCCCATGCAGCCATAGCCCGTGGCTAGGCTAAGGTAAGCCTGGAGGCTACACCTTTGTCTTTTAGACATCTGCCCAACATCATCCCTGAAATCGCTCATCTCACCCCCCAGTCAAAACACTGTCTTAGTGCTGCCTTCCAACCCACTGCAGACACCCGCGCCTGCAGGAAAATCGGAAAACGAAGCTGATCTAAATGCGAATTGGCATCAACACGAGGTCTTTGCCATTCAAAGATGGCCGCCACCGCTTCTCCCCATTGTCTTCTCTGATCCACAACACCAGAAGCCTGCCTGCCTGTCTGCGATTGGTGGCCTGCAGCTTCTTAGCCTATCAGGGTGCACCGGCAGGAGAAAGCCGGCCCCCGACGAAGGCGACCGAAAAAGGCGGAATCCTTACTGAGCCTGACTGACCTTGGCCGCGCTCGTGTGCTCGCTTGCCCAGATACTGCATTGTTTAAGGTGAGAGCCCTATCTGCCCATTATTTTCACATCCTCTCCCTCGCCCTTCCTCACTCGAATCGCTCGAGCGCATCTACTAACATTTGTTCCTGGCAATCCCGAACTTTGGTTACTCCCGCCGCTCACCCTGCCCATTGAGTGCACTGACTTTGTAATGTTCGAAATTCGTTCCATTGTATGCATAAATTGCTGACTTTCCGCAAGCTCCATACGCTCAATTAGAGCCAATGCCTCTCTGTGCCCCATTTCATTGCATGTGAACTGTCGGAGACCATATTGCATATTGCCCTGCTCATTTTACTGCAGCATTGTACATTCGACCTACAGCCAGTGCCCGTTTCTGCCACTTTTGCCCAACTGCCACATTGATCCACTGCTAACACTGTACCTCAATTCTGTAGTTATTACTGTACTTTAAACTACAATTATCACCCTCTGCACCAGACCGCACTGCCCCAGAGTTATTGGCGTCTTGACTCCCCTGCATAGACCCTGTTTGCATTAAATTACTATCATGAGTTAAGCGTATACACGCATCGCCCCTCTTTAGCCTTGAACTACTACTGCTTCTAGCTCAATGCTGTTTCATGTGCATTAATGGTGCTTAGCTTTCATTGTGCCCTACCTAGGATTGTTGTGTATAGCCCAATGTTGTCTCTTGTACGATAATGGTATTTAGCCTAAACTGCGCCCCCCCTAGGATAATTGACTCTAGCCCGCTGGTACTTCACTATTGACTACTCTATCAAGCATAACTTGTGTAGACAAAGTGAGGCTAGCCTGGCCTCACCCCATTCCCTCATCCTCAGCTATGATAAATTGGATACTATTCTGCCTTGTCCATGCAGACACCCCGTGCACTGGTAACAACTTCCTCGCCTTCAGTAATGGGCTCACTAAACTAGCCTGCCCAAGACACCACCCCATCCCCTCTCCTACCCCCTTCCTCCCTACCACATCTCCCTTCCCATCCGCCTCCATTCTCACTCTCAGCCCCAAGGAACCTTGCACTACCAATAAGGAACACCATTCAGCCCCGACCATCGTTAATGATCTATGCGCACTCCCCAATCTCTCAAGCAATGGTAAATCACACCCTATCCTAGGATATGAGAGAACAACCCGATTAAGAGCCTGCACCAAGCTATCACACCACAACCTCACTAGCAGGACCCAGCCACCCAGATCACCTAAACCCACGGCCCCCATAACAAACAACAAACCAACCCTGCCTATAGTAACTAAAACTACAAGAAAACACACAGAGCTCAGCACCCCACCTACTAAAAGTGCACCCACAAAAGATCCCAACCCCCCCATTAGCCTAAAAAACGCACTCATCAACGTCTGTTCCCTAGGAGCCCATGCCATCGAAATTCATGACCTCATCATCGAACTTGACCTAGACCTGTTAGTAATCACAGAAACCTGGTTACATCAAGCTTCAGGTCCCTTGCTAGCTTTGGCCATCCCTCCCGACTACACCATTCTCAGATCCGACAGACCCACCACTCCAGGAGGCGGTGTCGCCATTATAACAAAAAGTACCATCAAATTAAGATCAAGCTCCATTGAAATAATCGCAGGATACGGACTACTGTTCGCCAAACTCACCTTGAATGAAAACACCACATTAACATAGTGGTCATTTATAGATCCCCTAGCATAAACAGCCACCCAGAAATAGACATCCCACTAATCCTGGCACCCTTCCTTAAACCCAAAACGAAATGTATCATCATTGGCGACTTGAATCTCGGTTTTAACGATATCCAAGACACCAAAGCAACCTCCCTTCTCCTGGCACTGAATGACATGAACTTCTGCCAACACGTCAATGCCCCCACCCACACCAAGGGCAGAACCCTTGACTGGATCCTCACCCTCAATACCAATATCACTATAGGCCCGATCACCCCACTTAGTTGGACAGACCACTATTGCATAGAATTCACTATCCTAGTGACGACCCATGCACACCTAAGAACAAAACCATGGACACCATTGAAAGTAGAAACCCTAAAAAGCTCACAGCGGAGAACCTTGACCCTACCCTGAACAAAATGTTAGATACCCACTCAATCCTCAGCAACGATCCTACCACCATCGCTGAGTACTACCACAAATGCCTCACCTTAGCGATTGACACCATAGCACCAGTCACCACCAAACTAAGACGTATCAACAAAAAACCTGACTTCTGGTTCAATGAGAAACCTATCGCTCTTAGAAGGAAAGAACGCGGTCTCGAGCACTCCCTCAAAAAACACCCCTCCCCTGACTCAGCCAAAGCATTTAAAGATGCCAATACCCTCTACAAAACAGCCATCATCACACATAAAGCAAACGTCTACAATGCTTGCATTATCAATGCAGCATCAGACTCCAAAGAGCTCTTTTCCATTCTTAGAGAACTTGAAAATCCACTCCCGACCGACACACCCACCAATGCAAGCAAAGAATGGTGTACCACCATACAAGATGCTCTTGCCTCCAAAATCACTATGTTGCAAAATAAAATCAACTCCAAAAGACTACTCCTAGCAATCAAAAACCCCGCACCCCTAATCCCTGTACCCTTTCCAGTGACAACACTAACCCTCCTTCCAATTCACACCTGTCACCCAAGACTGTGTATTTGACACAATCTCCAAACTAAAAGCATCCAACTGCAAAGGAGACACGATCCCAGCCAAGCTAGTCAAAGCCTGTGCCTCTACCCTGACCCCCATCATCACCAAATTTGTCAATGCTTCATTTAACTCCAGTACAGTCTCGACCTGCATCAAAGAAGTCTGGGTTACTCCACTTCTAAAAAAACCTAATTTAGACCCCACTAACCCGACCAATTATCGCCCCATAACCACGGTTCCATTCTTACTTAAAATCATTGACAAACTAGCCTACAACCAAATTCAAACCCACCTTGAATCTAACCAGCTCCTCGGCACCAGACAATCACGTTTCAGGCCTAACCACAGCACGGAAACAGCTCTTTTGGACCTCAAAATCCAGATGGATACCATCAGAGATTCTGGGAAACTCTGCATTCTCCTCCTGTTGGATCTCTCAGCTGCGTTCGACCTGGTGGACCATGACAAGCTCTGCAACTCACTTACCTGTGAGTTTAACTTCTCTAGTGAAGCCACTGCTTGGGTTAAATCCTTCTTAACTGACCGCACTTCCAGAGTGTCCATAGGCAAAGAAGCAGCCAACCCCATACCGGTCCCCATAGGAGTGCCCCAAGGCTCTTGCCTCTCGCCCACGTTGTATAACGCATATACCAAACTCCTGTTCTCAGCACTTGACGATATGGTGTCATTTACACAAATTCTGCGGATGACACCCAGATCCTTATATCTCTTACAGGTAACTATGACCAGGACACTGTAACAATCAATAAAATCTACGTCATCATACAAAACTGGATGGCACTAAACAGTCTATGTCTTAACGATGAGAAGACAGAAGTTCTCATCGTAGGATCTCCAGCCAAAATAGCAACCCTTCACCCAAAATATTCAACCATCAATATCGACGGCACCAATATTCCAGTGTTGAAGCAAGTCAAGACATTGGGAGTGTACATTGACGCCAGCCTGACTATGACTAAACAGATCAACGCGCTTGCCTCGTCCACCGCGTACACCTCCAAATTAATTGCGCTCAGCCGAAAATTTCTGACCCCAGCAAACTGCCTTACTCTAGCCAGAGCATTGGTCCTATCGAAATTGGACTATTGTAATGTATTATTATTAGGCAACTCCAATACTAACCTAGCCAAAATGCAACTCTTGCAAAATAAAGTTCTGAGGGCAGCCCTAGGCATAAAAAAATCAGACCATATCTCCAAGACTAGGAAAGACGCCCATTGGCTCCCCATCAAAGCCAGAATTATCTTCAAACATTATTCATCACATACAAATGCCTTACTAAAAAAGGACCTATCTATCTCAACAATACTCTACACCCCAAAGTTGACAAGAGATCACTTAGATCCAATGACAAACTCCTCTTGGACGCCCCTCGATTCAAAACCACCAGAGCTGGGGGTAGCAGCTTCACCACTCTAGCCCCCAAACACTGGAACACCCTACCTATTAACATTAAAAAAGAATCCTCCTTCATGGTCTATAAGAAACTGTTAAAAACTTGGTTATTCAACCAATATTAGCACCTAAAGAGAGGATCCCAGTCCATTGTATATTGCTGTGATTATTTGTAAACTGTATCATGTGATCTATGTAACCAATATAATGTGGAATTTTACTAATCGCTAAGCTGTCTTACAACCACGCCATGACACCCGAGGGTCTGGGCTTGTACCAAATAAATAAAATAAAATAGATAAAATAAATAGAAGTGCCTGTCCCCTTAGCCATACATCCCTAGATGTAATAGAAGTGCCTGTTCCCTTAGCCATACAGCCCTTGAAGTCATACAAGTGCCTGTCCCCTTCGCCATATGGTCCTAGAAGTAATAGAAGTGTCTGTTGCCTTAGCCATACAGCCCTAGAAGTCATAGAAGAGCATGTCCCCTCAGCCATATGGCCCTGGAAGTAATAGCAGTGCCTGTCCCCTTAGCCATACGGACCTAGAAGTCATAGAAGTGCCTGTCCCCTTAGCCATATGCCCCTTGAAGTAACAGAATTGCCTGTCCCCCCCTTGGCCATATGGCCCTTGAAGTAATAGAAGTGTCTGTCCCCTTGGCCATACAGCCCCAGAAATGATAGAAGTGTCTGTCCCCTTAGCCATACGACCCTAGAAGTAATAGAAGTGTCTGTCCCCTTGGCCATACGTACCTAGAACTAATATAAGTGCCTGTCCCCTTAGCCATATGGCCCTAGAAGTCATACAAGTGCCTTTCCCCTTTGCCATATGGCCCTTGAAGTCCTAGAAGTGCCTGTCCCCTGAGCGAAACAGCCCTAAAAGTAATAGAAGTGACTGGCCCCTTAGCCATATGCCCTAGAACTAATAGAAGTGTCTGTCTCCTTAGCCACACGGTCCTTGAAGTAACAGAAGTGCCTGTTCCTTTAGTCAGACGGCCCTAGAAGTCAAACAAGTGCTTGTCCCCTTAGCCATATGGCCCTTGAAGTCATAGAAGTGCCTGTTCCCTTAGCCATATGGCCCTACAAGTAATAGAACTGACTGTCCCCTTGGCCATACGGTCTCAGAAGTAATAGAAGTGCCAGTCACCTTAGCCATATGGCCCTAGAAGTCATAGAAATGCACGTCCCCTTAGCCATATGGCCCTAGAAGTAATAGAATTCCCTGTCCCCTTAGTCATACAGTCCAAGAAGTAATAGAAGTGCCTGTCCCCTTAGCCATGTGGC
The DNA here is from genome assembly GCF_040938575.1 of Ambystoma mexicanum. Lineage (NCBI taxonomy): Eukaryota > Metazoa > Chordata > Amphibia > Caudata > Ambystomatidae > Ambystoma > Ambystoma mexicanum. The sequence continues at coordinate 121,829,873 of NC_090921.1, forward strand.
CTTAGAAATCATAGAAACGCCTGTCCCCTTATCCTTGAAATAATAGAAGTGCCTATCCACTTAGGCATACAGCTCTTGAAGTAAAAGAAGTGCCTGCCCCGTTAGCCTTACAGCCCTAGAAATAATAGAAGTGCCTGTCCCCTTAGCCATACGGCCCTTGAAATCATAGAAGGACCTGTCCGCTTTGCCATACGTCCCTAGATGTAATAGAAGTGCCTGTCCCCTCAGCCATACGGCCCTTGAAGTAATACAGCTGCCTGTCCCCTTAGCCATACAACCCTTGAAGTAATAGAAGTGCCTGTCCCCTTAACCATACAGTCCTTGAAGTTATACAAGTGCCTGTCTCCTTAGCCATAGGGCGCTTGAAGTCATAGAAGTGCCTGCCCCTTAGCCATATGGCCCTAGAATTAATAGAACTGCCTGTCCCCTTGGACATACGCCCCCTAGAAGTAATAGAAGTGCCTGTCCCTTTAGCCATACAGCCCTTGAAGTAATAGAAGTGCCTGTCCCCTTCACCATATGGTTCTAGAAGTAATAGAAGTGCCTGTCCCCTTAGCCACACGGCCCTTGAAGTCATACAAGTGCTTGTCTGCTTAGCCACAGGGCCCTAGAAGTCATAGAAGTGCCTGTCCCCTTTGCCATACGGACCTAGAAGTAATAGACCGCCTGTCCCCTTTGCCATACGGACCTAGAAGTAATAGAACTGCCTGTCCCCTTGGCCATACGGTCTCAGAAGTAATAGAAGTGCCTGTCACCTTAGCCATACATCCCTAGAAGTAATAGAAGTGCCTGTCCCCTTAGCCATATGGACCTAGAAGTCATACAAGTGCCTTTCCCCTTAGCTATACAGTCCTAGAAGTCATAGTAGTGCCTGTCCCCTTATCTATACGGTCCTAGAAGTCATAGAAGTGCCTGTCCCCTCAACCATACGGCCCTAGAAGTAATAGAAGTGCCTGTTCCCTTAGCCATACGACCCTTGAAGTAATAGAATTGCGTGTCCCCCTTTGGCCATATGGCCCTTGAAGTAATAGAAGTGTCTGTCCCCATGGCCATACAGCCCCAGAAATTATAGAAGTGGCTGTCCCCTTAGCCATATGGCCCTAGAAGTAATAGAAGTGTCTTTCCCCTTGGCCATACAGACCTAGAAGTAATAGAAGTGCCTGTCCCCTTAGCCATATGGCCCTAGAAGTCATACAAGTGCCTGTCCCCTTAGCCATATGGCCCTTCAAGTCCTAGAAGTGCCTGTCCCCTTAGCGATACAGCCCTAAAAGTAATAGAAGTGCTTGGCCCCTTAGCCATATACCCTAGAAGTAATAGAAGTGCCTGTCCCCTTAGCCATACGGCCCTAGAAGTAATAGAACTGCCTGTCCCCTTGGCCATACGGTCTCAGAAGTAATAGAAGTGCGAGTCACCTAAGCCATACGCCCTAGAAGTCATAGAAGTGCACGTCCCCTTAGCCATATGGCCGTAGAAGTCATAGAACTGCCTATCCCTTTAGCCATACGTCCCCTGAAGTAATAGCACTGCCTGTCCCCTTAGTCATACAGTCCAAGAAGTAATAGAAGTGCCTGTCCCCTTAGCCATGTGGCCCTAGAAATCAAGGAAACGCCTGTCACCTTATCCTAGAAGTAATAGAAGGGCCTGTCCCTTTAGCCATACAGCCCTTGAAGTAATAGAAGTGCGTGTCCCCTTCACCATATGGTTCTAGAAGTAATAGAAGTGCCTGTTCCCTTAGCCACACGGCCCTTGAAGTCATACAAGTGCTTGTCTGCTTAGCCATAGGGCCCTATAAGTCATAGAAGTGCCTGTCCCCTTAGCCATATGGACCTAGAAGTCATACAAGTGCCTTTTCCCTTAGCTATACAGTCCTAGAAGTCATAGAAGTGCCCGTCCCCTCAGCCATTCGGCCCTAGAAGTAATAGAAGTGCCTGTCCCCTTAGCCATATGGACCTAGAAGTCATAGAAGTGCCTGTCCTCTTAGCCATACGACCCTTGAAGTAATAGAATTGCATGTCCCCCTTTGGCCATATGGCCCTTGAAGTAATAGAAGTGTCTGTCCCCATGGCCATACAGCCCCATAAATTATAGAAGTGTCTGTCCCCTTAGCCATATGGCCCTAGAAGTAATAGAAGTGTCTTTCCCCTTGGCCATACGGCCCTAGAAGTAATAGAAGTGCCTGTCCCCTTAGCCATATGGCCCTAGACGTCATACAAGTGCCTGTCCCCTTAGCCATATGGCCCTTCAAGTCCTAGAATTGCCTGTCCCCTTAGCGATACAGCCCTAAAGGTAATAGAAGTGCCTTGCCCCTAAGCCATATACCCTAGAAGTAATAGAAGTGCCTGTCCCCTTAGCCATATGGTCCTAGAAGTAACAGAAGTGCCTGTTCCCTTAGCCATGCGGCCCTATAAGTCATACAACTGCTTGTCCCCTTAGCCATATGGCCCTAGAAGTAATAGAACTGCCTGTCCCCTTGGCCATACGGTCTCAGAAGTAATAGAAGTGTGAGTCACCTTAACCATATGGCCCTAGAAGTCATAGAACTGACTATCCCCTTAGCCATACGTCCCCTGAAGTAATTGCACTGCCTATCCACTTAGCCATACAGCTCTTGAAGTAATAGAAGTGCCTGTCCCCTTAGCCTTACAGCCTTAGAAATAATAGAAGTGCCTGTCCCCTTAGCCATACGGCCCTTGAAGTCATAGAAGGATCTGTCCCCTTTGCCATACGTCCCTAGATGTAATAGAAGTGCCTGTCCCCTTAGCCATACGGACCTAGAAGTCATACAAGTGCCTTTCCCCTTAGCTATACGGTCCTAGAAGTCATAGAAGTGCCTGTCCCCTTAGCTATACGGTCCTAGAATTCATAGAAGTGCCTGTCCCCTCAGCCATACGGCCCTAGAAGTAATAGAAGTGCCAGTCCCCTTAGCCATACGACCCTTGAAGTAATAGAAGTGTCTGTCCCCATGGCCATACAGCCCCAGAAATTATAGAAGTGTCTGTCCCCTTAGCCATATGGCCCTAGAAGTAATAGAAGTGTCTTTCCCCTTGGCCATACGGCCCTAGCAGTAATAGAAGTGCCTGTCCCCTTAGCCATGTGGCCCTAGAAATCATAGAAACGCCTGTCTCCTTAGTCATGCGGCCCATGAAATAATAGAAGTGCCTGTCCAAGTAATAGAAGTGCCTGTCCCCTTAGACATACATCCCTTGAAGTCATAGCAGTGCCTGTCCCCTTAACCACACGTCCCTTGAAGTAATAGAAGTGTCTGTCCTCTTGGCCATACGGCCCTAGAAGTAATAGAAGTGCCTGTGCCCTTAACCATATGGCCCTAGAAGTCATACAAGTGCCTGTCCCCTTAGCCATATGCCCTAGAAGTAATAGAAGTGCCTGTCCCCTTAGCCATATGACCCTAGAAGTCATAAAAGTCATTGTCCCCTTAGCCATACGGCCCTTGAAGTCATAGAAGTGCCTGTCCCCTTAGCCATACGGCCCTAAAAGTTATAGAACTGCCTGTCCCCTTGGCCATACGGTCTCAGAAGTAATAGAGGTGCCAGTCACCTTAGCCATACAGCCCTAGAAGTCATAGAAGTGCACGTCCCCTTAGCCATATGGCCCTAGAAGTCATAGAACTGCCTATCCCCTTAGCCATATGTCCCAAAAGTGATAGAAGTGCCGGTCCCCTTAGTCATACAGTCCAAGAAGTAATAGAAGTGCCTGTCCCCTTAGCCATGTGGCCCTAGAAATCATAGAAACGCCTGTCCCCTTAGCCTTGAAATAATAGAAGTGCCTGTCCACTTAGCCATACAACCCTTGAAATAAAAGAAGTGCCTGTCCTCTTTGCCATACAGCCCTTGAAGTCATAAGTGCCTGTCCCCTTAGCCATACAGCCCGAGAAGTTTTAGAAGTGCCTGTCCCCTTAGCCATACGGCCCTTAAAGTCATACAAGTGCCTGTCCCCTTAGCCATATGGCCCTTGAAGTCATAGAAATGCCTATCCCCTTTGCCATACGGCCCTAGGAGTCATAGAAGTGCACGTCCCCTTAGCCATATGGCCCTAGAAGTCATAGAACTGCCTATCCCTTAGCCATATGTCCCCAAAAGTGATAGAACTGCCGATCCCCTTAGTCATACAGTCCAAGAAGTAATAGAAGTGCCTGTCCCCTTAGCCATGTGGCCCTAGAAATCATAGAAACGCCTGTCCCCTTAGCCCTGAAATAATAGAAGTGCCTGTCCACTTAGCCATACGGCTCTTGAAGTAATAGAAGTGCCTGTCCCCTTAGCCTTACAGCCCTAGAAATAATAGAAGTGCCTGTCCCCTTAGCCATATGGCCCTTGAAGTCATAGAAGGACCCGTCCCCCTTGCCATACGTCCCTAGATGTAACAGAAGTGTCTGTCCTCTTAGCCATACGTCCCTTGAAGTAATAGGAGTGCCCATCCGCTTAGCCATACGGCCCTTGAAGTAATGCAAGTGCCTGTACCCTTAGCCATACAACCCTTGAAATAAAAGAAAAGCCTGTCCTCTTTGCCATACAGCCCTTGAAGTCATAAGTGCCTGTCCCCTTAGCCATACAGCCCGAGAAGTTTTAGAAGTGCCTGTCCCCTTAGCCATACGGCCCTTAAAGTCATACAAGTGCCTGTCCCCTTAGCCATATGGCCCTTGAAGTCATAGAAGTGTCTGTCCCCTTAGCCATACGGCCCTAGAAGTCATAGAAATGCCTATCCCCTTTGCCATATGGCCCTAGAAGTCATACAAGTGCCAGTCCCCTTAGCCATACGGCCCTTGAAGAAATAAAAGTGCCTGTCCCCTTAGCCATATGGACCTAGAAGTCATAGAAGTGCCTGTCCACTTCGCCATACAGTCCTAGAAGTAATAGAAGTGCCTGTCCCCTTAGCCATATGGCCCTAGAAGTAATAGAAGTGCCTGTCCCCTTGAACATACCGCCAGAGAAGTCATCGAAGTGCCAATCCGCTTAGCCATGTGGCCCTTGAAGTAAGAGAAGTGCCTGTCCCCTTAACCATACGGACCTAGAAGTCATAGAAGTGCCTGTCCCCTTTGGCATACGGTCCTAGAAGTAATAGAAGTGCCTGTCCCCTTAGCCATACGGCCCTAGAAGTAATAGAAGTGCCTGTCCCCTTAGGCATACGGACCTAGAAGTCATAGAAGTGCCTGTCTCTGTTAGCAATACGGCCCTTGAAGTCATAGAACTGCCTGTACCCTTAGCCATACAGACCTAGAAGTAATAGTAGTGCCTGTCTCCTTAGCCATGTGGCCCTAGAAATCAGAGAAACGCCTGTCCACTTAGCCTTACAGCCCTAGAAATAATAGAAGTGTCTGTCCCCTTAGCCATACGACCCTTGAAGTCATAGAAGGACCCGTCCCCTTTGCCATACGTCCCTAGATGTAATAGAAGTGCCTGTCCCCTTAGCCATACGCCCTTGAAGTAATAGAAGTGCCCATCCCCTTAGCCATATGGCCCTTGAAGTAATACAAGTGCCTGTCCCCTTAGCCATACAACCCTTGAAGTAATAGAAGTGCCTGTCCCCTTAGCCATACGGCCTGAGAAGTAATAGAAGTGCCTGTTCCCTTAGCCATACAGCCCTTGAAGTCATACAAGTTCCTGTCCCCTTAGCCATACGGCCCTTGAAGTAATAGAAGTGTCTGTCCCCTTAGCCATACGGCCCTAGAAGTCATAGAAATGTCTGTCCCCTTAGCCATACGGCCCTAGAAGTAATAGAAGCGCCTGTCCCCTTGTTAGGCAGAAACCTGTGCAGTTCCCTCTGGGACCACTGCAAAAGATTTAGGACTACAGGTGTTTGGCAGTAAACCCACTTGGTAGCAGTCTGTACCACACAGATTCACTTGGTAGCTGTGGCTGAGCAGTCAGACTTCCCTCAAGAAGAGTTAGGCAGTATACAGAGTATTCACAATAGGTCGAAAGAACATAGTAGAACAAGTAAACACTGACCAGAGCTTGGTGTAAAAGAGATATAATTATTTATTTAAAACCACATCTAGAAAAACACATAGGCCCTCATTACGACCCTGGCGGAAATCGAAAAACGATGGCGGAAATGCAATACCGCCATCGAATACCGCTCGGTGCGATTATGACCCGTCACCGTAAAGTACGATGCCATCAGCGACACCGTAGTGAACGCCAACGCAAACTGCACCAAGTACGCGCACGCGCGCCATGCAAAACCGTAATTACCACCATGGCGCAACGGTACGCGAATGCTGACCCTAGCGGACATTCACTTAACGCCATTAAGCATGGCGGAAAGTACCATTCCGCCATGGTGAGAATTACGGCATCGTGAACCAACCGTAAATGGCCCTACTGAGTGCCTGTACACCACTCCCTGGCCACATTGCACAACACCTCGTAGGTGCAATGAAGTTACACAATGCAACCAGTGAAATGTACAAGTCACCCATGCATGCCAACGAACAAATGAATGTAGGGGCTCCAAGTGCCTTGTGAGTGGCCATCCATATTTGGCATGGCACCATTGCCGTACTGATGCAGCACAGGCACGTGAAGGTTCAAGTACAGCAATATGAACTGAAACATGAGACAAAACAACAACAGGCCCCCATTGCTTGACACCAGTGTAAGGCAACATTCAAAGCAGTATCCTGAGGGAGACTGCACCAGCCCTGTACCCTTGCCAGTAAACAAACCAACCATCAGCATAAGCATGTACCACACAAGTTGGCAGAGTGACTGAGCAGCCAGGCTCATCTCAAGAGGGGCCAATGGGAGCTGCAGGGCACAGATGGCACGAATACAGAAGATATTCCAATGGACATGACCTCAGTCCCCCTCCAAGAAACGCACGCAAACACAGGCACCTGTGACCAGCCATTTTCTGATATTCACATCATTCCACCAATCCACCTGGCTGACCGGCATCTGTTACACAAAAGCTAATCCCCCGCCCCTGAGCATGACATCATTAAAACAGTCATAATGGCAGCCCCCATCCCTGACCTTACTGGGCTTCGTAGGCAAACGCGGCCAGTACAGTACCACGCAACTATACTCAGAAGCCGGAACCCAATGCAGATCTCCTCACAATACACCGCTCCACAAATAGGAATATGCTACATTACTTGCAAAGAATAACGCTACACGGTTGAAATCAGAATCAAATTTTAATGCACATCAAATTCACCAAGCCCATACAGCTATTAGGTCATAAACTCCAAAATATTTTTCATCACTGTGGGCTGCATCCGCAATAAATGACCAGCTTCTTCTTGTGTGACGCCCTGTTCCTTCATGGTACACAGGGGCTACATTCACGTTCAAAAAGGCAACATGGAAGCGCCGAGAACCGCAGGGCCGTCCCATTAGGTAGGCACTAGTCCAGCTGAAAGGCTGATATGTAGCTCCTAGCCACTAGTACTGCGTAAGGGCATGTGGCCCATTGGCGATCGTCCCATAAGATCGTAATGGTGCTCCACTGATTAACTCGAAGCAGCAGGTGTCGGGAGTAAAAGCCATCTGCAGGAGTGGGATACAGATGGCAGCGGCAAAAGGGGAGGAGATACCTGTCACCCAAATGAAATGAAAAAGAATAGCATGGGCATCAGAACTTCATTTGTATTACTCACTTCAATGATCACACTAAATCCACAGCCATATGCATGCTAGCCCACTCAAAAGGATTATTTCCACCCAAAAATCACTTGCGAATCATAACTATATAAATCGAGGTGAAAACACTATTACAAACGAGTGTTTGTGTGCATGCGTCTGTTAAGACAGAATCCATTAGATGGGATTCGTAACGTGCATAGACACAAGTGTTTGAAGGCGCGTCGAGACAGGGAGGGTTCAACAAGGGCAGATAGACGATGGTCCCACTATGGCAGCTCTGCATCACATAGCGCAGGAGAAGGGGATAGATCCCGAAAAGCCATGTACATGGCAAACTCTCAATTAAATCATCTGTCCATGCATCCATACATCATTCCCTCATCCCGGTATGAAAACGCCTGATTATTTACTCACATCACATTTGAAACTTCCATTGAGTCTGTGCGTAATGCAGTCTGCATAATCCACTGTGCTCCAGCCCGGAATTCTAGTGTTGTGAAGTAACATGTATTTGGGAACGTCCTGCCTTATCGTCCACTACGCTATTGCGCATCCCATACTATTCATATCAATCATTGCATTCTCGCCATGGCCCCTGTCCCAAGGACATTAAACAATAGAACTTTATATTTGCAGTCAGACCTGTGGGCGTCTCCTCGCCGCTAGCTGAAAACCGAAAGCGCTGTCCTTCGAATTCCTCATTTGCAACATCACGTCGATAAGGCATCTGTGACCGCTTGAAATCACAAATTCATCCATGTAGTGGGGCAGTGTGTGAAAATGGCAACTGGCTTCACTCACATATGGGACGCCCCGCCCATCGGTGAACCTCGGTACAGTGCTGCATGAGGGTCCAGCGTTAATCGAGTACTACATACCACTGACCCTTCACAAATTTGTTCGCGACTGCAAAGATAGTATGTGAAACAATGGGACCATAGCAGAATGAACATATAAACCAATATTTCACTGCCATCGGGATTAAATACATGATTGTAATAGCAAGATGCCATGCGTCACATTGCAGCGTTGTGTGCGGGACGTGCTCGCCCAAAGGGGATTGCAGCTGGCACAGGTGGAATGAATCACCACAGGTGGAGGATATACAGCCTGAAAACACATAAATTGCACACCCAACCCCCTCCCACAACCACACCCACTCCAAAATGCTACGGGCAGGACTAGCGATGTTGGCCCTGGGGGACCTGATAGCACTGCAAGTACTACAACTTCAAGAAGAAGACGAACACCAACTACTACAACAACCGGCCGCACAGAGGAGACGCAGGAGGAGGAGGAGGGCAAGGCAGGGCCAGCAAGGGCCACCAGCACAGCCACTACCACCACGCAGGCAGCCTGCAATCCCACGCCTCCGAGCTCATCCGTTCAACCTCACTGCTGAGCAGATCCACACCCTCTACCGTTTGGACGGGGACACCATAACCGCCATTGTGAACATGACACACGCTGACCTTGTCAGCATGATAGATAGCCCAACCGCCATCCCACCCCTACTGAAGGTGGTGTCTGTACTCCACTTCCTGGCCACAGGCACCTACCAGCACACAGTCGGACAGTTGCATGGCATTTCACAGCCACTGTTCTCACGGACACTATCGCAAGTGCTCGATGCCCTCCTGAAGCACGCAGACGACTACATCTCTTTACCACGCTCGGAGCAGGAGATTACAAACACAAAAGTTGGATTCCATGCACTGGCCGGCATACCGGGTTGCATTGGTGCCATCGACTGCACCCATGTGGAATTGGTTGTCCCACATGCCATGGAGGCCCAGTACCGCAACCGGAAACAATATCATTCTCTTAATGTACAGATGGTGTGTGACTCCAACAGGATCTTTACACATTGTTGTGCCCGATTTCCTGGATCAACCCATGATTCTATGGTCTTGAGGAACTCTACAATACCACGCTACATGGAGCGACACGCAGGGAACAGATCCTGGCTACTCGGTGAGTCTCATTTCATGCATGATAATGTGGGGTATGTGATGCGGCAATGACCTGGCAGGAAGGGGGGGGGGATGCGTACGTAGCAATGTCATTCCACAAACATCCTTTATTGTCCACATACAGGTGATGCCGGGTATCCACTGAAGAGATGGCTCCTTACACCACTCCGGAACCCACAGAACCAGCATGAGGAGGACTACAATCATGCCCACTCACGTACCCGTGTAGTCATAGAACAGGCATTCGGCCTACTGAAGGCTCGTTTCCGCTGCCTCAGCAGGTCTGGCGGGGCTCTCCTGTACCGCCATGAAAAGGTTGCAAAGATGGTCATGGCATGTGTCATGCTACACAACATGTGCGTACGTAGAAATGTGCCCATGCCCCCTGACGCAGAACTGCAAGCACCTGAAGATGGTCATGATGAGGGTGGGGATGTGGCAGCACCTCAAGGAGTCCGCGAGGCACAGGAGGCCCGTGAAATTCGTCAGAATATCATAGATTCATGCTTCTAGCACTCACGCCTGGTGGCTGATACATGGACACGGGACTTCTGGCACTGTGTGTGTCTGGAACATGCACAATGTGGACTGTACGCCAATAAAGGTCTCGTACACAAAGATCAATGTCCACACATCTCATTGGGTGATTATGTAATGTTTATAGCATATGTGAAATTATATTACACACCCCATCGACCCGCCACCCAAGAAAGCCCAACACCCCCCCTCCACCCTCCTACCTCCCCCCCGAACACCAGTGTCCAAAGATGCTCATTGTCAGTGGGCAGACGCTATTGCAAGCCCCCTCTCCGGGTATCAGGGGCACCCCTGCCTGTGGAGCGCAGGTTCCTCCCAGATCTACGTTGGGGGCTGCCCTGGACGAAACTTGCAACGGATGATGTCTCTGCCTGCTCACGTCCATGCATGTCCCTAAGGGTTTGTGAGAGCTCAGTGAGCACACGGCGTACAGCGGCAAGTTCACCACATACGTCTTTGGACGTCGCATGCAGTTCCCCCCTCAGGCTCTCGGTGCTTCTCTCCATTTGTACCCTTAGTGTCTCTGTACTTCTCTCCATTTGTACCCTTAGTGTCTCTGTACTTCTCTCCATTTGTGCCCTAAGTGTCTCAGTAGATGTTTCTATGACTGCCTTAGAACCCCCACATTCATCAGCATGCTCCTTGAGGAGCGTGGCCAGTTGCTGCTGTTGCACGATCACCTGGTCGAGGGACTGTTGCCTCTGCTGGGCCATGGCCATTTGCGGTGGTGTCACAGAGGGGCTGATCACCTCATGTTGCCTTGCCACAGGGCTTGTGGGGGATGGCCAGTCGTCGTCTTGTGGGTGCCCCTGCGTGGTATCCTCATGGTGTACGGGATGAAACAAACAGGGGGATTGAGACAGGTCATGGATGGGTCCTACATCGACAGCACCGTTTTCTGTGTCGGGGCATGCTGCCATTAATGCAGTGTCACCTATGGTGCTGCTGCCACCAGAAGCAGTGCCTTCTGTGGCATCCAATGGGGGGACCTGTGTTGCTGCTGTTGTGGGCATGCTGGCTGCTGGGGTGCCTGTTGAAGTCCCCTCCTGTGTGCTGCCACTTGGTTTGTGCTGCTGCCGTGTCTTGATCCGTGCAGCTGAGGTGGAGGGTCTTTGGCCGTTGGTCTTGGCCCTCTTTGCAGGTGTGCTGGTAGGGGTGTCCTGGAGCTCGTCGTTTGAATCGGACCCTGTGGTGGAGTAAAGGAGGGCGAGCGTTATTTATGGGTCTGTGGAAATTGGAATGGCAATGTATCACATGCATTGGGGTGGTACCTGAGGGTGATTTGGGTCAGGTCCTTGGAGGTGGTTTCATTTTTGTGTGGATTGAGGATGCAGTTGTTTTGCAGCCTGCAGTTAGGGTGTGCATGCTGCACGTGTAGAGGGTGTTTTTAGGATTTTTGATTATTTATGTATTTAATGTGAGTTTTAAAGTGCGCTATCAGGCCAATGTATGTGGACGTTCTCCTGGACATGTGTTTCTGTTGCACTATGTGGACACATGGTACTTCACATGATTGGACATTGTGGATTTAGCATTGTTTTATTTGGCCCACCTACCTGATTCTTCGGATGTCTGCACTCCTTTCTCCATCCCTCCGACTCCCTCTATACTCTCCATTCCAATGGTGGAGGCACAGATTTCTTCCCAGGGGGTCAACTTGATGGGTGATTCCGATCCTCCCCCGGTAGCTGTGGCAATGTTACGGTTGGCTGATAGTATGCTCCGTACGCGTATCCGCAAGTCGTCCCTTCGCTTTCTGCATTGCTGTGGGTTGCGGGATGCGGTCCCCACCGCACTTACCCGCTGTGCCACCAGGGCCCATATGGCCTTCTTGTTCGCAAGTGCCGTCCTGGTCATTTGCGTCGAGAAGACGACGGCAGCATTCTCCTGGAGGGTCTCTGTGAGCACGGTGAGTTCCCCATGGGAGAAGTGGACCTGCCGCTTGCGGTCGCACGCCTTTTTAGCAACTTTTCCCAGTTCGATTGTTTTAACTAGGGTGGCTAACGGGTTGGGATGTGTCTCAGGGTCGGATTTGTAATGGTTGTGTTGGGATTCTGATTTTATAGGTGTACGGCGTGCTGTTTCCCGTTCCGGCCCCATGTTTTTACTTCCGTTTCCGTATATTTACGGTCACCGTATTTTGCGATTACCGCTCATTACGGTGACCGCTATGATGGGTGGCGGAATTGCACCTAGGGCGCCGTACGACGACGGTGAGGGGCGTTTTGGGGACATTTCCGCCATCGCGGACTTTGCACTTCCGCCATGGCGTAATGCTCGTGCCCGATGGGTCGGAATTAGCCGCACTTTCCTCCATCGTGCAATGGCGGAAACGCTATTTACGCTATGGCGGTCAGGTCAGTTACTTTCCGCCAGGGTCGTAATGAGGGCCATAGGCACTAATAGTAAGCAATTCAAAAACACGGTCACTAAAAGATATACATTCCCTTAAAAGAATATTAGACAAGACTTAAGTAAAGCCCCACTTATTTTCAGACAACGGTGAGCGCTTAACGTAGATGGCACTCTAATAATTCGTTTTAAAAAGGGAGAGAAAAGCAGAGAATCAAATGAAACAGATCCCAACACTTTTTCACGAACACAACAAGAGAGGAAGGCAAAATAACACCGTGAATTCAGAGTCAGTAGGCCGGACCCGCTTTAAGAGGGTCAAAACAAAATGTGTCCAAGGTCACGGTTGCAGTGCACAAAAGTCTTGTAACGGTTCAAAAAGGAGTTGGACCAAAGAAAGGGACCAGTTAGAGGGTCAAGGCGGCCAGCCCAATCCAGAAGGTTAAGGGGTTATTATTACCTTGTAGCAATCTTTAGAAAGGGATGCCTGGCGGACACGGTACCTTAAAGTGGTGAGAATACTCCAGCAGGGGCAGTTGTTCCTGGCAGCGGATGCAAGTCGGTGCATCTTCCGGGGGAAGAGATGATCTCGTCGGGGAGGAAGACAGGAGTCCGTTGCACTGCCAGGGAAGAAACCAGCCGCAGAGTTTCTCAGGTAAAAGGAGCGGTCCGTTGGTTCGCGGTCCAGGGGTAATTGGCTATCCGGCTGCCGGGGTGCTTGGCATGGGCAATTCGACCACAGACCGGTCTGGGTTGCGAAGAGAAGAAGGTAAACTGGTTGTGCCCACCAGTCAGGGGAAGAAGCCTCTCCAGCCGGGAGATCTTCTCTGGCGTCGGGAAGTGGTGAGTCGGTATCGCAGGGCTCCACCGGTGGTGTCGTCGTGGTAGGTCAGCTCAGCTTCTCCCTCGTCGGATTCTCAGGTCCTGTGGTAACTTCTGAAGTTCCAGTCCCCAAAGCTCTGCTTTTATGCAGCATACCCCCATTCACTCAGCCTAGCTGTCAATCAAACATGCTAAGTGGTGAGCCGGCCGGCTCACCACTTGGGCCAATCACACAAGAGTGCGACTTGAGTTACCAAGGTAACTCAGTCAAGGGTGCCTAAACCCCCTCCCACTCCCTCTGTGGTACCCAGACAGAGTGGCACCACTTTTGGAGGCTTCTGTGGAGAAGCCCACCAAAAAGTGGAACAAAGGGCTCGACTTGGGTTGTAGTCACAGAAGAGAACACAAACGCCATTTTAGAATCGAGTCCTGGCAAAAAATACCAACCGGCGAATTAATATTAATTAAATAAACCAGCGGTATGTTCGAGGCTATGAGAATTAAATAATTAAAGTTGGTAGCCTCGAACAATGGGAAAATCCCATAGGGGAATATTCGCGGTCGAATATAAAAAGTAGTATCAACTGCCACCAGCCAAAACTCGATCAGGGGGGACGGAGACGTGCGCCCTCGACTAACAGACCTCGGGGCAATCGAATTGCCCCGACCAGTACGTCCACAATATGATGGTTTGTACTGGTTTCTGTTAATAATTTGGGACTAGTCAAGCCAATGGTGACTTTACATGCCCTGGGAGACAGTAGTCAGTCCCAGGGTATGGAGTCTATGCTGGGGGGTCACTATGACACCCCTGTGTTACTGCACAGAGGGTGCTGTGTAACACACATAGTAAAAACACCAGACGCTATGTGTAAAGGAACCCATAGCCCATAAAACACATTAACAGTCAAAGGAACACCATAAATCATGTCCAAGAGTTGGAGAAAAAGAGTCTCACTCTTGTCAGGAGAAAAAACGAAACTCCAGAAATCCAGCAAAGCTGCTGGGGGACTCACTAGATTAGGAAATTCAGCCTAAAGAGAGAATTCTCCCTAACACCCCTTAGCCATACGGACCTAGAAGTCATAGATGTACCCATCCCATTAGCCATACGGCCCTTGAAGTAATACAAGTGCCTGTTCCCTTAGCCATACAACCCTTGAAATAAAAGAAGTGCCTGTCCTCTTTGCCATACAGCCCTTGAAGTCATAAGTGCCTGTCCCCTTAGCCATACAGCCCGAGAAGTATTAGAAGTGTCTGTCCCCTTAGCCATACGGCCCTTAAAGTCATACATGTGCCTGTCCCCTTAGCCATACGGCCCTTGAAGTCACAGAAGTGTCTGTCCTCTTAGCCATACGGCCCTGGAAGTCATAGAAATGCCTATCCCCTTAGCCATATGGCCCTAGAAGTCATAGAAGTGCCAGTCCCCTTAGCCATACGGGCCTTGAAGAAATAGAAGTGCCTGTCCCCTTAGCCATATGGACCTAGAAGTCATAGAAGTGCCTGCCCCCTTCGCCATACGGTCCTAGAAGTAATAGAAGTGCCTGTCCCATTAGCCATACGGCCCTAGAAGTAATAGAAGTGCCTGTCCCCTTGGTCATACCGCTATAGAAGTCATAGAAGTGCCAGTCCCCTTAGCCATATGGCCCTTGAAGTAATAGAAGTGCCTGTCCCCTTAGCCATACGGACCTAGAAGTCATAGAAGTGCATGTCCCCTTTGCCATATGGTCCTAGAAGTAATAGAAGTGCCTGTCCCCTTAGCCATACGGCCCTAGAAGTAATAGAAGTGCCTGTCCCCTTAGGCATACGGACCTAGAAGTCATAGAAGTGCCTGTCTCCGTTAGCAATACGGCCCTTGAAGTAATAGAACTGCCTGTCCCCTTAAGCATGCAGTCCTAGAAGAAATATAAGTGCCTGTCGCCCTAGAAATCATAGAAACACCTGTCCCCTTAGCCTTACAGCCCTAGAAATAATAGAAGTGTCTATCCCCTTAGCCATACGGCCCTTGAAGTCATAGAAGGACCTGTCCCCTTTGCCATACGTCCCTAGATCTAATAGAAGTGCCTGTCCCCTTAGCCATATGGCCCTTGAAGTAATAGAAGTGCCCGTCCCCTTAGCCATATGGCCCTTGAAGTAATACAAGTGCCTGTCGCCTTAGCCATACAACCCTTGAAGTAATAGAAGTGCCTGCCCCCTTAGCCATACAGCCCTTGGTGTCATACAAGTGCCTGTCCCCTTAGCCATACGGTCTGAGAAGTAATAGAAGTGCCTGTCCCCTTAGCCATACAGCCCTTGAAGTCATACAAGTGCCTGTCTCCTTAGCCATACGGCCCTTAAAGTCATAGAAGTGTCTATCCCCTTAGCCATACGGGGCTAGAAGTCATAGAAGTGCCTGTCCCCTTAGCCATACAGCTCTTGAAGTAATAAAAGTGCCTGTCCCCTTAGCTATATGCCCCTTGAAGTAATAGAAGTGCCTGTCCCCTTAGCCATAAGGCCCTTGAAGTAATACAAGTGCCCGTTCACTTAGCGATGTGGGGCTTGAACTAAAAGAATTGACTGTCCCCTTAGCCATATGCCCCTAGAAGTATTAGAAGTGCCTGTCCCCTTAGCCATACGGACCTTGAAGTAATACAAGTGCCTGTCCCCTTAGCCATACAACCCAAGAAATAATAGAAGTGCCTGCACGCCTTAGCCATAGGGCCCTAGAACTAATAGAAGTGCCTTTTTCCTTAGCCATACTTTGCCATACAACCCTTGAAGTAATACAAGTATCTGTCCCCTTAGCCATATGGCCCTTGAAGTAATAGAAGTGCCTGTATCTTAGCCATACGACCCTCGAAGTCATCAAAGTGCCTGTTCCCTTAGCCATACGGCCATAGAAGTAATAGAAGTGCCTGTCCCCTTAGCCATAAAGCACTTGAAGTCATTGAAGTGCCTGTCCCCTTAGTTATACGGCCCTTGAAGTGATAGAAGTGCCTGTCCCCTTAGCCTTACGGCCCTTGAAGTAATAGAAGTGCCTGTCCCCTTAGCCTTATGGCCCTAGAAGTAATAGAAGTGCCTGTCCCCTTAGCCATACAGCCCTAGAAGTCATTGAAGTGCCTGCCCCCTTAGCCATACAGCCCTAGAAGTCATTGAAGTGCCTGTCCCCTTAGCCTTACGGCCCTAGAAGTAATAGAAGTGCCTGTCCTCTTTGCCATACAGCCCTAGAAGTCATTGAAGTGCCTGTCCCCTTAGCCTTACGGCCCTAGAAGTAATAGAAGTGCTTGTCCCCTTAGCCATACATCCCTTGAAGTAATAGAAGTGCCTGTACCCTTAGCCACATGCCCTTGTAGTAATAGAGGTTTGTGCCCCCTTATCCATACGGCCCTGGAAGTAATAAAAAGCCCTGTCCCCTTAGCCATACGTCCCTAGAAGTAATATAAGTGCCTGTCCTCTTAGCCATACGGCCCTAGAAGTAATAGAAGTGCCAGTCCCCTTAGCCATATGGCTCTAGAAGTAATAGAAGTGCCTGTCCCCTTAGCTATGCGGCTCTTGAAGTAAAAGAAGTGCCTGTCCCCTTAGCCATATGGCCTTAGAAGTAATAGAAGTGCATGTCCCCTTAGCCATAGGGCCCTAGAAATAATAGAAGTACCTTTTTCCTTTGCCATACTTAGCCATACGGCCCTTCAAGTAATAGAAGTGCCTTTCTCCTTAGCCTTACATCCTTTGAAGTAGTAGAAGTGCCAGTCCCCTTAGCCATATGGCTCTAGAAGTAATAGAAGTGCCTGTCCCCTTAGCTATGCGGCTCTTGAAGTAAAAGAAGTGCCTGTCCCCTTAGCCATATGGCCTTAGAAGTAATAGAAGTGCATGTCCCCTTAGCCATAGGGCCCTAGAAATAATAGAAGTACCTTTTTCCTTTGCCATACTTAGCCATACGGCCCTTCAAGTAATAGAAGTGCCTGTCTCCTTAGCCATACGGCCCTTGAAGTAATACAATTATCTGTCTCCTTAGCCATACGGCCCTAGAAGTAATAGAAGTGCCTGTCCCCTTAGCCATATGGCCCTAGAAGTCATCGAAGTGCCTGTCCCTTTAGCCATACAGCCATAGAAGTAATAGAAGTGCCTGTCCCCTTAGCCTTACAGCCCTTGAAGTAATACAAGTGCCCATCCCCTTAGCCATACGGCCTGAGAAATAATAGAAGTGCCTGTCCCCTTAGCCATACAGCTCTTGAAGTCATACAAGTGCCTGTCCCCTTAGCCATACGGCCCTTGAAGTCATAGAAGTGTCTGTCCACTTAGCCATACGGCCCTAAAAGTCATACAAATGCCTGTCCCCTTAGCCATACGGCCCTAGAAGTAATAGAAGTGCCTGTCCCCTTAGCCATACGGAGCTAGAAGTCATAGATGTGCCTGTCCCCATAGCCATACTGCCCTTGAAGTAATAGAAGTGCCTTTCCCCTTAGCCATACAGCCCTAGACATCATAGAAGTGCCTGTCCCCTTAGCCATAAGGCTCTTGAAGTAATAAAAGTGCCTGTCCCCTTAGCTATACGCCCCTTGAAGTAATAGAAGTGCCTGTCCTCTTAGCCATAAGGCCCGTGAAGTAATACAACTGCCCGTCCACTTAGCGATGTGGCTCTTGAAGTAAAATAATTGACTGTCCCCTTAGTCATATGGCCCTAGAAGTAATAGAAGTGCCTGTCCCCTTAGTCATACGGCCCTTGAAGTAATAGAAGTGACTGTCCCCGAAGCCATAGGGCCCTTGAAGTAATAGAAGTGTCTGTCCCCTTAGCCATACGGCCCTAGAAGTAATAGAAGTGTCTTTCTCCTTAGCTATACAGCCCTTGTAGTATTAGAAGTGCCAGTCCCCTTAGCCACACAGCCATAGAAGTCATAGAAATGCCTGTCCCCTTAGCCATACGACCGTTGAAGTAATAGAAGTGCCAGTCCCCTTAGCCATACATAACCAAAAACAGTATGTGGACCAATAGGTTTAAAGATAACAGGAATCTTTTGTAATTTTTGAAAAACTTGGTATGCTATGATATTTATTTCACATAACAAAAAACAATAAGTATTTATTTATACCTTATTAACACCCTAAAAATAGGTTCAACCTTTACAACACTGTTCCCATCATTCATCATTCATACTTCACTCATACAAATCATCTCCATACTAACACAACTTCACAAAATATGTAATAATTGTTCCCAAACAAACATTTGTTTGTAATATCAAGTCCAACACTCTCGTGTCTTGTAGATGTGGCCCTCTGTGTAATTACAGGGGGTTTCTTTCTTGTCGTTTCGGTTGTAGTATAATGTGGCCTGACAATGCTTGGGCCCAACAGTTCTAGCCAACCTTCCTCAGGACAGGATGCAACAGTCCAGTCTGTGTTGCATCTTGATACGATTCGTGAACCTTTTAATCTCCACTGTAAATTCAGCGGACGGTGGTCTTGAAACTTGGATGAATCCCTGCTTCGGCTAAAGTCTTCACTCAATGTGTACCCACTTGGTGTGTATATATCTTCCTTTGCAGTTTTCTTTTGAACCAAGTCAGGATGAGTTACTTGGTATGGTCCGAACTCGCATCTCTGTGATGAACTTTATGTGGATTGTTGGATTAATCATGTAGGTCGGAACCCAGGGTGTAAATTGCCGAGGGCAATGTTCCGTCTGAAAAAATCAGCGCCTGCAGTATCCCCTTAGGTCTCAATAAACACGGATGTCTGCGTCTGTCACTCTGCGCGGTTGCCGCGCTTGTCTGGTCTCCGCCATACGGCCATAGAAGTCATAGAAGTGCCTGTCCCCTTAGCCTTACGCCCTAGAAGTCACAGAACTGCCTGCCCCTTTAGCCATACGGCCCTAGATAGAAGCAATAGACTTTCTAGGGGTGTTTATGCCCTAAGTCAATTCACCTTCAAGTCACAGGCTATCTATCCCTGTGTGAATCTCGTCCACCTATATTAGTGTTGGATAGAAGTAGACTCAGAAGAAACAGGGGAACGGCTCGTTGGAGAGACCCGTTGTCTGTCACATGTCCCTCATTTAGTGTGAATGCGTTGTGTTACCTTTTACTCGACATATCCAGTGCAGGGATCAGACATAACACAGCAATCTACCAGACCTCAAACCTTATCAATACTTGGGAACGGTCACACTTTTTAAGGAGTGGCTTCCACCACGTTGTTGTGTCTTTGTGAGGATGCGGGCTAATTACTTGTCTTGCCAATTCAATTTTTTTTCTGCTAGAGTTTTATTATTTGCTGTTATAGTGTTCATCAATTATTTGGTATTCTGTTGCTCCCTTTCTTCCCTGCACCGTTCCCCATATTTCATGTTAATAGTTAACATTTCATTATTTGGACAAATGCATTCGTTTTTGGAAAGTTCTTTGTCGTAAAGCGCTATAGAAATTAATATAACAAACAAACAGCAGTCTGGCTGCCTTTGGTCGTTTGAGTGGACAAGGAATGGTACTCACTACTGACAGCAACCACAATGATGAGGATGGTGAGCATGAGGGCACACAGAGCGAAGAGGCCGAACAAGAGCCCGGAATGCCTGGAGGGACTGGGGAGGGAGAATCCAGCACGAGAGAAATCTGAGGGAGAAGAGCAAATAGGAACCAAGTTATTGACTCATAGTTATTGACTCATAGTGAAAGCTGTGCAGAGTGAAGACTACCAATGGTGAGTGGTTTGCAGAGTGAAGAAGAGAAGAGACACAGGCTCAAGTTAAGAGGTGTGCAGAGAGAAGGCTAGCAGCGGGGAGAGGTCTGCAGAGTGAAGAAGAGAAGAGCCATAGGCTCAAGGTAAGAGGTGTGCAGAGTGAAGGCTAGCAGTGGTGAGAGATCTGCAGAGGGAAGAGGAGACGAGCCATAGGCTCAAAGTGAGAGGTGTGCAGAGTGAAGGCTAGCAGCAGTGAGAGGTCTGCAGAGTTAAGAGGAGACTAGCCATAGGATCAAAGAGTGAGGTGTGCATAGTGAAGGCTAGCAGGGGTGACAGGTCTGCAGAGTGAAGAGGAGATGAGCCATAGGCTCAAAGTGAGCGGTGTGCGGAGTGAAGGCTAGCAGTGGTGACAGGTCTGCAGAGTGAAGGGGAGGCGAGCCATAGGCTCAAAGTAAGAGGTGTGCAGAGTGAAGGCTAGCAGCGGTGAGAAGTCTGCATACTGAAGAGGAGATGAGCCATAGGCTCAAAGTAAGAGGTGTGCATAGGGAAGACTACCAATGGATGGTGAGTGGTGTGCCGAGTAAAGAAGAGAAGAGCCACAGGCTCAAAGGGAGAGGTGTAGAGGTGGGCATAGTGAAGGCTAGCAGGGGTGACAGGTCTGCAGAGTGAAGAGGAGACGAACCATATGTTCAAAGTGAGAGGTGTGCAGAGTGAAGGCGAGCAGCAGTGAGAGGTCTGCAGAGTTAAGAGGAAACGAGCCATAGGCTCAAAGTTAGAGGTGTGCAGAGTGAAACTAGCAGCGGTGAGTGATGTGCAGAGTGAAGAAGAGAAGAGCCATAGGCTCAAGGTAAGAGGTGTGCAGATTGAAGACTAGCAGTGGTGAGAGATCGGCAGAGAGAAGGGGAGACGAGCCATAAGCTCAAAGTAAGAGGTGTGCAGAGTGAAGGCTAGCAGCGGTGAGAAGTCTGCATAGTGAAGAGGAGACGAGCCATAGGCTCAAAGTAAGAGGTGTGCATAGGGGAGACTACCAATGGATGGTGAGTGGTGTGCAGAGTAAATAAGAGAAGTGACAAGGCTCAAAGGGAGAGGTGTAGAGATGGGCATAGTGAAGGATAGCAGGGGTGACAGGTCTGCAGAGTGAAGAGGAGATGAACCATAGGCTTAAAGTGAGAGGTGTGCAGAGTGAAGGCTAGCAGCAGTGAGAGGTCTGCAGAGTTAAGAGGAGACGAGCCATAGGATCAAAGTGAGAGGTGTGCAGAGTGAAGGCTAGCAGTGGTGAGTGATGTGCAGGATGAAGAAGAGAAGAGCCATAGGCTCAAGGTAAGAGGTGTGCAGAGTGAAGGCTAGCAGTGGCGAGAGATCTGCAGAGGAAAGATGAGACGAGCCATAGGCACAAAGTGAGAGGTGTGCTGAGTGAAGGCTAGCAGGGGTGACAGGTCTGCAGAGTGAAGAGGAGACCAGCCATAGGCTCAAAGCGAGAGGTGTGCAGAGTGAAGGCTAGCAGCAGTGAGAGGTCTGCAGAGTGAAGTGAAGAGGAGACGAGCCATAGGCTCAAAATGAAAGGTGTGCAGAGTGAAGGCTAGCAGTGGTGACAGGTCTTCAGTGTGAAGGGGAGACGAGCCATAGGCTAAAAATGAGAGGTGTGCATAGTGAAGACTATCAATGGTGAGTGCTGTGCAGAGTGAAGAAGAGAAGAGTCATAGGCTCAAGGTAGGAGGTGTGCAGAGTGAAGACTTACAATGGTGAGTGTTGTGCAGAGTGAAGAAGAGGATAGCCATAGGCTCAAGGATAGAGGTGTGAAGAGTGAAGACTACCAATGGTGAGTGGTGTGCAGAGTGAAGAAGGGAAGAGCCATACACTCAAGCTATAAGGTGTGCAGAGTGAAGACTACCAAAGGTGAGTGTTGTGCAGAGTGAAGAAGAGAAGAGACCATATGCTCAAGTTAAGAGGTGTGCAGAGTGAAGACAACTAGCAGCAGTGAGAGGTCTGAAGAGTGAAGAGGAGATGAGCCATAGGCTCAAGGTAAGAGGTGTGCAGAGTGAAGGCTAACAGCGGTGACAGGTCTATAGAACGAAGAAGAGAAGAGGCATAGGCTCAAAGGGAGAGGTGTGCATAGTGAAGGCTAGCAGAGGTGAGAGGTCTGAAGAATGAAGAGGAGACGACGACTAGGCTCAAAGTAAGAGGTGTGCATAGTGAAGGCTAACAGAGGTGAGAGGTCTGAAGAGAAAAGAGGATACGAGATACAGGCTGAAAGTAAGAGGTGTGCAGAGTGAAGGCTAGCAGTGGTGAGAAGTCTGAAGAGTGAAGAGGAGATGAGGCATAGGCTCAAAGTAAGAGGTGTGCAGGGTGAAGGCTAGCAGCAGTGAGAGGTCTGAAAAGTGAAGAAGAGAAGAGCCATAGGTTCAAAGTAAGAGGTGTGCAGAGTTAAGGCTAGCAGTGGTGAGAGATCTGAAGAGTGAAGAAGAGACAAGCCATAGGCTCAAAGGGAGAGGTGTGCAGAGTGAAGACTACCAATGGTGAGTGTTGTGCAGAGTGAAGAGGAGAAGAGCCATACGCTCAAGGCAAGATGTGTGCAGAGTGAAGACTAGCAGCAGTGAGAGGTCTGCAGAGTGAAGAGGAGACAAGCCATAGGTTCAAGATAACAGGTGTGCAGAGTGAATGCTAGCAGAGGTGAGAGGTCTGAAGAGTGAAGAAGAGACGAGCCATAGGCTCAAAGTAAGAGGTGTGCATGTTATGTTATGTTAATAAATGTATAGAGCGCACATATGCCAAAGGCATCTTAGCTCTGAAAATTCAAACCAATTTAGTGAAGACAGTGCAGGTCAAAATAAAACCGTTTTCAGTATATGCGTGAACTTAAGGTGATTTACTATAATTCGCACTTCCCACAGCTTGGCCACCGCTACTGTAAATGCATGTCCACCAGTTCTGGCCAGTTTATAGTGAGGAACCACCAAGAGATAACTGTCCAAAGAATGGGGTGTTGGGGTGGGGACATATATCTGAAACTTGAACTGAAGGTATTCAGCTCCCACTAAATGTCGAGCACGATGGACAACACAAAGAGACTAAAATTCAATATGATTCCCTACTGGAAGCCAGTGGAGATGACGTAGAATGGGAGTAGTATGTATACCATACGGAGACCCAGTGGTCACCCAAGCCACCAGATTCTATGATCAATTAAGGCTTTTAATACGATATAAAGGCTGTGCCAAATACAGTGAATTGCAGTAATCCATACGGCTCATCCAAAGAGGATGACAGGAGCCAGGAGGAAACGATTTGTTTAGGCACGAGGAAATTATTCTGCTAAAGAACATAGCACAATACTCCTAATGCATGTAAATGGATCACTGGCTGAGTTCCTCATAGATAGTGGAGTGACAGTAAATGTATTAAGTCAGGAGGAATACAAGATGCCACACCCACCAAAGCTAAAAGCATCCAAGGTTGATATCAATCATTATGGATCAACCACCCCATTACCCTGCCGCAGAGTAATTGCAGCCACCTGCTCCTACAAATCTCATTGAGCCAGCGACCAAGCCAATCCCTTGGGTATCCCCATAGTTTCCGTACCTAAGTGGACAGCCAATGGTGCAATACCACTATGTGTGGACAAGGGCAAATTGAGCCATACAAAGCGAGAGACACCAGGTGCCGAGAATAACAGACATGATGCACCTCCTACATGGGGCAACAGTCTGCTCGCAACTAGATCTAAACAAGGGGTATCATCAGCTGGAGCTCAGGCTCGACTCATGATATATCACCACCTTCGTGAGTCACCTTGGACTCTACAGATATAAACGACTAAGCTTTAGTGTGTCCTCTGCGGCAGAGATCTTCCAGGAGGAAATACACAAAATGATACGACACATTCCAAACTGTATAAACTACAGTGATGACATTTTAGTTTTCGGCAGGACGACAGAGGAGACCCAGCAAACTCTGAACAACAAAGCCAAGTGCGAATACCGCAAGAGGATGCTCAAGTTATTTGGGCACATATTCTCGGTACAAGGTATGAGGCCGGACCCTGCCATGGTCGCAGCGCTGAATGAGACACTAAGGCCAACTAATATCTCTGATCAATGGTCATTCCTAGGTCTAGCAAGCTACTGCTCAAGATATCTCCCAGACTACGCCACTTTCACTTTAAGTGCACCACTGAGGGAACTAAGGCGTGCCAAACAGTGTTTAAACAAATCCTAACCAGAATCTTGAAGGCTGAAGACATGGCATACTTCAAAGCTGACAAAGACACTGAGGTGTCCTGTAGGTCTAGCTGCCATACTGACTCAACATGATCCCAAGAGACCCCACACCAAGCTGATAGTGGCCTATGCCAGTCAAAGTCTGTCTCGCACCAAACAAGCCTATTCACAGGCTGAAGAAAAAAGTCTTGCACTGGTGTGGGCATGCAAGCACTTTCATCTATGCTTATATGTTTAGGAATTCACGATAGCCACGGACCATCATGCTCTCCCTATGACATATGGCAACACAAAGGCCCGAAGGTCTCCTAGGATGGCGAGATGGAGGCTGCGTCTGCAGGACTATATGTTAAAGCTGAACACAGACCAGGGAAAGACGAAAACCCTGCAGATTACCTATCTCATCACCCAAGCGAGTCCAGCACAAAAGAACCTTGATCGCTGACGCATACATCAACTACGTGATTCATCAAATTAAGCCATTGCCCATCAACTGGGCAACCCTCCAGAAAGAATCAGAGCAGGATCCAGCACTAGCCATCATCGCTCTGTGCATAAGGGATGGAAAGATGATGCACGCCAGAGGCGTGGCGAAGGATTTGGACCTAGAGGATGAGAGACATCACCTCACCCTGGTGAGTGAAGAGTTCACCATCATGGAGGATCAGATCGTGCTTAAAGGATGCAAAATAGTAATGCCACAAACACTCAGACCAGAAGTGATGGAGCTGAGCCATGAGGGCCATTGAGGTATAGTATCTACTAAAAGGTTGCTCCGCCAGAAAATCTGGTTTCCCAAACTCGATGCCAGGGTCAAATACATGATACACAATTGCACCACCAGCAAAGCCCAGCCCGCCACAGATGTCACCATTACTGGATGGCAAATGGGAGGAAGTAGCGATTGACTTGTTCGGGCTGACCAGTGATGGCACACACATGCTTGTGGTCATCGATGAACACTCCACGGTGTCACATGGCAGCCACATGTGTCATTCCTATTCTAGACAGCATACTGATGGCTTATGGAATCCTGAAGATTCTCAAATCGGACAATGGTCCGCTCTTCACGAACCAGGACTTTGAGAACTTTGCCCAATGCATGGTTTTTAAACATAGGAAAGTCACGCCGTTGTGGCCACAGACCAATGGCATTGTGGAGCAGTTCATGGCCAATGTGAAACGGGCGCTACAGATCGCACACGTCACTCACCAACCTTTTTAGCAGATGTTATATCAACTGCTGCGTGACTATAGGAGCACCCCACATGGCACCGAAGGGGTATGTACGCCAGGCAGAACTCATGGTTAGCCGGCAAGTGCGATTTCGGCTGCCACAAGGACCCTACGAGAAGGAGCCGGTAATGCACGCCCAAACAAATGATGACGAAAGCTTGCAGAAGATGAAGAAGTATGCGGGCACCAGGCGAGTGGCGAGAGATAATGACGTACAGGTGGGCGATCTTACACTGGTACAACAAAGAAAAAGGAAAGAAGACTCAACATTCATGCCAGGACCCCTGGTATTCTCTAGCAGACAAGGTACGATGATCACAGCAGGGGATGGTGTCAGGGGGTCAATCACCCAAAATGCGTCTCACTTCAAGCGATGTCCCAGTCAGGGAGGGCGACAGTGGGAGCGGTCAGACAGTGACAAGAGTGAAGATGGCACGAATCCATCCTATCTGGGGGATGGTGAGGAATCCAATGAGGAGTGGTGAGATGAGACAAGGCCCGGCACCCAGACGGCTCCTGAACAACATAAGGAAGGATGGCCAGCAAGGACACGACTCAAAACTATGAGAGTGATAGAAGAGATGGGCTAGACCCTGGGACTTGTTGCTTAAGCAAGGCGGAAATATCATATCTCAGCCCTGTCTAGTTGTTGGAGTGGGCGGAGTCACGGGACAGGGGGAAAAGGAAGTGACGAAGAAGGAACAGGGTCTCCTCAGTTAGAAAAATAAATTGTGTCTGTTAATACGTACCAGGTGTCCTACGTTTTTTGTAAGGGCGAGACCCTCTTATTGAACCCCCGCCAGGCAGGGACACTACAACAGTGAGGTGTGCAGAGGGAGGGAGGGGGGCGGGGGCGGTTTGGGAACTTTCTGTATTCATTGCCGAATAATGTGTATATATATATATATGACAATTTGTGAGTTCAGATGTTATGTTAATTAGTATTTTTGAAAAGAATAAATATATGTTTAACAAAAAAGATATTGGCTCACTGTAGTAGGTGTGCAGAGTGAGGCACAGACTACTGATAAACTCACTGTGAGAGGGGGTAGTGTAGAGTGGGTAAGACTGCACTTGTCCCCATAGGGGGCAATAAAGCTGCCGCTGACTTAGTATGATGCACCTCGAGCCCCCAGCAATCTCCACTCATGAAGCGAAGCATTAAAGTCCAGGGTCAGGGGATGTGGTGCTGGCGTTCAGGGTCATTGACTTCCCGCCAAGGGGACTTTTAATGTTCCCTTGTTTTTTGGTTCTGACAGAAGGGGCAGTTAGATAGGTGGCTTTCCAACAGTGAAAAAGATTTGGTCAGGTTAAAAATACTAAACTGTGTCTACATATCAACTGCTTCACAGCCCTCTGTGCACGTGGAAGAACGCACTTGATTACACACCAGAGCAGAAAGCACAGGTGTATCAGCGATTGGCCAAACAGTAAGGTATTGGGAGGATTTTGCTACGACCATGAACTAGAGGGAAACTTGCCTTGGCTCCTAAATAGATGGGGTTAAACGACATGTTTGAATAATAAAGTGTTTGAAGGAGGGGGCAAAGATATTACTGCACTTGAGAAGGGCTTTGACATGCAGGGGACAGTAAGGACCCTTTGTCAAACTCTGCAGGAAAGAGAGAGAATATGGTGAGAGATAAATCCCCGCAGGAGAATGGTGAGGGACCCAATCGAGAGGCCCAGGCAAAGGATTGATGAGACCCTGGAAAGACTCATGAAGTTACAAGGGCTGCATATAAAGTCCACCTGTCGGACACCTGTCTCGGGAGGATAGCTCACCGGCAAGACGACACGGAGCAACATAGGTTCGATCCCTGGGTCCGCGCTTAGAAACCTCTGGGTATTAAGCACGTTATAAATAACCTATCATATCATATCATGCTATATTCCTAACATGATTTGGTGAGGGCTGGATGTTACTAAGAAGATAGAATGGTAAGCAGGTAAGGGGAATTGAGGGTTGACGAGATACACACCCTCAAAGCATGCCAGAGTTACTGGACGATCCTAGCTGGGAGGAATGGTTGCATAGAGGGCAGCCTCGAGGATTAGACGCCGGTCATGGCGGTCGGCGCATGGGTGATGGGCGGTCTCACCTTTAAGGATAGGAGGACATTCAAAACCTGCATAGGGTCCTGGGCTACACTCCGTGTGGGCTCTGGGAGTAGATCGGTGGTTCCTGGAAGTAGGGACTACCGGAGATGGGTTTTACCCTGGAAGGACTTATACTCGGCACAGATGGGAAGTCTCCCGGAAGTAATTGTCATTGGGAGGACATTCGTCCCCCGATGTGATGCCCAGGAATGAGTGGTCCCAATTATTGATTGATTAATGTATTGTACCCACCTCAGGAGTAGCCTAAGTAGGGGTTAGCCCCTCTATGATTTATAGTCTCATAATAAGTGGAGTGCAGTGTGAAGCGGGGTCATGGTGTATAGTCACGTGATGAGCCGAGTGCAGTGTGAATGGAGGATATGGTTTATAGTCACATAGTGAGTGGAGTGCATTGTGAAGCGAGGATATTGTGTATAGTCTTGTAGTGAGTGGAACGCATAGTGAAGCAAGGATATGGTTTATTGTCTCGTAGTGGGTGGTGTGTAGTGTGAAGTGAGATTATGGTGTAAAGCCTCAGAGTAAGAGCTGGGCAGAGGCTATGGTTTAGAGTCTCATAGTGAGAGTTATGCAGAGTGAAATGAGGATTTGGTTTATAGTCTCACAGTGAGAGGTGTGCAGAGTGAAGCGAGGTTATGGTTTATAGTCAGTGAGTGATGTGCAGTGTGAAGTGAGGTTATGGTGTATAGTCAGTGAGTCATGTGCAGTGTGAAGTGAGGTTATGGTTTAAAGTCTCAGAGTTACAGGTTTGCAGAGTGAAATGAAGATATGGGTTATAGTCTCACAGTGAGAGGTGTGCAGAGTGAAGTGAGAATATGCTTTATAGTCTTGTAGTGAGTGTAACGCAGAGTGAGGCGAGGCTATGCTTTATAGCCCCGTAGTGAGTGGTGTGCAGTGTGAAGCAAGGTTATGGTTTAAAGTCTCAGAGTATGAGGTGTGCAGCGTCAAACGAGAATATGGTTTATAGTCTAGTATTGAGTGGAGCGCAGAATGAGGCGAGGATATGATTTATAGCCTCATAGTGAGTGATGTGAAGTGTGAAACAAGGTTATGGTTTATAGTCTCAGAGCAAGAGGTGTGCAGAGTGAAGTGAGGCTATAGTTAATAGTCTCAAAGTGGGAGTTGTACAGAGTGAAGTGAGGATATGGTTTATATTCTCACGTGAGAGGTGTGCAGAGTGAAGCGAGGATATGGTTTATAGTCTCGTAGTGAATGAAGTGCAGTGTGGAGCGAGTATATGGTTTATAATCTCAGAGTGAGAAGTGTGCAGTGTGAAATGAGGCTATGGTTAATAGTCTCAAAGTGAGAGTTGTAGAGAGTGAAGTGAGGATATGGTTTACAATCTCAGAGTGAGAGGTGTGCAGAATGAAGTGAGGCTATGGTTTATAGACTCATAGTGAGAGGTGTGCAGATTAAAGCAAGGATATGGTTTATAGTCTGACCGTTAGAGGTGTACATAGTGAAGTGAGGCTATGGTTTATAGTCTGACGGTGAAAGGTGTGCAGATTGAAGCAAGGATATGGTTTATAATCATTTCAGAGGGAGCGGTGTACAGAGTGAAGTGAGGCTAGGGTTTATAGTCCGACAGAGAGAGGTGTGCAGATTGAAGCAAGGATATGGTTTATAATCATCTCAGAGGGAGCGGTGTGCAGAGTGAAGTGAGGCTATGGTTTATAGTCTGATGGTGAAAGGTGTGCAGATTGAAGCAAGGATATGGTTTATAATCATCTCAGAGGGAGCGGTGTGCAGAGTGAAGTGAGGCTATGGTTTATAGTCTGATGGTGAGAGGTGTGCAGATTGAA
This sequence comes from Ambystoma mexicanum, assembly GCF_040938575.1. Taxonomy (NCBI): domain Eukaryota; kingdom Metazoa; phylum Chordata; class Amphibia; order Caudata; family Ambystomatidae; genus Ambystoma; species Ambystoma mexicanum. The sequence continues at coordinate 121,859,191 of NC_090921.1, forward strand.
GCAAGGATATGGTTTATAATCATCTCAGAGGGAGCGGTGTGCAGAGTGAAGTGAGGCTATGGTTTATAGTCTGATGGTGAGAGGTGTGCAGATTGAAGCAAGGATATGGTTTATAATCATCTCAGAGGGAGCGGTGTGCAGAGTGAAGTGAGGCTATGGTTTATAGTCTGACAGAGAGAGGTGTGCAGAGTGAAGCACAGATATGGTTTATAGTATCATAGTGAGTCGGGTGTAGTGTGAAGCGAGGCTTGCAGCAACACATGTGCCCAATAAAGAGAAAACCAGTCATAGACACAGACTGAGAAGTGTGCAGAGTGAAAAGGAGGCAAATTATAGACTTACAAACAGAGAATTGATGAATTGAGAGGAAACTGGTTCTAGAGTCAGACTGAGAGGAGTGCAGAATGGAAAGGAAGCAAGTTATAGACTCACAGCAGGAGATTTGCTAAATTAAGTTAAGAGAAAACTGGTTGTAGACTCTGTAAGGAAGGCATGGTATCAAAGTAAGACAGACACACGTGAGCATAGTTCCAGGGTGTTTATTAAACTGTGAAAATGGGTGAGATAAAGATGGGAGCAAACTACGAACATCAAATAATAATAATACAGTCCTAGTTGAGTCTAGTCAAATAATAAGGGCCTATACTAACAAAGACTATTGCCAATCTGTCATGCCGCCGTCTTTTGGTGGCCGCTGGCGGTTATGGAAGGCTTGGCGTTGGCGGCGCCATTAGATGTTCCGTGTGTTTTTTCTTTCACTTCCTGGTTTGGCGGTCTAGTCTTTTTCTTCTGTGTGTCTTTTCCTTCCACTTCCTGGTTTATCGGTCTAGCCTTTTCTCTTGTTTCCGTATTTAACCACGCCCCTCTCTGGGCTCTGTGCGTTGCAACTTTGTTTCTTTCGCTTTGTTGCCGTGCTACTGTGTTTCCAGTACTTTTTCCTGTTGCCTGGTTTACTCAGTAACTAAAGCAGTGTTTCTTTCTACTGCTTCTTCCCTTCCTTATTTACCTGTTTTCTCCGTTCTATCGATTCCCGTGCCTTTCGGGGCTCCTCTATTCCTTCCTGTTTTCCGGATCTCGTTCCGGTATCTGGCAGTGGTGTGTTCCTCCATCCCGGTTCCCCGGGCTTCTCATGCTACAACTTCAAATACTACAGCTTGACTGCTTCGGAAAGACTTTCCTGTTTTTCACTTGCATTCCGGACTCACCAGTCAACTCCTCCAGCACTTATTCGTTAGCAACAACATCCGGCGAGAGGTTTTTTTAAGCGGCTGCTTTTTTCCTCTCTTCCTGGCATCTTCGGGACAGGGGCCGGCTGTTTCCCTGTTTATCAGGGAATCAGGGTGGCTTCTTCCCGCGGACGACCTTATCTCTTCACAAAGAAGAAAAGACCAAAAGACAAGTCCTACAGACGAGGAAATCTTCTGGAAGAAACAGGTGAGGAGAAAGGCGAGGAGGACATAGACTTATCTGATTTGGAGGAATCTCCGTTATATCCCAGCACTTGTGACAGTTTGCAACGCCAAGAAGAGAACACAATGTCTATCCTGGAACAGGTCCAAGATTTGCTCACTGCAATGCAGAATGTGACATTAGAATTACAGACTGTGAAAGCCGAAAACGCTGCTTTGAGGCAGCGTGTCGATCACTTCGAACAGTCCCGGAGTGATCTGCCTCCCATGCCCTTAGCCTGCGGTAAATACGATGGCTCTCCAGCTAGATTCAAAGAGTTCATGGAGGCATGCATAATCTATTTCACTTTCAGACCACAAACATATGCCTCAGACTCAGCCCGTATAGGTTTTCTAATTTCTAACCTTACGGGTAACGCCCTTTCTTGGGCTACCCCTCTGGTGACCGGTGCCAGCCCTTTACTCCAAGATTATGCCGGTTTCACCACCCAATTCAAAATGGCTTTTGAAAGGCAAGAGTCTGCGGTAGTCGCCAGTGAACAGTTACTGGATATTCGACAAGGAAGTACGGACCTGCTGACATACATCTCCCGTTTTAAACGGGTGGCTGCTGACGCAGGCTGGCAAGAGAACGCTCAGTACACCATCTTTCGCAGAGGATTAAGGGAGGATCTCAAAGACGAATTAGCAAGGGTTAACCGACCAGCTACTTTAACCGACCTGTGGTCTACTGTTATTCAGCTGGACTTCCGCATCTCAGAACGACGGTCTGAACGTCGAAAACAACGTGGATTTCCTGCTACACCTGATCCTGGGATTCCCTCTCCCTCTCCCACCTGTATGTCAAAAGAGGAACCAATGCAGATTGGAACTACCCGAGGGCCACTCACCCCGGAAGAAAGAAGAAGACGCAGAGAGAACAACCTGTGTATGTATTGTGGATCCAATCAACATATTCTTAGAGACTGTCCTAACGTGCCTCCCAGACGTTCGGGAAACGCCAGTCCTCGGAACTAGTCGGGACAAGTTACCGAGGGGGATTTCCTGGTCCCTTCGTCTCTTTATCGGTCACACCCACGCCGTCCACAGAAGACAACCGTCTGATGGTAGTTGGAGTGGAGTTAAGCCTCTCTCAGCAGTCCTATGAGGTTTTGGCACTACTGGACTGTGGTGCTGCCGGTTGCTTTATGGATTTGGTTTGGGCGGAAAAGGTTGGCATTCACCGTTTGCAAAAAGACGAGGATCAAAAGGTGGAGGGTGTAGATGGTAGACCACTCAGCTCGGGCCTTATCACTCATACTACACCTCCTATGCAGATGAAGATCCTACATCACAACGAAACCATTCAATTTGACCTCATCCGAGCAGCACATTTTCCATTGATCCTGGGAGTCTCGTGGCTTCGGAAGCATAATCCGACCATTGATTGGACAAAGAATCAACTGTCCTTTACATCAGCCTTTTGTCGTAGTTCATGTTCCTCACAGACCCAACATACTACGGTTCATGTTTTTCCGGAATTAGACTCTAGTTCGGAGGTACTAAAGGTAAACAGTATCCCCAGAGAATATCTCCGCTATCAGGAGGTGTTTACGGACGATGGTCCTCAGAAGTTACCACCTCATAGACCAGAGGACTGTCAGATCGTTCTCCAGCCCAACGCTGTTGTACCTTTTGGAAGGATGTTTTCTCTTTCTCTTAAGGAAAAGAAGGCACTTAAAGAATACCTGGATGCTAATACACATCATGGCCTGATCCGACCTTCGTTTTCTCCTGCTGGGGCTTCACTTTTTTTTGTTCCAAAGAAAGGTTCCGATGAACTTCGCCCTTGCATTGACTATAGGGGTCTTAACCAAGTTACTCTCAGAGATAGGTATCCCATGCCACTGATCGGAGACATCCTAGAAGCTGTTCAAGGGGCGAAGATCTTCTCAAAGATTGATTTAAGAAGAGCCTACCACCTTTTGAGGATACGATCCGGTGATGAATGGAAGACGGCTTTTCGCACTCCCTTCGGACACTATGAATATTGTGTTATGCCGTTTGGTCTTGTCAATGCTCCATCTGTATTTCAGAGATTCATGGATCGCATTTTCTACGATCTACTTTTTCATTGTGCTGTCGTCTACCTCGACGACATTTTGGTTTATTCTAGAGACGCTCAACTTCATGCTAAACATCTCCACCAAGTCCTTCAAAGATTGCAAGACAATCTACTCAAGGCCAATGCTGACAAGTGCATTTTTCAAGTCTCCGAGGTCAACTATCTTGGCTTTATCTTGTCTTCAGAAGGTATTCGCATGGATCCCGCTAAGACCGACGCCATCTTGCAATGGCCAACACCTCATACCATCAGAGACGTCCAAAGGTTTTTAGGTCTAGCCAATTTTTATCGCAAATTCATCCAAGGATTTTCGGATCGAGTTCTACCCATTACAAGGTTGCTAAAGAAGTCATCCATGCCCTTCACCTGGTCTTCTGAGGCAAACCGGGCTTTCCAACTTCTCAAGAAGGAATTCTGCTCTGCCCCGGTACTTCATCAACCAGATCAGAATCTAAGATTCATTGTGGAAACTGACGCCTCTTCTGCAGCAATTGGAGCAGCTCTCCTACAGGAACACGGAGAGCTAGAATATCCCGTTGCCTACATGTCCAAAACACTGAACGACAGTCAAACACATTATTCGGTGATAGAAAAAGAACTACTGGCAATGAAATCCGCATGCGAAGAATGGCGACATCTCCTACAGGGAGCTACTCATCCTTTTGAAATCAGAACAGATCATAAAAATCTTAAGATTCTGCAAAAGATGGAATGCGTCAACTCACGTCAAGCTCGCTGGGCACATTTTTTCTCCCAATATGATTTCATACTGACTTACTTACCAGGTTCCAAGAACATACTTGCTGATGCCCTTTCCAGAAGACCAGTACCAGACAGGGTTCTGAAGGAATTTCCCAGTCTCATGCTACCAGAAGTTAAAGTGATCTGTTCTGTGGAGTCGTTCCTGGACAGAGTCCGTAAGGTCACACGATCCACTTACCCTCTTCCGAAGGATCTATCCATGCAAGGTGGTTTATGTTTTCAACAACAACGATTATTTCTACCAGACAGTATCTCCCGTCAGTCGGCTTTAAAATGGTGCCATGATGATCCAACAGCAGGACACAGAGGTGTAAAGAACACCTTGGAGTTGCTTCTTCGCAGGTTCTGGTGGCCTGGGATGGCCAAAGAAGTTACAACCTACGTCAAGTCATGCCCGGTATGTTGTCGATCCAAGTACAGCACTCAAAAGGCAATAGGGTATCTCCAACAACAGGACCTTCCAAAGAGACCCTGGAGCGTTATTTCTACAGATTTCATTGTGGATCTGCCACCTTCAGAAGGTTGTTCATGCATCATGGTAACGGTCGACTGCTTCACTAAGATGGCACATTTCACTCCTTTGGCGGGTCTCCCTACTGCAGCTGAGATGGCGGCTGTGTTTGCCAGAGAAATATTTCGCTTACATGGTACCCCGGACAAGATTATTTCTGACAGGGGATCTCAGTACACCTCGAAGTTCTGGAAGGAACTTTGTGAAAGACTGGGTATGGAACGAGCTTTGTCATCCGGTTTCCACCCACAGACCAATGGACAGACAGAAAGAACGAACGCCACTCTGGAGCAATATCTTCGGTGTTTCGCTAATGCCCAACAGGACAATTGGGTTAGTCTGTTGGTTACTGCAGAGTTTGCCTATAACAATGCAGAGCACAGTGCCACTGGTCTCAGTCCTTTCTTTTGTTCCTATGGTTTCCATCCCAGCTTTATTCCTTCTCTCTCTTTTCCTCCTTCTACAACTCCATCTGTTGATGCCCTACTTACCAGTATCTCGGATGCTCACAAGTCTGCCACGAGTTGCTTGCGAGCTAGCAGTCTCCGGTACCGAGCTTACTGCAACCTTAAGCGCCAGCCGGTTCCGGCATGGCGTAAAGGCACCAAGGTCTGGTTGTCTACTAGGTTTCTACCTCGTTGGCTACACCCCTCTAAACTTTCTCCCAGCTATCTGGGTCCTTTCCCTATACTTCGCCAGATCAATCCTGTGGCTTTTCGTCTCCAGTTGCCAAAACATATGCACCGTCTCCATCCGGTGTTTCATTCCTCCCTCCTTAGGGAATGCAAGGGTGATCCCTACCTTCGCACTTTGCCGCGTGATCCGGTTCCCAAGGTGATTCCTTCTGATGAGTATGAGGTGGCCTCCATTCGGGACTCCCGATATCATCAGGGTCGCTTGGAGTATCTCATCCACTGGAAAGGTTATCCACACTCAGAGGACTCCTGGGAACCGGTGTCTCATGTTCACGCTCTGGCATTGATTCAGCGGTTTCACCGTCTGTTCCCGGGTAAACCGGGGGGGGTGTCGCTTGGTAGGGGGCATACTGTCATGCCGCCGTCTTTTGGTGGCCGCTGGCGGTTATGGAAGGCTTGGCGTTGGCGGCGCCATTAGATGTTCTGTGTGTTTTTTCTTTCACTTCCTGGTTTGGCGGTCTAGTCTTTTTCTTCTGTGTGTCTTTTCCTTCCACTTCCTGGTTTATCGGTCTAGCCTTTTCTCTTGTTTCCGTATTTAACCACGCCCCTCTCTGGGCTCTGTGCGTTGCAACTTTGTTTCTTTCGCTTTGTTGCCGTGCTACTGTGTTTCCAGTACTTTTTCCTGTTGCCTGGTTTACTCAGTAACTAAAGCAGTGTTTCTTTCTACTGCTTCTTCCCTTCCTTATTTACCTGTTTTCTCCGTTCTATCGATTCCCGTGCCTTTCGGGGCTCCTCTATTCCTTCCTGTTTTCCGGATCTCGTTCCGGTATCTGGCAGTGGTGTGTTCCTCCATCCCGGTTCCCCGGGCTTCTCATGCTACAACTTCAAATACTACAGCTTGACTGCTTCGGAAAGACTTTCCTGTTTTTCACTTGCATTCCGGACTCACCAGTCAACTCCTCCAGCACTTATTCGTTAGCAACAACATCCGGCGAGAGGTTTTTTTAAGCGGCTGCTTTTTTCCTCTCTTCCTGGCATCTTCGGGACAGGGGCCGGCTGTTTCCCTGTTTATCAGGGAATCAGGGTGGCTTCTTCCCGCGGACGACCTTATCTCTTCACAAAGAAGAAAAGACCAAAAGACAAGTCCTACAGACGAGGAAATCTTCTGGAAGAAACAGGTGAGGAGAAAGGGGAGGAGGACATAGACTTATCTGATTTGGAGGAATCTCCGTTATATCCCAGCACTTGTGACACAATCTTTACAGCTATTCTACAAAATAGTGTGGGATAATGTTCACAAGCAAAGAAGGAAGTGTCACAAAATAATAAGTCAGGTTGGTATGGCCAGGGTCTCCCTTGCCCACGTTTGAAGCATGGGACAAGGCAGGACTCTCGAGCACAGCACACTTCTGGGCTTCTCCGGCCCAAGCTCACAGTTCCTTCTCCAATATCAGGGCCTTCTGTGCCCAAGTCTCTTTTATGCAAAGTCTCTTGCGTTAGAGGGCCTGATGTATCATAAACAACAAACAAAAGTTCCTTCTATAAATCTTCATGTCAGGCGATTACTCTTCACCCGTGGATCCCCCTCAGCCAGGCTCTGATCCCTTTCGCAATGTTAGCCTCCCTCAGTCGGGCTCAGACCAGCATCACACTGTGGACATCCCTCAGTCAGGTTCATGTTAGTCACCACACTGCAGTTCACTTAGCTTTTCAATACACAACGTGTCAAAGACTTTTGAATGTACAAGGGGTCTGACTTGACCCTTGTATGACAACTTTTGACATTTCCTGCCGGCCCTCCCTATGGCCTCTTGGGTCTTGCAGTTTTCTTAATTCAACATATCCTCCTTGCTCAAGAGCGGGGCATTTATTAGAGTCTTTCGAATGAGTGCCCACGTGGCACCTGACCACTCTAACCCTGATGCCTCGTTTGTTCACAAAAAGTCCTTTGTCTATTATCTTCTTTTCTTTATGCAAATGTTGCCAGTGCAACCTTGAGTTTAACACAGTACGGTCCACAATTAGTTTCTTCCGACTCACCGACTGTGCTGAACTCATTGACTTTTCGTCCGCTGGAGTCAAGGATGGTACCTCATTGACAAGCTCTTTTCCCCGATCTGGCTATCAGTGCGGGAGGGCCAAGTGTACTGTTGACATGAAGGTTTTGCGGGTCTGGGTTGAAAAGGGCAAGGGTGAGGCTATCCTTGTTGTCCTTTCGGTTTCCAACACCTGTCTCCTTCGTTTGAACTGCCATCCCGGAATAGCTGCTTCCTCGTGTGTTCAGCCTTGCTCAAAGAGTTCTCTCGTGCTCCGCCTTTTATCCCTGTGGGGAAGGGAAAGGGCCGTCAGGTGTGTGTAGTTATCGGCAATTGCCTGACTCTGCCTGATCCTTGTGTTGGGACATGTCAGGCAAACAGCTCTGGTGTTAGTCCGTTGTCTTTTGCAATGTGAGAAAGTGATTGTGTAGGAAAAGGGGAGAGGTAGAGTATTTAGGTATCCTACGGGTTTAGGCTGGGGAAAAGGTGTCATAAGGAAGGGGATATCACATGGCACCCTTTCGGCTTCCGCTCCCTGAAGACCCCCATCCAGATGATCCTCCTGTACTGGTCCAACCCCAGGAACTGGATCCAATATGGATGGCCGTGTCCTGGCCACCTGGATGACAGATCCCCGGGGGCTAGCTGGTGAGACACCTTCAGGTTTCTCAAAACTCAGACTGAGAGGTGTACAGAGTGAAAAGAAGGCAAGTTATAGATGCACAACAAGGGATGTGCCAATTAAGAGGAAAATTGTCCCAGATTCTGATTGCAGAGTGAAGATGTAACAATGTACAGACTGTCAGTGAGAAATGTGAAGAGCGAAGACAAGGTATAGCTTCACAGTGAGACTTGTGCAGAGTGAAAAGGATAAAAGTTGTAGACTGTAGAAGTGTGCTGAGAAAGGGTGAGGAGGAGGCTCAGTTGGAGGTGTGCCGAAAGAAGACAGAAGAGACCCACTACAAGATGTATGCAGAGTGAAGAGAACCTGAACTCCAAACTCATCACATTACAAAAGCAATTATGAACCCACAGTAGAGTGTGCAGACCGAAATAGAATCCACGCACAGACTCACAATGGGAGGTGTGCTACAGTGAGGCGCGAGAAGAGTCAATTGGATAAAAATGGCTGATTCAAATTCCTAGCCAAGCAGATTAAAGAACTACCTAGTTACAGAGATATATGTGCAGAGTGAAGCAGCCTGTAGCATTATGGAGATGGGCTATCGACCCCTAGTGAGAAGCGTGCAGAGAGAATACAACGGGTCACTGCCTAACAGTGCCTCCCTAACAGTGTTCAGTTATTTGGTTAAAGTAAAGGTGTGCAGAGTGAGGATAGAGTGGCATTAAGAGGCGAGAGGCGTGCAAAAAACGGTGTATCGACTCAGTAATTAACTCAGAATGAGCTGCAGGGTGATGAAAACACACAATTAACTCCTAGCTCGAGATGTGCAGAGTGAAGGGGGACCTGGCCGCAGAGACTCACAGTGATAAGTGACAATACACGAGCTATATTTACAGGAAGGCGCGCACAGATTTAGAACCAAATACAAATGTGTGCAGAGTGAAAAGGACAACTTGTAGAGTGAAAGGTGTGAAAAGACAGCGATGTTCTAAGAGAAGACTGGAGTGGGGGTGTGCAGAGTGCAGCAGAGGTGAGTTACACATTCAAAGCTGTGAAGAGAAAGGAGAGGTCTGTACAGCGAAGCAGAGAAACTGTAGACTTAGAGGCGGGCACAGCGAAGCAGAAGGGGTGCAGAGTAAGAAGACAGTCTCCTAATGAGAGGTGTTCAGAGTGACGCAGAGAGAAGCTATAGGCTCGTAGTTAAAGCTGTGCAGAGTGAAGAGACAGTTACAGGCACCTAATAAGAAGTGGTGTGTACAGTGATGCAGCAACTAGCTAGAATCGTAGCGATCTGTTTGCAGAGTGAAGATACATGTACAGACTAATAATGGGAGGTGTTAAGAAGAAAGTTTCAGGCTCACAGTTATAAGTGTGCAGAGTGAAGGGATAGGATGCAGACAGAATAAAGAGGAGAACAGATATATACACACAATTTTAGATGTGAAACATTTCTTTCATCTCTCCCTCTCTCCCTCTCATATCCCTGTTCCTCTCTTTCATATCCCTGGCACTCCTTCTCCACATCATGTTTCTCCCCTTCCCATCCTTCTCTCAGCCTCTATATTTATTCTCCCATCAGTACCCATGGCCACTCCTTACTATATGCACTTATGTAGGTCCCCTCCTCCTGTGGTTCCAGGAAGTGCAGGTCTTGGCACTCCTTCCCTCCATCATGTCTCCCCTTCCAATCTTTCTCTCTGCATCTATAGTCATTCTCCCAGCAGTCCACCATGGCCACTCCTTACTATATGCACTCTTGTAGGTCCCCTCCTCCTGTGGCTCCAGGAAGTGCAGGTCTTGGCACTCCTTCCCTCCATCATGTCTCCCCTTCCCATCTTTCGCTCTGCATCTATAGTTATGCTCCCATCAGTCCACCATGGTCACTCCTTACTATATGCACTCTTGTAGGTCCCCTCCTCCTGTGGCTCCAGGAAGTGCAGGTCTTGGCACTCCTTCCCTCCATCATGTCTCCCCTTCCCATCTTTAGCTCTGCATCTATAGTTATTCTCCCATCAGTCGACCATGGCCACTCCTTACTATATGCACTCTTGTAGGTCCCCTCCTCCTGTGGGTCCAGGGAGTGCAGATCTCGAAACTCCTTCCTTCCATCATGTGTCTCTCCTTCCCATCTTTCTCTCTGCATCTATAGTTATTCTCCCATCAGTCGACCATGGCCACTCCTTACTATATGCACTCTTGTAGGTCCCCTCCTCCTGTGGGTCCAGGGAGTGCAGGTCTTGGTACTCCTTCGACATGGTTGCCCTCTTGCTCTCTGGCTTGCAGTTCAGGAATAGAGAGAACTCCCTGCAGAGGATGAGAAGGATAGTCACCGTGGCATCAATGTTTAAACTTACGGCAAAGTGGAGCCTTTGCTATACCCAGCAGTGGCATTCATTAACATCTGAACATTCTTTTGAATTCCTCACATATCTTTCAATTGGTTTAAAGGCATGCGTTTGACATTTGGTCATGAAATCCTCATTATACATTACAAAAAGGGCAAAGGGCATTGGATAAGACAAAATGCATAGGGTGGGGCTGCCCCACCTTGTCACCCTCAACCACACCATGTTTGATCACTTAAAAGAAAGCAGCGCCTCACCACTGGCGTCTCTGCATCGATTCTCAGAGTGCAGAGGTCCTTGCCAATCAGCATGCAGTGGCATGGACTGGCATCTTCGGAGAGAGATGATGTTCTCCTTGGCATATGGCAATGGCTCTAACCAACCCCTCCACGCCTTTCCATGTTACTCTTAGTGCTGTCTCCTATTCACTGCTGACATAAGGCATGTGGCACATTCCGGATCCCATGAAGGGGCGAGGGAGGAAGCGGAGAGGGAAGAAGAGGAGTGGGGGAAGAGGAGCGAGGACTGCAGGAGAGGAGAGGGAAGAAGAGGAGTGGGGGAAGAGGAGAGGGGAGAAGAGGAGAGGAGGGAAGAGGAGCGGGGACTGGAGGAGAGGCGAGGGAAGAAGAGGAGAGGGAAGAAGAGGAGTGGGGGAAGAAGAGGAGTGGGGGAAGAGGAGAGGAGAGGGAAGAAGAGGAGTGGGGGAAGAGGAGGAGTGGGGGGAGAGGAGCAGGGCCTGGAGGAGATGGAGGAAGAGGAGCGAGGACTGCAGGAGAGGAGAGGGAAGAAGAGGAGTGGGGGAAGAGGAGAGGGGAGAAGAGGAGAGGAGGGAAGAGGAGCGGGGACTGGAGGAGAGGCGAGGGAAGAAGAGGAGTGGGGGAAGAGGAGGAGTGGGGGAAGAGGAGCAGGGCCTGCAGGAGATGGAGGAAGAGGAGAGGGGAGAAGAGGAGAGGAGGGAAGAGGAGCGGGGACTGGAGGAGAGGCGAGGGAAGAAGAGGAGAGGGAAGAAGAGGAGTGTGGGAAGAGGAGCGAGGACTGGAGGAGAGGAGAGGGAAGAAGAGGAGTGGGGGAAGAGGAGCAGGGCCTGGAGGAGATGGAGGAAGAGGAGAGGGAAGAAGAGGAGAGGAGAGAAGAGGAGCGGGGACTGGAGGAGAGGAGAGGGAAGAAGAGGAGAGGGAAGAAGAGGAGTGTGGGAAGAGGAGCGAGGACTGGAGGAGAGGAGAGGGAAGAAGAGGAGTGGGGGAAGAGGAGCAGGGCCTGGAGGAGATGGAGGAAGAGGAGAGGGGAGAAGAGGAGAGGAGAGAAGAGGAGCGGGGACTGGAGGAGAGGCGAGGGAAGAAGAGGAGAGGGAAGAAGAGGAGTGTGGGAAGAGGAGGAGTGGGGGAAGAGGAGCAGGGCCTGGAGGAGATGGAGGAAGAGGAGAGGGGAGAAGAGGAGAGGAGGGAAGAGGAGCGGGGACTGGAGGAGAGGCGAGGGAAGAAGAGGAGAGGGAAGAAGAGGAGTGTGGGAAGAGGAGCGAGGACTGGAGGAGAGGAGAGGGAAGAAGAGGAGTGGGGGAAGAGGAGCAGGGCCTGGAGGAGATGGAGGAAGAGGAGAGGGAAGAAGAGGAGAGGAGAGAAGAGGAGCGGGGACTGGAGGAGAGGAGAGGGAAGAAGAGGAGAGGGAAGAAGAGGAGTGTGGGAAGAGGAGCGAGGACTGGAGGAGAGGAGAGGGAAGAAGAGGAGTGGGGGAAGAGGAGCAGGGCCTGGAGGAGATGGAGGAAGAGGAGAGGGGAGAAGAGGAGAGGAGAGAAGAGGAGCGGGGACTGGAGGAGAGGCGAGGGAAGAAGAGGAGAGGGAAGAAGAGGAGTGTGGGAAGAGGAGGAGTGGGGGAAGAGGAGCAGGGCCTGGAGGAGATGGAGGAAGAGGAGAGGGGAGAAGAGGAGAGGAGAGAAGAGGAGCGGGGACTGGAGGAGAGGAGAGGGAGGAAGAGGAGTGGGGGAAGAGGAGCAGGGCCTGGAGGAGATGGAGGAAGAGGAGAGGGGAGAAGAGGAGAGGAGAGAAGAGGAGCGGGGACTGGAGGAGAGGCGAGGGAAGAAGAGGAGAGGGAAGAAGAGGAGTGGGGGAAGAGGAGCGAGGACTGGAGGAGAGGAGAGGGAAGAAGAGGAGTGGGGGAAGAGGAGCAGGGCCTGGAGGAGATGGAGGAAGAGGAGAGGGGAGAAGAGGAGAGGAGAGAAGAGGAGCGGGGACTGGAGGAGAGGCGAGGGAAGAAGAGGAGAGGGAAGAAGAGGAGTGTGGGAAGAGGAGCGAGGACTGGAGGAGAGGAGAGGGAAGAAGAGGACTGGGGGAAGAGGAGCAGGGCCTGGAGGAGATGGAGGAAGAGGAGAGGGGAGAAGAGGAGAGGAGGGAAGAGGAGCGGGGACTGGAGGAGAGGCGAGGGAAGAAGAGGAGAGGGAAGAAGAGGAGTGTGGGAAGAGGAGCGAGGACTGGAGGAGATGGAGGAAGCGGAGAGGGAAGAAGAGGAGTGGGGGAAGAGGAGCGAGGACTGGAGGAGAGGAGAGGGAAGAAGAGGAGTGGGGGAAGAGGAGCAGGGCCTGCAGGAGATGGAGGAAGAGGAGAGGGGAGAAGAGGAGAGGAGAGAAGAGGAGCGGGGACTGGAGGAGAGGCGAGGGAAGAAGAGGAGAGGGAAGAAGAGGAGTGTGGGAAGAGGAGCGAGGACTGGAGGAGATGGAGGAAGAGGAGAGGGGAGAAGAGGAGTGGGGGAAGAGGAGCGAGGACTGGAGGAGAGGAGAGGGAAGAAGAGGAGTGGGGGAAGAAGAGGAGTGGGAAGAAGAGGAGTGTGGGAAGAGGAGCGAGGACTGGAGGAGATGGAGGAAGAGGAGAGGGAGAAGAGGAGTGGGGGAAGAGGAGCGAGGACTGGAGGAGAGGAGAGGGAAGAAGAGGAGTGGGGGAAGAGGAGCAGGGCCTGGAGGAGATGGAGGAAGAGGAGAGGGGAGAAGAGGAGAGGAGAGGAGAGAAGAGGAGCGGGGACTGGAGGAGAGGCGAGGGAAGAAGAGGAGAGGAGAGAAGAGGAGCGGGGACTGGAGGAGAGGCGAGGGAAGAAGAGGAGTGGGGGAAGAGGAGCAGGGCCTGGAGGAGATGGAGGAAGAGGAGAGGGAAGAAGAGGAGAGGAGAGAAGAGGAGCGGGGACTGGAGGAGAGGAGAGGGAAGAAGAGGAGTGGGGGAAGAGGAGCAGGGCCTGGAGGAGATGGAGGAAGAGGAGAGGGGAGAAGAAGAGAGGAGAGAAGAGGAGCGGGGACTGGAGGAGAGGCGAGGGAGGAAGCGGAGAGGGAAGAAGAGGAGTGGGGGAAGAGGAGCGAGGACTGGAGGAGATGGAGGAAGAGGAGAGGGGAGAAGAAGAGAGGAGAGAAGAGGAGCGGGGACTGGAGGAGAGGCGAGGGAGGAAGCGGAGAGGGAAGAAGAGGAGTGGGGGAAGAGGAGCGAGGACTGGAGGAGATGGAGGAAGAGGAGAGGGGAGAAGAGGAGTGGGGGAAGAGGAGCGAGGACTGGAGGAGAGGAGAGGGAAGAAGAGGAGTGGGGGAAGAGGAGCAGGGCCTGGAGGAGATGGAGGAAGAGGAGAGGGGAGAAGAAGAGAGGAGAGAAGAGGAGCGGGGACTGGAGGAGAGGCGAGGGAGGAAGCGGAGAGGGAAGAAGAGGAGTGGGGGAAGAGGAGCGAGGACTGGAGGAGATGGAGGAAGAGGAGAGGGGAGAAGAGGAGTGGGGGAAGAGGAGCGAGGACTGGAGGAGATGGAGGAAGCGGAGAGGGAAGAAGAGGAGTGGGGGAAGAGGAGCGAGGACTGGAGGAGAGGAGAGGGAAGAAGAGGAGTGGGGGAAGAGGAGCAGGGCCTGGAGGAGATGGAGGAAGAGGAGAGGGAAGAAGAAGAGAGGAGAGGAGAGAAGAGGAGCGGGGACTGGAGGAGAGGCGAGGGAGGAAGCGGAGAGGGAAGAAGAGGAGTGGGGGAAGAGGAGCGAGGACTGGAGGAGATGGAGGAAGAGGAGAGGGGAGAAGAGGAGTGGGGGAAGAGGAGCGGGGACTGGAGGAGAGGCGAGGGAAGAAGAGGAGAGGGAAGAAGAGGAGTGTGGGAAGAGGAGCGAGGACTGGAGGAGAGGAGAGGGAAGAAGAGGAGTGGGGGAAGAGGAGCAGGGCCTGGAGGAGATGGAGGAAGAGGAGAGGGGAGAAGAAGAGAGGAGAGAAGAGGAGCGGGGACTGGAGGAGAGGCGAGGGAGGAAGCGGAGAGGGAAGAAGAGGAGTGGGGGAAGAGGAGCGAGGACTGGAGGAGATGGAGGAAGAGGAGAGGGGAGAAGAGGAGTGGGGGAAGAGGAGCGAGGACTGGAGGAGAGGAGAGGGAAGAAGAGGAGTGGGGGAAGAGGAGCAGGGCCTGGAGGAGATGGAGGAAGAGGAGAGGGGAGAAGAAGAGAGGAGAGAAGAGGAGCGGGGACTGGAGGAGAGGCGAGGGAGGAAGCGGAGAGGGAAGAAGAGGAGTGGGGGAAGAGGAGCGAGGACTGGAGGAGATGGAGGAAGAGGAGAGGGGAGAAGAGGAGTGGGGGAAGAGGAGCGAGGACTGGAGGAGATGGAGGAAGCGGAGAGGGAAGAAGAGGAGTGGGGGAAGAGGAGCGAGGACTGGAGGAGAGGAGAGGGAAGAAGAGGAGTGGGGGAAGAGGAGCAGGGCCTGGAGGAGATGGAGGAAGAGGAGAGGGAAGAAGAAGAGAGGAGAGAAGAGGAGCGGGGACTGGAGGAGAGGCGAGGGAGGAAGCGGAGAGGGAAGAAGAGGAGTGGGGGAAGAGGAGCGAGGACTGGAGGAGATGGAGGAAGAGGAGAGGGGAGAAGAGGAGTGGGGGAAGAGGAGCGAGGACTGGAGGAGAGGAGAGGGAAGAAGAGGAGTGGGGGAAGAGGAGCAGGGCCTGGAGGAGATGGAGGAAGAGGAGAGGGGAGAAGAAGAGAGGAGAGAAGAGGAGCGGGGACTGGAGGAGAGGCGAGGGAGGAAGCGGAGAGGGAAGAAGAGGAGTGGGGGAAGAGGAGCGAGGACTGGAGGAGATGGAGGAAGAGGAGAGGGGAGAAGAGGAGTGGGGGAAGAGGAGCGAGGACTGGAGGAGATGGAGGAAGCGGAGAGGGAAGAAGAGGAGTGGGGGAAGAGGAGCGAGGACTGGAGGAGAGGAGAGGGAAGAAGAGGAGTGGGGGAAGAGGAGCAGGGCCTGGAGGAGATGGAGGAAGAGGAGAGGGAAGAAGAGGAGAGGAGAGAAGAGGAGCGGGGACTGGAGGAGAGGCGAGGGAAGAAGAGGAGAGGGAAGAAGAGGAGTGTGGGAAGAGGAGCGAGGACTGGAGGAGAGGAGAGGGAAGAAGAGGAGTGGGGGAAGAGGAGCAGGGCCTGGAGGAGATGGAGGAAGAGGAGAGGGGAGAAGAGGAGAGAAGAGGAGCGGGGACTGGAGGAGAGGCGAGGGAAGAAGAGGAGAGGGAAGAAGAGGAGTGGGGGAAGAGGAGCAGGGCCTGGAGGAGATGGAGGAAGAGGAGAGGGGAGAAGAGGAGAGGAGAGAAGAGGAGCGGGGACTGGAGGAGAGGAGAGGGAAGAAGAGGAGTGGGGGAAGAGGAGCAGGGCCTGGAGGAGATGGAGGAAGAGGAGAGGAGAGAAGAGGAGCGGGGACTGGAAAAGAAAAGGGAAGAAGACGAGTGGGAGAAGAGGAGCAGGGACTGGAGCAGAGGAGGGAGCAGAAGAGGAGAGGGAAGAATAGGAGTGGGGAGAAGAGGAGTGGGGGAAGAGGAGCGGGGCCTGGAGGAGATGGAAGAAGAGAAGTGGGGAGAAGAGGTGCGGGGACTGGAGGAGAGGCGAGGGAAGAAGAGGAGAGGGAAGAAGAGGAGTGGGGGAAGAGGAGCGAGGACTGGAGGAGAGGAGAGGGAAGAAGAGGACTGGGGGAAGAGGAGCAGGGCCGGGAGGAGATGGAGGAAGAGGAGAGGGGAGAAGAGGAGAGGAGGGAAGAGGAGCGGGGACTGGAGGAGAGGCGAGGGAAGAAGAGGAGAGGGAAGAAGAGGAGTGGGGGAAGAGGAGCGAGGACTGGAGGAGAGGAGAGGGAAGAAGAGGAGTGGGGGAAGAGGAGCAGGGCTTGGAGGAGATGGAGGAAGAGGAGAGGGGAGAAGAGGAGAGGAGAGAAGAGGAGCGGGGACTGGAAAAGGGAAGAAGACGAGTGGGAGAAGAGGAGCGTGGAGAAGAGGAGCAGGGACTGGAGCCGAGGAGGGAGCAGAAGAGGAGAGGGAAGAAGAGGAGTGGGGGAAGAGGAGCGGGGCCTGGAGGAGATGGAAGAAGAGGAGAGGGGAGATGAGGAGCGGGGACTGAAGGAGAGGAGAGGGAGGAAGAGAAGTGGGGAGAAGAGGAGCAGGGACTGGAGAGGAGGAGAGGGAAGAAGACGAGTGGGGAGAAGAGAAGCAGGGAGAAGAGGTGCGGGGACTGAAGGATAGGAAGGTGAAGAATAGGAGAGGGAAGAAGAGGAGAGGGGAGAAGAGAAGTGGCCCCTGTGTGCCTCCATCGGCCGTTCCCCTTCCTGGATCACCAAGGTCCCGCCTCCCGAGCCCTCCCACCGCCCTGATTGGCTGCTCAAATCCAGCGTTGCAATCTAGCGACTTGCGCTGCACCTGCCTGCCTCCTTTGTGCCCAAATTCAGCAGGTGAGTGGATCGAGCTCCAGTGACCTCGTTTTGCCCAAATTGTAATAGCATTTCGTCTGTGAGCCCCTAGGCCCCTGTGTGCCTCCATCCACCGTTCCCCTTCCTGGATCACCAAGCTCCCGCCTCCCGAGCCCTCCCACCGCCCTGATTGGCTGCCCAAATCCAGCGTTGCAATCTAGCGACTTGCGCTTCCAAAGCCCCGGAGCCCCTGCTTCTCTCCCCTTCCCTCCCCGCTCCCTCTTCCTGCTTCCTCGAACCCTCCTGCCTCCCAGCCCGCCCCCTCCCCTAATTGGTTCGGGCAAGAAGATCTTCACTCATTGCCAGTCCTCCCAGGGCAGGCCTCTGCCCGGCACCCATCGGCTAAGGACCTGAGGCAAAGGACAGAGACGGCACCAGATCGTATCTGCAGGTATCAGCAGGAGAAGCAAGAAGCCACCAACAAGTAAGTGTGGCAAGGGCGGGGACAGAAGCAAATACTTCTCGCCATACTACCCTACCACTCAACCCTCACCATTTCAGATGTGTGCCCAATAGCCTCCCTATACAAAGATGAATCTAGAAATGTCCCAACTGTAGAAGTGTCCAAAGTTGAATTTTGAATTGCATTACAAGTCGATTAGAAAAGTGTGTCCAATAGCCTCCCTGGCAAATTGGTTTGAGACGTGTGTCCAATAGCCTCACTGTGGAAAGTTACATTTAGAAGTGTGTCCAATAGCCTCACTGTGGAAAGTTGCATTTAGAAGTGTGTCCAATAGCCTCACTGTGGAAAGTTGCATTTAGAAGTGTGTCCAATAGCCTCACTGTGGAAAGTTGCATTTAGAAGTGTGTCCAATAGCATCACTGTGGAAAATCGCATTTAGAAGTGTGCCCAATAGCCGCGCTGTGAAAGTTACATTTAGAAGTGTGTCCAATAGCCTCACTGTGGGAAGTTGCATTTAGAAGCGTGTCCAACAGCCTCACTGTGGAAAGTTGCATTTAGAAGTGTGTCCAATAGCCTCACTGTGAAAGTTACATTTAGAAGTGTGCCCAATAGCCTTGCTGTAAATGTTGCATTTAGAAGTGTGTCAATAGCCTCACTATGGAAAGTTGCATTTAGAAGTGTGTCCAATAGCATCACTGTAGAAAATCACATTTAGAAGTGTGCCCAATAGCCTCGCTGTGAAGGTTACATTTAGAAGTGTGTCCAATAGCCTCACTGTGGAAAGTTGCATTTAGAAGTGTGTCCAATAGCCTCACTGTGGAAAGTTGCATTTAGAAGTGTGTCCAATAGCATCACTGTGGAAAATCGCATTTAGAAGTGTGCCCAATACCCTCACTGTGAAAGTTACATTTAGAAGTGTGCCCAATAGCCTTGCTGTAAATGTTGCATTTAGAAGTGTGTCAATAGCCTCACTGTAGAAAATCACATTTAGAAGTGTGCCCAATAGCCTCACTGTGGAAAGTTGCATTTAGAAGTGTGTCCAATAGCATCACTGTGGAAAATCGCATTTAGAAGTGTGCCCAATACCCTCACTGTGAAAGTTACATTTAGAAGTGTGCCCAATAGCCTTCCTGTAAATGTTGCATTTAGAAGTGTGTCAATAGCCTCACTATGGAAAGTTGCATTTAGAAGTGTGTCCAATAGCCTCACTGTGGAAAGTTACATTTAGAAGTGTGCCCAATAGCCTCACTGTGGAAAGTTGCATTTAGAAGTGTGTCCAATAGCCTCACTGTGGAAAGTTGCATTTAGAAGTGTGTCCAATAGCCTCACTGTGGAAAGTTGCATTTAGAAGTGTGTCCAATAGCCTCACTGTGGAAAGTTGCATTTAGAAGTGTGTCCAATAGCCTCACTGTGGAAAGTTGCATTTAGAAGTGTGTCCAATAGCATCACTGTGGAAAATCGCATTTAGAAGTGTGCCCAATAGCCTCGCTGTGAAAGTTACATTTAGAAGTGTGTCCAATAGCCTCACTGTGGGAAGTTGCATTTAGAAGTGTGCCCAATATCCTCGCTGTGAAAGTTGCATTTAGAAGTGTGTCCAATAGCCTCACTGTGGAAAGTTGCATTTAGAAGTGTGTCCAATAGCATCACAGTGGAAAGTTGCATTTAAAAGTGTGTCCAATAGCATCACTGTAGAAAATCACATTTAGAAGTGTGCCCAATAGCCTCGCTGTGAAGGTTACATTTAAAAGTGTGTCCAATAGCCTCACTGTGGAAAGTTACATTTAGAAGTGTGTCCAATAGCCTCACTGTGGAAAGTTGCATTTAGAAGTGTGTCCAATAGCCTCACTGTGGAAAGTTGCATTTAGAAGTGTGTCCAATAGCATCACTGTGGAAAATCGCATTTAGAAGTGTGCCCAATAGCCGCGCTGTGAAAGTTACATTTAGAAGTGTGTCCAATAGCCTCACTGTGGGAAGTTGCATTTAGAAGCGTGTCCAATAGCCTCACTGTGGAAAGTTGCATTTAGAAGTGTGTCCAATAGCATCACTGTGGAAAATCGCATTTAGAAGTGTGCCCAATACCCTCACTTTGAAAGTTACATTTAGTAGTGTGCCCAATAGCCTTGCTGTAAAAGTTGCATTTAGAAGTGTGTCAATAGCCTCACTATGGAAAGTTGCATTTAGAAGTGTGCCCAATAGCCTCGCTGTGAAAGTTACATTTAGAAGTGTGTCAATAGCCTCACTGTGGAAAGCTGCATTTAGAAGTGTGTCCAATAGCATCACCGTGGAAAGTTGCATTTAGAAGTGTGTCCAATATCCTCATTGTGGAAAGTTGCATTTAAAAGTGTGTCCAATAGCATCACTGTGAAGGTTACATTTAAAAGTGTGTCCAATAGCCTCGCTGTGAAGGTTACATTTAAAAGTGTGTCCAATAGCCTCACTGTGGAAAGTTACATTTAGAAGTGTGTCCAATAGCATCACTGTGGAAAGTTGCATTTAGAAGTGTGTCCAATAGCCTCACTGTGGAAAGTTGCATTTAGAAGTGTGTCCAATAGCCTCACTGTGGAAAGTTGCATTTAGAAGTGTGTCCAATAGCATCACTGTGGAAAATCGCATTTAGAAGTGTGCCCAATAGCCGCGCTGTGAAAGTTACATTTAGAAGTGTGTCCAATAGCCTCACTGTGGGAAGTTGCATTTAGAAGCGTGTCCAATAGCCTCACTGTGGAAAGTTGCATTTAGAAGTGTGTCCAATAGCATCACTGTGGAAAATCGCATTTAGAAGTGTGCCCAATACCCTCACTGTGAAAGTTACATTTAGAAGTGTGCCCAATAGCCTTGCTGTAAAAGTTGCATTTAGAAGTGTGTCAATAGCCTCACTATGGAAAGTTGCATTTAGAAGTGTGCCCAATAGCCTTGCTGTAAAAGTTACATTTAGAAGTGTGTCCAATAGCCTCACTGTGGAAAGTTGCATTTAGAAGTGCGCCCAATAGCCTCCCTGGAAAATTGATTTTAGACGTGTGTCCAATAGCCTCACTGTGGAAAGCTGCATTTAGAAGTGTGTCCAATAACATCACCGTGGAAAGTTGCATTTAGAAGTGTGTCCAATATCCTCATTGTGGAAAGTTGCATTTAGAAGTGTGTCCAATAGCCTCACTGTGGAAAGTTGCATTTAGAAGTGTGTCCAATAGCATCACTGTGGAAAATCGCATTTAGAAGTGTGCCCAATAGCTGCGCTGTGAAAGTTACATTTAGAAGTGTGTCCAATAGCCTCACTGTGGAAAGTTGCATTTAGAAGTGTGCCCAATAGCCTCGCTGTGAAGGTTACATTTAGAAGTGTGTCCAATAGCCTCACTGTGGAAAGTTGCATTTAGAAGTGTGTCCAATAGCCTCACTGTGGAAAGTTGCATTTAGAAGTGTGCCCAATAGCCGCACTGTGAAAGTTACATTTAGAAGTGTGTCCAATAGCCTCACTATGGAAAATCGCATTTAGAAGTGTGCCCAATAGCCTTGCTGTAAAAGTTACATTTAGAAGTGTGTCCAATAGCCTCACTGTGGAAAGTTGCATTTAGAAGTGTGCCCAATAGCCTCCCTGGAAAATTGATTTTAGACGTGTGTCCAATAGCCTCACTGTGGAAAGTTGCATTTAGAAGTGTGTCCAATAGCCTCACCGTGGAAAGTTGCATTTAGAAGTGTGTCCAATAACCTCACTGTGGAAAGTTGCATTTAGAAGTGAGCCCAATAGCCTTGCTGTAAAAGTTACATTTAGAAGTGTGTCAATAGCCTCACTGTGGAAAGTTGCATTTTAGAAGTGTGTCCAATAGCCTCACTGTGGAAAGTTGCATTTAGAAGTGGTTCCAATAGCATCACTGTGGAACATTGCATTTAGAAGTGTGCCCAATAGCCTCGCTGTGAAAGTTACATTTAGAAGTGTGTCCAATAGCCTCACTGTGGAAAGTTGCATTTAGAAGTGTGTCCAATAGCATCACTGTGGAAAATCACATTTAGAAGTGTGCCCAATAGCCTCGCTGTGAAAGTTACATTTAGAAGTGTGTCCAATAGCCTCACTGTGGAAAGTTGCATTTAGAAGTGTGCCCAATAGCCTCACTGTGGAAAGTTGCATTTTGAAGTGTGTCCAATAGCCTCACTGTGGAAAGTTGCATTTAGAAGTGTGTCAATAGCCTCACTGTGGAAAGTTGCATTTTAGAAGTGTGTCCAATAGCTTCACTGTGGAAAGTTGCATTTAGAAGTGTGTCCAATAGCCTCACTGTGGAAAGTTGCATTTAGAAGTGTGTCCAATAGCATCACTGTGTGAAATCGCATTTAGAAGTGTGCCCAATAGCCGCGCTGTGAAAGTTACATTTAGAAGTGTGTCCAATAGCCTCACTGTGGGAAGTTGCATTTAGAAGCGTGTCCAATAGCCTCACTGTGGAAAGTTGCATTTAGAAGTGTGTCCAATAGCATCACTGTGGAAAATCGCATTTAGAAGTGTGCCCAATACCCTCACTGTGAAAGTTACATTTAGAAGTGTGCCCAATAGCCTTGCTGTAAAAGTTGCATTTAGAAGTGTGTCAATAGCCTCACTATGGAAAGTTGCATTTAGAAGTGTGCCCAATAGCCTTGCTGTAAAAGTTACATTTAGAAGTGTGTCCAATAGCCTCACTGTGGAAAGTTGCATTTAGAAGTGCGCCCAATAGCCTCCCTGGAAAATTGATTTTAGACGTGTGTCCAATAGCCTCACTGTGGAAAGCTGCATTTAGAAGTGTGTCCAATAGCATCACCGTGGAAAGTTGCATTTAGAAGTGTGTCCAATATCCTCATTGTGGAAAGTTGCATTTAAAAGTGTGTCCAATAGCATCACTGTGAAGGTTACATTTAAAAGTGTGTCCAATAGCCTCGCTGTGAAGGTTACATTTAAAAGTGTGTCCAATAGCCTCACTGTGGAAAGTTACATTTAGAAGTGTGTCCAATAGCCTCACTGTGGAAAGTTGCATTTAGAAGTGTGTCCAATAGCCTCACTGTGGAAAGTTGCATTTAGAAGTGTGTCCAATAGCCTCACTGTGGAAAGTTGCATTTAGAAGTGTGTCCAATAGCATCACTGTGGAAAATCGCATTTAGAAGTGTGCCCAATAGCCGCGCTGTGAAAGTTACATTTAGAAGTGTGTCCAATAGCCTCACTGTGGGAAGTTGCATTTAGAAGCGTGTCCAATAGCCTCACTGTGGAAAGTTGCATTTAGAAGTGTGTCCAATAGCATCACTGTGGAAAATCGCATTTAGAAGTGTGCCCAATACCCTCACTGTGAAAGTTACATTTAGAAGTGTGCCCAATAGCCTTGCTGTAAAAGTTGCATTTAGAAGTGTGTCAATAGCCTCACTATGGAAAGTTGCATTTAGAAGTGTGCCCAATAGCCTTGCTGTAAAAGTTACATTTAGAAGTGTGTCCAATAGCCTCACTGTGGAAAGTTGCATTTAGAAGTGCGCCCAATAGCCTCCCTGGAAAATTGATTTTAGACGTGTGTCCAATAGCCTCACTGTGGAAAGCTGCATTTAGAAGTGTGTCCAATAACATCACCGTGGAAAGTTGCATTTAGAAGTGTGTCCAATATCCTCATTGTGGAAAGTTGCATTTAGAAGTGTGTCCAATAGCCTCACTGTGGAAAGTTGCATTTAGAAGTGTGTCCAATAGCATCACTGTGGAAAATCGCATTTAGAAGTGTGCCCAATAGCTGCGCTGTGAAAGTTACATTTAGAAGTGTGTCCAATAGCCTCACTGTGGAAAGTTGCATTTAGAAGTGTGCCCAATAGCCTCGCTGTGAAGGTTACATTTAGAAGTGTGTCCAATAGCCTCACTGTGGAAAGTTGCATTTAGAAGTGTGTCCAATAGCCTCACTGTGGAAAGTTGCATTTAGAAGTGTGCCCAATAGCCGCACTGTGAAAGTTACATTTAGAAGTGTGTCCAATAGCCTCACTGTGGAAAATCGCATTTAGAAGTGTGCCCAATAGCCTTGCTGTAAAAGTTACATTTAGAAGTGTGTCCAATAGCCTCACTGTGGAAAGTTGCATTTAGAAGTGTGCCCAATAGCCTCCCTGGAAAATTGATTTTAGACGTGTGTCCAATAGCCTCACTGTGGAAAGTTGCATTTAGAAGTGTGTCCAATAGCCTCACCGTGGAAAGTTGCATTTAGAAGTGTGTCCAATAACCTCACTGTGGAAAGTTGCATTTAGAAGTGTGCCCAATAGCCTTGCTGTAAAAGTTACATTTAGAAGTGTGTCAATAGCCTCACTGTGGAAAGTTGCATTTTAGAAGTGTGTCCAATAGCCTCACTGTGGAAAGTTGCATTTAGAAGTGTGTCCAATAGCATCACTGTGGAACATTGCATTTAGAAGTGTGCCCAATAGCCTCGCTGTGAAAGTTACATTTAGAAGTGTGTCCAATAGCCTCACTGTGGAAAGTTGCATTTAGAAGTGTGTCCAATAGCATCACTGTGGAAAATCACATTTAGAAGTGTGCCCAATAGCCTCGCTGTGAAAGTTACATTTAGAAGTGTGTCCAATAGCCTCACTGTGGAAAGTTGCATTTAGAAGTGTGCCCAATAGCCTCACTGTGAAAAGTTGCATTTTGAAGTGTGTCCAATAGCCTCACTGTGGAAAGTTGCATTTAGAAGTGTGTCAATAGCCTCACTGTGGAAAGTTGCATTTTAGAAGTGTGTCCAATAGCCTCACTGTGGAAAGTTGCATTTAGAAGTGTGTCCAATAGCATCACTGTGGGAAATCGCATTTAGAAGTGTGCCCAATAGCCTCACTGTGGAAA
This sequence comes from Ambystoma mexicanum, assembly GCF_040938575.1. Taxonomy (NCBI): domain Eukaryota; kingdom Metazoa; phylum Chordata; class Amphibia; order Caudata; family Ambystomatidae; genus Ambystoma; species Ambystoma mexicanum. The sequence goes on from NC_090921.1 coordinate 121,883,515, forward strand.
GTTGCATTTAGAAGTGTGTCCAATAGCATCACTGTGGAAAATCACATTTAGAAGTGTGCCCAATAGCCTCGCTGTGAAAGTTACATTTAGAAGTGTGCCCAACAGCCTCACTGTGGAAAGTTGCATTTAGAAGTGTGTCCAATAGCCTCACTGTGGAAAGTTGCATTTTAGAAGTGTGTCCAATAGCTTCACTGTGGAAAGTTGCATTTAGAAGTGTGTCCAATAGCCTCACTGTGGAAAGTTGCATTTAGAAGTGTGTCTAATAGCATCACTGTGGAAAATCGCATTTAGAAGTGTGCCCAATAGCCTCGCTGTGAAAGTTACATATAGAAGTGTGTCCAATAGCCTCGCTGTGAAAGTTACATTTAGAAGTGTGTCCAATAGCCTCACTGTGGAAAGTTGCATTTAGAAGTGTGTCCAGTAGCATCACTGTGGAAAATCTCATTTAGAAGTGTGCCCAATAGCCTCGCTGTGAAAGTTACATTTAGAAGTGTGTCCAATAGCCTCACTGTGGAAAGTTGCATTTAGAAGTGTGTCCAATAGCATCACTGTGGAAAATCACATTTAGAAGTGTGCCCAATAGCCTCGCTGTGAAAGTTACATTTAGAAGTGTGTCCAATAGCCTCACTGTGGAAAGTTGCATTTAGAAGTGTGCCCAATAGCCTTGCTGTAAAAGTTACATTTAGAAGTGTGCCCAATAGCCTCACTGTGGAAAGTTGCATTTAGAAGTGTGTCCAATAGCCTCACTGTGGAAGGTTGCATTTAGAAGTGTGTCCAATAGCCTCACCGTGGAAAGTTGCATTTAGAAGTGTGTCCAATAGCCTCACTGTGGAAAGTTGCATTTAGAAGTGTGCCCAATAGCCTCACTGTGGAAAGTTGCATTTAGAAGTGTGTCCAATAGCCTCACTGTGGAAAGTTGCATTTAGAAGTGTGCCAATAGCCTCACTGTGGAAAGTTGCATTTAGAAGTGTGCCCAATAGCCTCCCTGGAAAATTGATTTTAGACGTGTGTCCAATAGCCTCAATGTGGAAAGTTGCATTTAGAAGTGTGCCCAATAGCCTCACCGTGGAAAGTTGCATTTAGAAGTGTGTCCAATAGCCTCACTGTGGAAAGTTGCATTTAGAAGTGTGCCCAATAGCCTCGCTGTGAAAGTTACATTTAGAAGTGTGTCCAATAGCCTCGCTGTGAAAGTTACACTTAGAAGTGTGTCCAATAGCCTCACTGTGGAAAGTTGCATTTAGAAGTGTGCCCAATAGCCTCACTGTGGAAAGTTGCATTTAGAAGTGTGCCCAATAGCCTCACTGTGGAAAGTTGCATTTAGAAGTGTGCCCAATACCCTCGCTGTGAAAGTTACATTTAGAAGTGTGTCCAATACCCTCGCTGTGAAAGTTACATTTAGAAGTGTGTCCAATAGCCTCACTGTGGAAAGTTGCATTTAGAAGTGTGCCCAATAGCCTTGCTGTAAAAGTTACATTTAGAAGTGTGTCAATAGCCTCACTGTGGAAAGTTGCATTTCAGAAGTGTGTCCAATAGCTTCACTGTGGAAAGTTGCATTTAGAAGTGTGTCCAATAGCCTCACTGTGGAAAGTTGCATTTAGAAGTGTGTCCAATAGCATCACTGTGGAAAATCTCATTTAGAAGTGTGCCCGATAGCCTTGCTGTGAAAGTTACATTTAGAAGTGTGTCCAATAGCCTCGCTGTGAAAGTTGCATTTAGAAGTGTGCCCAATAGCCTCGCTGTGAAAGTTACATTTAGAAGTGTGTCCAATAGCCTCACTGTGGAAAGTTGCATTTAGAAGTGTGCCAATAGCCTCGCTGTGAAAGTTACATTTAGAAGTGTGTCCAATAGCCTCGCTGTGAAAGTTACATTTAGAAGTGTGTCCAATAGCCTCACTGTGGAAAGTTGCATTTAGAAGTGTGTCCAATAGCATCACTGTGGAAAATCACATTTAGAAGTGTGCCCAATAGCCTCGCTGTGAAAGTTACATTTAGAAGTGTGCCCAATAGCCTTGCTGTAAAAGTTACATTTAGAAGTGTGTCCAATAGCCTCACTGTGGAAAGTTACATTTAGAAATGTTCCCAATAGCCTCGCTGTGAAAGTTACATTTAGAAGTGTGCCCAATAGCCTTGCTGTAAAAGTTACATTTAGAAGTGTGCCCAATAGCCTTGCTGTAAAAGTTACATTTAGAAGTGTGTCCAATAGCCTCACTGTGGAAAGTTGCATTTAGAAGTGTGCCCAATAGCCTCACTGTGGAAAGTTACATTTAGAAGTGTGTCCAATAGCCTTGCTGTAAAAGTTGCATTTAGAAGTGTGCCCAATAGCCTCACTGTGGAAAGTTGCATTTAGAAGTGTGCCCAATAGCCTTGCTGTAAAAGTTACATTTAGAAGTGTGTCCAATAGCCTCACTGTGGAAAGTTGCATTCAGAAGTGTGCCCAATAGCCTCACTGTGGAAAGTTACATTTAGAAGTGTGTCCAATAGCCTCACTGTGGAAAGTTACATTTAGAAGTGTGCCCAATAGCCTCGCTGTGAAAGGTATATTTAGAAGTGTGCCCAATAGCCTTGCTGTAAAAGTTACATTTAGAAGTGTGTCCAATAGCCTCACTGTGGAAAGTTGCATTTAGAAGTGTGCCCAATAGCCTCACTGTGGAAAGTTACATTTAGAAGTGTGTCCAATAGCCTCACTGTGGAAAGTTGCATTTAGAAGTGTGCCCAATAGCCTTGCTGTAAAAGTTACATTTAGAAGTGTGTCCAATAGCCTCACTGTGGAAAGTTGCATTTAGAAGTGTGTCCAATAGCCTCACCGTGGAAAGTTGCATTTAGAAGTGTGTCCAATAGCCTCATTGTGGAAAGTTGCATTTAGAAGTGTGCCCAATAGCCTCACTGTGGAAAGTTGCATTTAGAAGTGTGCCAATAGCCTCGCTGGAAAAGTGAATTTAGAAGTGTGCCCACTAGCCTCACTGTGGAAAGTTGCATTTAGAAGTGTGTCCAATAGCCTCACTGTGGAAAGTTGCATTTAGAAGTGTGTCCAATAGCCTCATTGTGGAAAGTTGCATTTAGAAGTGTGCCCAATAGCCTCACTGTGGAAAGTTGCATTTAGAAGTGTGCCAATAGCCTCGCTGGAAAAGTGAATTTAGAAGTGTGTCCACTAGCCTCACTGGAGAGTTGCAATTAGAAGGGTACCCAATATCCTCTGCGAAAATTGATTAGAGAAGTGTGTCCAATTGACTCTCTGGAAAGTTGAATTAGAAGTGTGCCCAATAGACTCTGTGAAAGTTACATTTAGAAGTGTGCCAAAATCCTCTGTGAAAGTTGATTATAGAAGTGTGTCCTATAGCCTCTGTGAAAGTCGCATTTAAAAGTGTGCCCAATATCCTCTCTGGAAAGTGAATTCAAAAGTGTGCCCAATAGACGCTCTGTGAAAATCGCATTTATAAGTGTACCCAATAGCCCCTGTGAAAGCTGCATTTAAGAAGTGTGCCCAATAGCCCCTCTGGAAAAGTGAATTTAGAAGTGTGCCCAATAGCCCCTCTGGAAAAGTGAATTTAGAAGTGTGCCCAATAGCCCCTCTGGAAAAGTGAATTTAGAAGTGTGCCCAATAACCACTCTGGAAAAGTGAATTTAGAAGTGTGCTCAATAGCCACTCTGGAAAAGTGAATTTAGAAGTGTGTCCAATAGCCTCACTGTGGAAAGTTGCATTTAGAAGTGTGCCAATAGCCTCTCTGGAAAGTTGCATTTAGAAGTGTGTCCAATAGCCTCACTGTGGAAAGTTGCATTTAGAAGTGTGTCCAATAGCATCACTGTGGAAAATCGCATTTAGAAGTGTGCCCAATAGCCGCGCTGTGAAAGTTACATTTAGAAGTGTGTCCAATAGCCTCACTGTGGGAAGTTGCATTTAGAAGCGTGTCCAACAGCCTCACTGTGGAAAGTTGCATTTAGAAGTGTGTCCAATAGCCTCACTGTGAAAGTTACATTTAGAAGTGTGCCCAATAGCCTTGCTGTAAATGTTGCATTTAGAAGTGTGTCAATAGCCTCACTATGGAAAGTTGCATTTAGAAGTGTGTCCAATAGCATCACTGTAGAAAATCACATTTAGAAGTGTGCCCAATAGCCTCGCTGTGAAGGTTACATTTAGAAGTGTGTCCAATAGCCTCACTGTGGAAAGTTGCATTTAGAAGTGTGTCCAATAGCCTCACTGTGGAAAGTTGCATTTAGAAGTGTGTCCAATAGCATCACTGTGGAAAATCGCATTTAGAAGTGTGCCCAATACCCTCACTGTGAAAGTTACATTTAGAAGTGTGCCCAATAGCCTTGCTGTAAATGTTGCATTTAGAAGTGTGTCAATAGCCTCACTGTAGAAAATCACATTTAGAAGTGTGCCCAATAGCCTCACTGTGGAAAGTTGCATTTAGAAGTGTGTCCAATAGCATCACTGTGGAAAATCGCATTTAGAAGTGTGCCCAATACCCTCACTGTGAAAGTTACATTTAGAAGTGTGCCCAATAGCCTTCCTGTAAATGTTGCATTTAGAAGTGTGTCAATAGCCTCACTATGGAAAGTTGCATTTAGAAGTGTGTCCAATAGCCTCACTGTGGAAAGTTACATTTAGAAGTGTGCCCAATAGCCTCACTGTGGAAAGTTGCATTTAGAAGTGTGTCCAATAGCCTCACTGTGGAAAGTTGCATTTAGAAGTGTGTCCAATAGCCTCACTGTGGAAAGTTGCATTTAGAAGTGTGTCCAATAGCCTCACTGTGGAAAGTTGCATTTAGAAGTGTGTCCAATAGCCTCACTGTGGAAAGTTGCATTTAGAAGTGTGTCCAATAGCATCACTGTGGAAAATCGCATTTAGAAGTGTGCCCAATAGCCTCGCTGTGAAAGTTACATTTAGAAGTGTGTCCAATAGCCTCACTGTGGGAAGTTGCATTTAGAAGTGTGCCCAATATCCTCGCTGTGAAAGTTGCATTTAGAAGTGTGTCCAATAGCCTCACTGTGGAAAGTTGCATTTAGAAGTGTGTCCAATAGCATCACAGTGGAAAGTTGCATTTAAAAGTGTGTCCAATAGCATCACTGTAGAAAATCACATTTAGAAGTGTGCCCAATAGCCTCGCTGTGAAGGTTACATTTAAAAGTGTGTCCAATAGCCTCACTGTGGAAAGTTACATTTAGAAGTGTGTCCAATAGCCTCACTGTGGAAAGTTGCATTTAGAAGTGTGTCCAATAGCCTCACTGTGGAAAGTTGCATTTAGAAGTGTGTCCAATAGCATCACTGTGGAAAATCGCATTTAGAAGTGTGCCCAATAGCCGCGCTGTGAAAGTTACATTTAGAAGTGTGTCCAATAGCCTCACTGTGGGAAGTTGCATTTAGAAGCGTGTCCAATAGCCTCACTGTGGAAAGTTGCATTTAGAAGTGTGTCCAATAGCATCACTGTGGAAAATCGCATTTAGAAGTGTGCCCAATACCCTCACTTTGAAAGTTACATTTAGTAGTGTGCCCAATAGCCTTGCTGTAAAAGTTGCATTTAGAAGTGTGTCAATAGCCTCACTATGGAAAGTTGCATTTAGAAGTGTGCCCAATAGCCTCGCTGTGAAAGTTACATTTAGAAGTGTGTCAATAGCCTCACTATGGAAAGTTGCATTTAGAAGTGTGCCCAATAGCCTTGATGTAAAAGTTACATTTAGAAGTGTGTCAATAGCCTCACTGTGGAAAGTTGCATTTAGAAGTGCGCCCAATAGCCTCCCTGGAAAATTGATTTTAGACGTGTGTCCAATAGCCTCACTGTGGAAAGCTGCATTTAGAAGTGTGTCCAATATCCTCATTGTGGAAAGTTGCATTTAGAAGTGTGTCCAATAGCCTCACTGTGGAAAGTTGCATTTAGAAGTGTGTCCAATAGCATCACTGTGGAAAATCGCATTTAGAAGTGTGCCCAATAGCCGCGCTGTGAAAGTTACATTTAGAAGTGTGTCCAATAGCCTCACTGTGGGAAGTTGCATTTAGAAGCGTGTCCAATAGCCTCACTGTGGAAAGTTGCATTTAGAAGTGTGTCCAATAGCATCACTGTGGAAAATCGCATTTAGAAGTGTGCCCAATACCCTCACTGTGAAAGTTACATTTAGAAGTGTGCCCAATAGCCTTGCTGTAAAAGTTGCATTTAGAAGTGTGTCAATAGCCTCACTATGGAAAGTTGCATTTAGAAGTGTGCCCAATAGCCTTGCTGTAAAAGTTACATTTAGAAGTGTGTCCAATAGCCTCACTGTGGAAAGTTGCATTTAGAAGTGCGCCCAATAGCCTCCCTGGAAAATTGATTTTAGACGTGTGTCCAATAGCCTCACTGTGGAAAGCTGCATTTAGAAGTGTGTCCAATAGCATCACCGTGGAAAGTTGCATTTAGAAGTGTGTCCAATATCCTCATTGTGGAAAGTTGCATTTAAAAGTGTGTCCAATAGCATCACTGTGAAGGTTACATTTAAAAGTGTGTCCAATAGCCTCGCTGTGAAGGTTACATTTAAAAGTGTGTCCAATAGCCTCACTGTGGAAAGTTACATTTAGAAGTGTGTCCAATAGCCTCACTGTGGAAAGTTGCATTTAGAAGTGTGTCCAATAGCCTCACTGTGGAAAGTTGCATTTAGAAGTGTGTCCAATAGCCTCACTGTGGAAAGTTGCATTTAGAAGTGTGTCCAATAGCATCACTGTGGAAAATCGCATTTAGAAGTGTGCCCAATAGCCGCGCTGTGAAAGTTACATTTAGAAGTGTGTCCAATAGCCTCACTGTGGGAAGTTGCATTTAGAAGCGTGTCCAATAGCCTCACTGTGGAAAGTTGCATTTAGAAGTGTGTCCAATAGCATCACTGTGGAAAATCGCATTTAGAAGTGTGCCCAATACCCTCACTGTGAAAGTTACATTTAGAAGTGTGCCCAATAGCCTTGCTGTAAAAGTTGCATTTAGAAGTGTGTCAATAGCCTCACTATGGAAAGTTGCATTTAGAAGTGTGCCCAATAGCCTTGCTGTAAAAGTTACATTTAGAAGTGTGTCCAATAGCCTCACTGTGGAAAGTTGCATTTAGAAGTGCGCCCAATAGCCTCCCTGGAAAATTGATTTTAGACGTGTGTCCAATAGCCTCACTGTGGAAAGCTGCATTTAGAAGTGTGTCCAATAACATCACCGTGGAAAGTTGCATTTAGAAGTGTGTCCAATATCCTCATTGTGGAAAGTTGCATTTAGAAGTGTGTCCAATAGCCTCACTGTGGAAAGTTGCATTTAGAAGTGTGTCCAATAGCATCACTGTGGAAAATCGCATTTAGAAGTGTGCCCAATAGCTGCGCTGTGAAAGTTACATTTAGAAGTGTGTCCAATAGCCTCACTGTGGAAAGTTGCATTTAGAAGTGTGCCCAATAGCCTCGCTGTGAAGGTTACATTTAGAAGTGTGTCCAATAGCCTCACTGTGGAAAGTTGCATTTAGAAGTGTGTCCAATAGCCTCACTGTGGAAAGTTGCATTTAGAAGTGTGCCCAATAGCCGCACTGTGAAAGTTACATTTAGAAGTGTGTCCAATAGCCTCACTATGGAAAATCGCATTTAGAAGTGTGCCCAATAGCCTTGCTGTAAAAGTTACATTTAGAAGTGTGTCCAATAGCCTCACTGTGGAAAGTTGCATTTAGAAGTGTGCCCAATAGCCTCCCTGGAAAATTGATTTTAGACGTGTGTCCAATAGCCTCACTGTGGAAAGTTGCATTTAGAAGTGTGTCCAATAGCCTCACCGTGGAAAGTTGCATTTAGAAGTGTGTCCAATAACCTCACTGTGGAAAGTTGCATTTAGAAGTGAGCCCAATAGCCTTGCTGTAAAAGTTACATTTAGAAGTGTGTCAATAGCCTCACTGTGGAAAGTTGCATTTTAGAAGTGTGTCCAATAGCCTCACTGTGGAAAGTTGCATTTAGAAGTGTGTCCAATAGCATCACTGTGGAACATTGCATTTAGAAGTGTGCCCAATAGCCTCGCTGTGAAAGTTACATTTAGAAGTGTGTCCAATAGCCTCACTGTGGAAAGTTGCATTTAGAAGTGTGTCCAATAGCATCACTGTGGAAAATCACATTTAGAAGTGTGCCCAATAGCCTCGCTGTGAAAGTTACATTTAGAAGTGTGTCCAATAGCCTCACTGTGGAAAGTTGCATTTAGAAGTGTGCCCAATAGCCTCACTGTGGAAAGTTGCATTTTGAAGTGTGTCCAATAGCCTCACTGTGGAAAGTTGCATTTAGAAGTGTGTCAATAGCCTCACTGTGGAAAGTTGCATTTTAGAAGTGTGTCCAATAGCTTCACTGTGGAAAGTTGCATTTAGAAGTGTGTCCAATAGCCTCACTGTGGAAAGTTGCATTTAGAAGTGTGTCCAATAGCATCACTGTGTGAAATCGCATTTAGAAGTGTGCCCAATAGCCGCGCTGTGAAAGTTACATTTAGAAGTGTGTCCAATAGCCTCACTGTGGGAAGTTGCATTTAGAAGCGTGTCCAATAGCCTCACTGTGGAAAGTTGCATTTAGAAGTGTGTCCAATAGCATCACTGTGGAAAATCGCATTTAGAAGTGTGCCCAATACCCTCACTGTGAAAGTTACATTTAGAAGTGTGCCCAATAGCCTTGCTGTAAAAGTTGCATTTAGAAGTGTGTCAATAGCCTCACTATGGAAAGTTGCATTTAGAAGTGTGCCCAATAGCCTTGCTGTAAAAGTTACATTTAGAAGTGTGTCCAATAGCCTCACTGTGGAAAGTTGCATTTAGAAGTGCGCCCAATAGCCTCCCTGGAAAATTGATTTTAGACGTGTGTCCAATAGCCTCACTGTGGAAAGCTGCATTTAGAAGTGTGTCCAATAGCATCACCGTGGAAAGTTGCATTTAGAAGTGTGTCCAATATCCTCATTGTGGAAAGTTGCATTTAAAAGTGTGTCCAATAGCATCACTGTGAAGGTTACATTTAAAAGTGTGTCCAATAGCCTCGCTGTGAAGGTTACATTTAAAAGTGTGTCCAATAGCCTCACTGTGGAAAGTTACATTTAGAAGTGTGTCCAATAGCCTCACTGTGGAAAGTTGCATTTAGAAGTGTGTCCAATAGCCTCACTGTGGAAAGTTGCATTTAGAAGTGTGTCCAATAGCCTCACTGTGGAAAGTTGCATTTAGAAGTGTGTCCAATAGCATCACTGTGGAAAATCGCATTTAGAAGTGTGCCCAATAGCCGCGCTGTGAAAGTTACATTTAGAAGTGTGTCCAATAGCCTCACTGTGGGAAGTTGCATTTAGAAGCGTGTCCAATAGCCTCACTGTGGAAAGTTGCATTTAGAAGTGTGTCCAATAGCATCACTGTGGAAAATCGCATTTAGAAGTGTGCCCAATACCCTCACTGTGAAAGTTACATTTAGAAGTGTGCCCAATAGCCTTGCTGTAAAAGTTGCATTTAGAAGTGTGTCAATAGCCTCACTATGGAAAGTTGCATTTAGAAGTGTGCCCAATAGCCTTGCTGTAAAAGTTACATTTAGAAGTGTGTCCAATAGCCTCACTGTGGAAAGTTGCATTTAGAAGTGCGCCCAATAGCCTCCCTGGAAAATTGATTTTAGACGTGTGTCCAATAGCCTCACTGTGGAAAGCTGCATTTAGAAGTGTGTCCAATAACATCACCGTGGAAAGTTGCATTTAGAAGTGTGTCCAATATCCTCATTGTGGAAAGTTGCATTTAGAAGTGTGTCCAATAGCCTCACTGTGGAAAGTTGCATTTAGAAGTGTGTCCAATAGCATCACTGTGGAAAATCGCATTTAGAAGTGTGCCCAATAGCTGCGCTGTGAAAGTTACATTTAGAAGTGTGTCCAATAGCCTCACTGTGGAAAGTTGCATTTAGAAGTGTGCCCAATAGCCTCGCTGTGTGTTAAGACGGATTTCTGAACTCTGTCCTGGTGGCGCAGAGGTTCAGAAGGCCAACCTAATTACTTGGAACAGGGTAACCTCTGGACAAGCCAGACCAATCAAGGTAGCGATCGCGGCGGTCAAGACTAGGTCTCAAGAGGGGTGAGGGTGACTGAAAGCCCGCAATGAGCACACAAAGCAAGAGCGCTTACAAACTACTCCAAACAGTTGTTTATATCAAAAATAGATACACATTTATTATAAGGCCTCAAAACTAATGACCACAGTAAAAGCAGCAACATACAACGATATTAAACCAACACATACACTATCCACCCAATATATATACAGAATACACAGTTTCACAGCATTAGCAGCACGAAATATGTTATCCACCTGCAGGGGAAGGAAAACAGGCAGTGCGAACCAATGCGTGTGATATGTCCGCCTTCTGAGGCACCTAACTAGATGGTAGTCCAATCCCTACGAAGAGTGGAGCCTAGCGCTCACAAGTACCTGCACACGCCGGTGCCAATGGGCAGAAGGTGAAGCTCTTCGGAGGACGTTGAACAGCTCTGTAGGGAGCTCTAATGAAGGAGAACACGGTCCGCGACTCTAGCGCAGCCTCCACTGTGAGGCAGAAGCAGGGCGCGAGTACGGACAAGGGGTGCTGTATTCACAGCGGGGAAAAGCAAAGGGCACTGCAGGAGGGCGACCAGATCCTAGCTAATCTACTCACCGGTCCCCGAAGCAAGCAGGCCCGAGCTTCTCCTCGATAGATGCAGCTTCTGGCAGGTTCTGAAGAGCAGGGAACGTCTCGTCGTCGTGCAGAGTAAAAAGACGTCCCGATCGAAGAAACAAGCACAGTTTTGTCGCCACAGCAGGGCAACGGAACGGCCGGGTGTATTCAAGCCAAACGAGCACCGCTCACCTCTAGCTTAGGACTGCTAAGCAAACGAAGCGTGTGAGCATGCCCCGGACTCAGAACACCACCCAACCTGTCAGCGATTACAGAGCAGGCCTCCTTAGTAAGCTGGTCAGTCAACTGGATGGCCCAGAGACACTTCCGAAGGCTTACAGCAGGAGTTGATGAAGGTGCTGGGAATAGCTGGTCCTGCTATTCCAATAGGTCGAAGCGCCAGTACAGGCCTTCTTGTTCGATCTTAGGTGGAAAGGGCTTCACCGGACGACAGCAATGAGGAGCAGAAGTTCTTCAGGGGGTCACCAGTGATTCCTCGGTCCAGCCTCGTGTTCGCAGGATACTTGGCTCCTGTATCCCTGGGTTCGTGAGAACTCAGGAGATCGACATGGTAGTGGTGTTTCCAGCTCCCTCTTATCCACGGTTCCCTTCGCGCCAAAACGGAGGGGAGCCAATGGGAGATCCGCTCATCAACACACATACCATACGTGGACCAATCACGGACCACAGTGGTCCCAGGCATTCACACCACCCTAGACTCTCTGGCACCCAGGATGTGTATTGGGACCAGACAGCCCAGCCCACATCCTGGGGGCACTCAAACGACATGTAGAAGCCCGCGAAAGCAACCGTGTTTCGCGGGAAACTACATGCCCAAATAAGGAAGGCCCCGGGTCGCCTGACCCGGGGGAAGGTAAAGGGAGCAAGACGGACAGTGGACGAGACAAAGGAGCCTCGTGGTCCGGCCATTTTGGGTAGCCGGGCCACCCTTTTGTGTTCGCGGCAAAAAGGTGCTCAGAACGGCAAAAGGAGCTCAAAATAAACCAAATGATCGCTGCCACCAGCCCAGTCCCTGAATGACTTGCACCGATCCAAAAACCATCCTATAAGAGTGTCTAGGGTCTGTAGAAGGCTAGAGACCCAAGAGAGCTGTAACTTAGCTTACAGTGCCCTCTTGTGTCGTGTTGCACTAAAATGGCGACACGATAAAAGAAACTACGGGAAACAGCGTTCCCCGGTACTGACTGTCTTAAGGGCATGTCAGTTTCCCCGTAAGAAAGGAGCGAAAGCCCAGAGGAGTACAGCAGAAGGCTGCACTTCTCTGGCAAAGTCAAGAAAACAGGTTGAAAACAATAGCAAAAAGTTTAGGGGTTGCCACATGGAAGGAAAGTTCCCTACAATAACGAAATCTTTCCTAACACTCGCCCCTCCCAGACTATGGACAGGGGGAACTAATCCACCCCTGGATGAGTCTCTTGTTCAGGTCGGTAAAACATTCTGGACAACCCATCAGCATTGCTATGTTGGACACCTGGCCTATGCTCAATAGTGAAGTCGAAGCCTTGTAGACTTATGGACCACCTAAGCAACTTTGGATTCTCCCCCTTCATGTTCATTAGCCACTTTAACGGCTTATGGTCAGTCTGCACAGTGAAGTGGGTCCCATAGAGGTAGGGCCGCAGCTTCCTTAGGGCCCACACAACAGAGAAACATTCTTTCTCTACCGTGGACCATCTGAGCTCTCTGTCCTTAAGCTGGCGACTAATAAAACCGATAGGGTGTTCCTTACCCTTCTCATCTACTTGTGATAGTACAGCTCCTATCCCAGTGTCAGAGGCATCCGTCTGCACGATAAAAGGTCTTTGATAATCAGGGGCCCTGAGCACAGGGGCCTGGCACAAGGAGTCTTTCAAGCCATTGAAGGCCTTCTCACACTCGTCAGTCCAAGTTACCTTCTTGGGTTTCTTCGGAGTTGTGAGGGCAGTCAGAGGAGCAGCTATGGTGCCATAGTCTGCCATAAAATTGCGGTAATAACCCGTGAGTCCTAAGAAGGCTCTCACTTGGGTTTGTGTAGTGGGGGTAGGCCAGTCTTGTACTGCGTGTACCTGACTGTGTAGAGGCTGTCTCCTCCCTCCATCTACTTCATGGTCAAGGTAAACCACAGAGCCTTGTCCATTTTGGTGAGGGGCCACTCGGACACCCTCAAAAGAGCTAACTGAAGGACTGCTTGGGAACAGGTCGGGGAGAGGTTCAGACTCCTCTTCCTCAACATCTGAAGCCAGTAGCAGTGCTGCGATTTCGACGCTTGGGCCGAAAGCCTTCAGCCTATTCATGTGAAACACTTTGGGAGCCGGTCCAGGCCTTCCAAGGTCCACTGAATAGTTAACCTCACCCACTGGGTAAGGGCCTGACCATTTGTTCTTTAAAGCTCGAGGCCTTATGAGATTCATGATCAGGACTTGCTGACCAAGTGTCAAGTTGATGAGGGAAGCTTTCTGGTCGTACCAATGTTTCACCAGCGCTTGCCCTGCCTTCAATTTATCACTAGCCAAGCCCATCAGAAGTACCATCCGTTTTCTGAGCCCTAGCACATAATCAACTACATTGGTAGTAACAGGGGGAGTGGGCATCTCCCATCCCTCTTTGATGATGGCTAAGGGTCCCCGTACGGGATGACCGAACAGAAGTTCGAAGGGGCTGAAGCCAACACCCTCCTGTGGTACCTCTCTGTAGGCAAACAGTAAGCATGAAACAAGAAGATCCCATTTTCTTCTCTGAGGCTCCTCCAGAGCCCCAATCATGCTTTTTAACGTCCTGTTAAGACGCCCCCCCAGACCATCGGTCTGGGGGCGGTATGCAGAAGAGAACCTGTAGGTGACCCCACATTCTTTCCACATAGCCTGCCTATACTTCGACATAAAGTTGCTGCCATGATCCGACACAACTTCTTTAGGGAAGCCAACCCTAGTAAACATGCCGAGTAAAGCTTCTGCAACTGGCTTGGCAGTTACAGTTGTAAATGGGACGGCCTCAGGATACCTGGTTGCATGGTCGACCAGCACCAGGATAAACCTATTGCCTGAGGATGTTTGCGGGTCAAGGGGACCAACCATGTCGATCCCTACCCTTTCAAATGGTACCCCCACAACTGGGAGCGGTACCAACGGAGCTTGGATTGTCGCGCCAACCTTACCAGACAACTGGCAGGAGGCACAACTCCTGCAGTGACTTTCTACTTGCACCCCCATCTTGGGCCAGTAGAAGTGCATGGATAACCTTTGCTTGGTCCTCCTCATACCAAGGTGACCAGCAAGGTGAACGACATGCGCCAACTGCAGGAGGAAGGGCCTAACAGCAAGGGAAACCACCAACCTCCTATGGTCTCCTTCTGTAGACTCTGTGGGCTCACTATAAAGGAGTCCACCTTCCTGGTAAATCCTTTGCAACCCAGGAGGTTCACCCTCAAGCTGGGAGCAGGCCTGTCTCCTTAGGCCTTCCAGAGATGGGCACTCACGTTGGCCCTTACTGAAGTCGTCCCTATCAGGACCTCCTTCAACTAACAAGTCTTTTAGTTCAGGATGGTCGTTGGGGTCGAACACTTCAGGCATCGCCACCTCCTCGTCAGGCTCGGGCGATTGACCAACTCCCTCCACCGCAGTGGTAGGCGAGTTCGGGGGAATATTCTCTTTCCCCCGTCGGGACTTGTTGACTCCTTTCGCCTTGGGTTTCCCCTTCGGCTGGGGCGGCGTATTGGACTTGGCCAATGCTGCCCGTGCTTGAGACCGTGTGTAGGGTCTTTCGGCAGTGTCTCCTACGAGCCCTAGAGCTCTGAGATCATTGCCCAACAAGACCTTTCCCGGGACGTTTCTCTGAATGCTCACTGGAATCCTAACTGCTGTACCATTTAAAGTTAGATTAACAGGGATCACGGGAAACATACGGAGGGGGCCATCAGCCAACTTAGTGGGCATCAGAGGAGCTCTGGCAACTTCCTCTGAGTCTACCAAGGTAGAATCCACTACAGTTCGACTGCACCCACTATCCCTAAGAGCTGGAGTATCTACTCCATTGATCAGCACACTGTCTTTAAAGTAGTGCTTGGTATTATCCGGAATCCTAGCATACGCCTCTGCGACTTTAGGCTCCCAGGAACCCAGGGACACTAAAACTACCTCAGCCTCTATTCCGCTGGGAAATGAGTCTGAGGAGAAGGATGCTCCTGTAATCTCTTCTTCCTCGTAGGAGGAGAAGGCCAGATTAGCGGAGTGGACCCCCAAAGGTCTAACCTTACAACGGGGATCCCCCTTCACATGGTCAGTTGCTCCACAAGAAAAACAAGCCCCATTGGGTCTGTTTACGTAGGGAGGCTTATTATAACCAGAGTTCTGTTTCGGAGGCGAACCTCCACTACCCTGTGAGTTCTCGGATGGCTTACCCTTATTTTTCTTTTTGTGGCCCTTATGGGAAGAAGATTTAGCAGATTCCCCACCCTCCACATCTTTGGACTTTTTCCCTTCCTCCTGCTTACCAGGATGAGTTTTGTCCTTATGGAACACTCGATGTGACACCCATAAATCTGCTGCAATGGCCAGCTTCTTAGGATCTATCTCCTTCGAATCGGCCAAATGCTGCTTAAGCTCCGGGGAAGAAGAAGCAAAAATGTGTTCCAGCATGACCAGATTGATCATGCCTTCGAAGGTAGAAACCTTATAACCTTCAACCCAGCCAGTCAAGTTTTTCAGGGACTCAGCTACATACGACACCCAAGTACCACCTTCCTTTTTCTTATACTCTCTAAACCTTTTCAAATATTGGGTCGGAGTCTTCCCAAACTTTAAAATGAGAGTCTGCTTCAACATTGCAAAATCAGCGCGCTCAGCCTTCGACATTTCCATAATGGCACTGCAACCAGAATGGGGCAGTCTGCTGAGTAACCATGCAATCTTATCCGCATTATCAACCTCTTGAACCTCGCATGCATACTCAAACGCATTTAACCAGTCCATAATGTCATTTCGTTCCTCATACACACTGAGCAGATCTTTTGGAAACCGTGGATGAGAGGAAGCCCCAGAACCATGTCCAGGACCCTTGGACCCATTTGCGAACTGAAGCTTGGCCAGTTCCAACTGGTGATCCCTGTCTTTTTGTTTTTCTGCCTGGTCGATTTTCAGTTTGGCTATGCTGAATTCAAGCTCCTGCTGCCTAAACCGCAGCTCTTGCTTCTTGAATTCAAGCATAGCCTCCCCATCAACACTGGCAGAGGAAACGTTAGACATTACATCCTCCCTGTCCTCGTGGTCGTGATGGATCAGTGCAGCGGCAGAACCGTCGGTTCTGCCAGTGAGAGCAGCCCCACCACCTTCTGCACTGTCCTCGGAAGTTATAGCGTCAAGCTGCGCTTCTTGCCACGCCACGATTCTCTGGATCATTTCCAATTTAGTGCCTTGAGAGGAAACCCCTCTCTCCGCACACATCTTCTTCAATGTTTCAGATTTCGAAGCATTTAAGGTTAATAAAGTATTCGTTTCCATACTGTCGATAGGACTATGGCCTTTTTAACGTTATATTCAATACTTTACTGCGTGTCCTGGTTGGAATAACCTGAAAACGCCTTAGCTCGTGCGCAACACTGGATACCTTCAGTCGTATCCCACCGCTGTACACCAATTTGTTAAGACGGATTTCTGAACTCTGTCCTGGTGGCGCAGAGGTTCAGAAGGCCAACCTAATTACTTGGAACAGGGTAACCTCTGGACAAGCCAGACCAATCAAGGTAGCGATCGCGGCGGTCAAGACTAGGTCTCAAGAGGGGTGAGGGTGACTGAAAGCCCGCAATGAGCACACAAAGCAAGAGCGCTTACAAACTACTCCAAACAGTTGTTTATATCAAAAATAGATACACATTTATTATAAGGCCTCAAAACTAATGACCACAGTAAAAGCAGCAACATACAACGATATTAAACCAACACATACACTATCCACCCAATATATATACAGAATACACAGTTTCACAGCATTAGCAGCACGAAATATGTTATCCACCTGCAGGGGAAGGAAAACAGGCAGTGCGAACCAATGCGTGTGATATGTCCGCCTTCTGAGGCACCTAACTAGATGGTAGTCCAATCCCTACGAAGAGTGGAGCCTAGCGCTCACAAGTACCTGCACACGCCGGTGCCAATGGGCAGAAGGTGAAGCTCTTCGGAGGACGTTGAACAGCTCTGTAGGGAGCTCTAATGAAGGAGAACACGGTCCGCGACTCTAGCGCAGCCTCCACTGTGAGGCAGAAGCAGGGCGCGAGTACGGACAAGGGGTGCTGTATTCACAGCGGGGAAAAGCAAAGGGCACTGCAGGAGGGCGACCAGATCCTAGCTAATCTACTCACCGGTCCCCGAAGCAAGCAGGCCCGAGCTTCTCCTCGATAGATGCAGCTTCTGGCAGGTTCTGAAGAGCAGGGAACGTCTCGTCGTCGTGCAGAGTAAAAAGACGTCCCGATCGAAGAAACAAGCACAGTTTTGTCGCCACAGCAGGGCAACGGAACGGCCGGGTGTATTCAAGCCAAACGAGCACCGCTCACCTCTAGCTTAGGACTGCTAAGCAAACGAAGCGTGTGAGCATGCCCCGGACTCAGAACACCACCCAACCTGTCAGCGATTACAGAGCAGGCCTCCTTAGTAAGCTGGTCAGTCAACTGGATGGCCCAGAGACACTTCCGAAGGCTTACAGCAGGAGTTGATGAAGGTGCTGGGAATAGCTGGTCCTGCTATTCCAATAGGTCGAAGCGCCAGTACAGGCCTTCTTGTTCGATCTTAGGTGGAAAGGGCTTCACCGGACGACAGCAATGAGGAGCAGAAGTTCTTCAGGGGGTCACCAGTGATTCCTCGGTCCAGCCTCGTGTTCGCAGGATACTTGGCTCCTGTATCCCTGGGTTCGTGAGAACTCAGGAGATCGACATGGTAGTGGTGTTTCCAGCTCCCTCTTATCCACGGTTCCCTTCGCGCCAAAACGGAGGGGAGCCAATGGGAGATCCGCTCATCAACACACATACCATACGTGGACCAATCACGGACCACAGTGGTCCCAGGCATTCACACCACCCTAGACTCTCTGGCACCCAGGATGTGTATTGGGACCAGACAGCCCAGCCCACATCCTGGGGGCACTCAAACGACATGTAGAAGCCCGCGAAAGCAACCGTGTTTCGCGGGAAACTACATGCCCAAATAAGGAAGGCCCCGGGTCGCCTGACCCGGGGGAAGGTAAAGGGAGCAAGACGGACAGTGGACGAGACAAAGGAGCCTCGTGGTCCGGCCATTTTGGGTAGCCGGGCCACCCTTTTGTGTTCGCGGCAAAAAGGTGCTCAGAACGGCAAAAGGAGCTCAAAATAAACCAAATGATCGCTGCCACCAGCCCAGTCCCTGAATGACTTGCACCGATCCAAAAACCATCCTATAAGAGTGTCTAGGGTCTGTAGAAGGCTAGAGACCCAAGAGAGCTGTAACTTAGCTTACAGTGCCCTCTTGTGTCGTGTTGCACTAAAATGGCGACACGATAAAAGAAACTACGGGAAACAGCGTTCCCCGGTACTGACTGTCTTAAGGGCATGTCAGTTTCCCCGTAAGAAAGGAGCGAAAGCCCAGAGGAGTACAGCAGAAGGCTGCACTTCTCTGGCAAAGTCAAGAAAACAGGTTGAAAACAATAGCAAAAAGTTTAGGGGTTGCCACATGGAAGGAAAGTTCCCTACAATAACGAAATCTTTCCTAACACTGTGAAGGTTACATTTAGAAGTGTGTCCAATAGCCTCACTGTGGAAAGTTGCATTTAGAAGTGTGTCCAATAGCCTCACTGTGGAAAGTTGCATTTAGAAGTGTGCCCAATAGCCGCACTGTGAAAGTTACATTTAGAAGTGTGTCCAATAGCCTCACTGTGGAAAATCGCATTTAGAAGTGTGCCCAATAGCCTTGCTGTAAAAGTTACATTTAGAAGTGTGTCCAATAGCCTCACTGTGGAAAGTTGCATTTAGAAGTGTGCCCAATAGCCTCCCTGGAAAATTGATTTTAGACGTGTGTCCAATAGCCTCACTGTGGAAAGTTGCATTTAGAAGTGTGTCCAATAGCCTCACCGTGGAAAGTTGCATTTAGAAGTGTGTCCAATAACCTCACTGTGGAAAGTTGCATTTAGAAGTGTGCCCAATAGCCTTGCTGTAAAAGTTTCATTTAGAAGTGTGTCAATAGCCTCACTGTGGAAAGTTGCATTTTAGAAGTGTGTCCAATAGCCTCACTGTGGAAAGTTGCATTTAGAAGTGTGTCCAATAGCATCACTGTGGAACATTGCATTTAGAAGTGTGCCCAATAGCCTCGCTGTGAAAGTTACATTTAGAAGTGTGTCCAATAGCCTCACGGTGGAAAGTTGCATTTAGAAGTGTGTCCAATAGCATCACTGTGGAAAATCACATTTAGAAGTGTGCCCAATAGCCTCGCTGTGAAAGTTACATTTAGAAGTGTGTCCAATAGCCTCACTGTGGAAAGTTGCATTTAGAAGTGTGCCCAATAGCCTCACTGTGAAAAGTTGCATTTTGAAGTGTGTCCAATAGCCTCACTGTGGAAAGTTGCATTTAGAAGTGTGTCAATAGCCTCACTGTGGAAAGTTGCATTTTAGAAGTGTGTCCAATAGCCTCACTGTGGAAAGTTGCATTTAGAAGTGTGTCCAATAGCATCACTGTGGGAAATCGCATTTAGAAGTGTGCCCAATAGCCTCACTGTGGAAAGTTGCATTTAGAAGTGTGTCCAATAGCATCACTGTGGAAAATCACATTTAGAAGTGTGCCCAATAGCCTCGCTGTGAAAGTTACATTTAGAAGTGTGCCCAACAGCCTCACTGTGGAAAGTTGCATTTAGAAGTGTGTCCAATAGCCTCACTGTGGAAAGTTGCATTTTAGAAGTGTGTCCAATAGCTTCACTGTGGAAAGTTGCATTTAGAAGTGTGTCCAATAGCCTCACTGTGGAAAGTTGCATTTAGAAGTGTGTCTAATAGCATCACTGTGGAAAATCGCATTTAGAAGTGTGCCCAATAGCCTCGCTGTGAAAGTTACATATAGAAGTGTGTCCAATAGCCTCGCTGTGAAAGTTACATTTAGAAGTGTGTCCAATAGCCTCACTGTGGAAAGTTGCATTTAGAAGTGTGTCCAGTAGCATCACTGTGGAAAATCTCATTTAGAAGTGTGCCCAATAGCCTCGCTGTGAAAGTTACATTTAGAAGTGTGTCCAATAGCCTCACTGTGGAAAGTTGCATTTAGAAGTGTGTCCAATAGCATCACTGTGGAAAATCACATTTAGAAGTGTGCCCAATAGCCTCGCTGTGAAAGTTACATTTAGAAGTGTGTCCAATAGCCTCACTGTGGAAAGTTGCATTTAGAAGTGTGCCCAATAGCCTTGCTGTAAAAGTTACATTTAGAAGTGTGCCCAATAGCCTCACTGTGGAAAGTTGCATTTAGAAGTGTGTCCAATAGCCTCACTGTGGAAGGTTGCATTTAGAAGTGTGTCCAATAGCCTCACCGTGGAAAGTTGCATTTAGAAGTGTGTCCAATAGCCTCACTGTGGAAAGTTGCATTTAGAAGTGTGCCCAATAGCCTCACTGTGGAAAGTTGCATTTAGAAGTGTGTCCAATAGCCTCACTGTGGAAAGTTGCATTTAGAAGTGTGCCAATAGCCTCACTGTGGAAAGTTGCATTTAGAAGTGTGCCCAATAGCCTCCCTGGAAAATTGATTTTAGACGTGTGTCCAATAGCCTCAATGTGGAAAGTTGCATTTAGAAGTGTGCCCAATAGCCTCACCGTGGAAAGTTGCATTTAGAAGTGTGTCCAATAGCCTCACTGTGGAAAGTTGCATTTAGAAGTGTGCCCAATAGCCTCGCTGTGAAAGTTACATTTAGAAGTGTGTCCAATAGCCTCGCTGTGAAAGTTACACTTAGAAGTGTGTCCAATAGCCTCACTGTGGAAAGTTGCATTTAGAAGTGTGCCCAATAGCCTCACTGTGGAAAGTTGCATTTAGAAGTGTGCCCAATAGCCTCACTGTGGAAAGTTGCATTTAGAAGTGTGCCCAATACCCTCGCTGTGAAAGTTACATTTAGAAGTGTGTCCAATACCCTCGCTGTGAAAGTTACATTTAGAAGTGTGTCCAATAGCCTCACTGTGGAAAGTTGCATTTAGAAGTGTGCCCAATAGCCTTGCTGTAAAAGTTACATTTAGAAGTGTGTCAATAGCCTCACTGTGGAAAGTTGCATTTCAGAAGTGTGTCCAATAGCTTCACTGTGGAAAGTTTCATTTAGAAGTGTGTCCAATAGCCTCACTGTGGAAAGTTGCATTTAGAAGTGTGTCCAATAGCATCACTGTGGAAAATCTCATTTAGAAGTGTGCCCGATAGCCTTGCTGTGAAAGTTACATTTAGAAGTGTGTCCAATAGCCTCGCTGTGAAAGTTGCATTTAGAAGTGTGCCCAATAGCCTCGCTGTGAAAGTTACATTTAGAAGTGTGTCCAATAGCCTCACTGTGGAAAGTTGCATTTAGAAGTGTGCCAATAGCCTCGCTGTGAAAGTTACATTTAGAAGTGTGTCCAATAGCCTCGCTGTGAAAGTTACATTTAGAAGTGTGTCCAATAGCCTCACTGTGGAAAGTTGCATTTAGAAGTGTGTCCAATAGCATCACTGTGGAAAATCACATTTAGAAGTGTGCCCAATAGCCTCGCTGTGAAAGTTACATTTAGAAGTGTGCCCAATAGCCTTGCTGTAAAAGTTACATTTAGAAGTGTGTCCAATAGCCTCACTGTGGAAAGTTACATTTAGAAATGTTCCCAATAGCCTCGCTGTGAAAGTTACATTTAGAAGTGTGCCCAATAGCCTTGCTGTAAAAGTTACATTTAGAAGTGTGCCCAATAGCCTTGCTGTAAAAGTTACATTTAGAAGTGTGTCCAATAGCCTCACTGTGGAAAGTTGCATTTAGAAGTGTGCCCAATAGCCTCACTGTGGAAAGTTACATTTAGAAGTGTGTCCAATAGCCTTGCTGTAAAAGTTGCATTTAGAAGTGTGCCCAATAGCCTCACTGTGGAAAGTTGCATTTAGAAGTGTGCCCAATAGCCTTGCTGTAAAAGTTACATTTAGAAGTGTGTCCAATAGCCTCACTGTGGAAAGTTGCATTCAGAAGTGTGCCCAATAGCCTCACTGTGGAAAGTTACATTTAGAAGTGTGTCCAATAGCCTCACTGTGGAAAGTTACATTTAGAAGTGTGCCCAATAGCCTCGCTGTGAAAGGTATATTTAGAAGTGTGCCCAATAGCCTTGCTGTAAAAGTTACATTTAGAAGTGTGTCCAATAGCCTCACTGTGGAAAGTTGCATTTAGAAGTGTGCCCAATAGCCTCACTGTGGAAAGTTACATTTAGAAGTGTGTCCAATAGCCTCACTGTGGAAAGTTGCATTTAGAAGTGTGCCCAATAGCCTTGCTGTAAAAGTTACATTTAGAAGTGTGTCCAATAGCCTCACTGTGGAAAGTTGCATTTAGAAGTGTGTCCAATAGCCTCACCGTGGAAAGTTGCATTTAGAAGTGTGTCCAATAGCCTCATTGTGGAAAGTTGCATTTAGAAGTGTGCCCAATAGCCTCACTGTGGAAAGTTGCATTTAGAAGTGTGCCAATAGCCTCGCTGGAAAAGTGAATTTAGAAGTGTGCCCACTAGCCTCACTGTGGAAAGTTGCATTTAGAAGTGTGTCCAATAGCCTCACTGTGGAAAGTTGCATTTAGAAGTGTGTCCAATAGCCTCATTGTGGAAAGTTGCATTTAGAAGTGTGCCCAATAGCCTCACTGTGGAAAGTTGCATTTAGAAGTGTGCCAATAGCCTCGCTGGAAAAGTGAATTTAGAAGTGTGTCCACTAGCCTCACTGGAGAGTTGCAATTAGAAGGGTACCCAATATCCTCTGCGAAAATTGATTAGAGAAGTGTGTCCAATTGACTCTCTGGAAAGTTGAATTAGAAGTGTGCCCAATAGACTCTGTGAAAGTTACATTTAGAAGTGTGCCAAAATCCTCTGTGAAAGTTGATTATAGAAGTGTGTCCTATAGCCTCTGTGAAAGTCGCATTTAAAAGTGTGCCCAATATCCTCTCTGGAAAGTGAATTCAAAAGTGTGCCCAATAGACGCTCTGTGAAAATCGCATTTATAAGTGTACCCAATAGCCCCTGTGAAAGCTGCATTTAAGAAGTGTGCCCAATAGCCCCTCTGGAAAAGTGAATTTAGAAGTGTGCCCAATAGCCCCTCTGGAAAAGTGAATTTAGAAGTGTGCCCAATAGCCCCTCTGGAAAAGTGAATTTAGAAGTGTGCCCAATAACCACTCTGGAAAAGTGAATTTAGAAGTGTGCTCAATAGCCACTCTGGAAAAGTGAATTTAGAAGTGTGTCCAATAGCCTCACTGTGGAAAGTTGCATTTAGAAGTGTGCCAATAGCCTCTCTGGAAAGGTGAATTTAGAAGTGTGCCCAATAATGTCTCTGAAAAAGTGATTTTAGAAGTGTGCCCAATAGCCTCACTGAAGAGTTGCATTTAGAACTGTGCCCAACATCTTCTGCGAAAGTTGATTAGAGAAGTGTGTCCAATTGACTCTCTGGAAAGTTGAATTAGAAGTGTGCCCAATAGCTGCACTTCAAAACAGCCTAATATCTGCAAGCTAACACAAATAGTTCACCAAAACCTAGAATAAGTGAATACTATCACCGGGCTTCGTAGAATCCTCAAACCAAGACCACTCTCAGCCAGTGATTTCGCCGAATTCATAAAGTCCAATAAACTGTAAGTCACACGTGAAACTAACCGGAAGCTAACTAACAGCCACTAATCATGAGTGCACCCTCTCCACCAGAGTTTGTTGGAAACGCCCACCATCGACTGCCCCCACTTCCCGATCTGCCTTTACCGGCCATCCCGCCAGCCGCCTTCCCAAACCATCCCACCCTCCTTCGCATTCCCTACCGAGTGCGTAGAGGGGGATGAGTGCGTAGAGGGGGTGAGTGCGTAGAGGAGGCGAGTGGGTAAATCAGGTGAATGCATGTGTGGGCATAAAACAGATGAGTACCTGGAGCAAACGAGTGCCTGGAGCGAACGAGTGCCCAGAGTGAACGGACGTGTTGATTAGAGTGGACGTGTACGTAGAACGAACGAGCGCAGATTGCATCCAGTACTGATGAGTGCATAGAAAGGATGAGTACGAAGAGATGCTGAATGCGTATAGCATGGGCCAGACGAAAGCGCTTGCATAAAACAGACAAGACTGCATTTGTGGGGCAGACAAAAGTGCATGCGTGGGGCAGACAAGAGTGCATGCATGAAGCGGACAAGTGTGCATGCGCGGAGCGGACAAGAGTGCATCCGTGGGGCAGACTGGAACACGCAGAGCTAACCGGAACACGCCTGGCGTACTAGAGCGCGTGGGGCGGGTCGGAATGCATGAGTGCGTGGAGCAGACCTGAGTGTATAGACCAGACGGGGGTGCATGGAGCGGATAGGAGCAAGCGGAGCGGACTGGAGCGCATAGAATTGCATGACGTATATAGTACAGTCTGGAATGCTGAGAACATTTGAAAGAGCATATAACACCACCACGCTTACTCTCTCCTTTACATCACCACTCAACTAGAACGCAGAGATACTATGACACCACTCGGTATAACTGTTCTCATACCAACATCCGCCGCTTACTCCACATCACTCTAAGTAAACACTGCTGGTCTCACCCCCCCAGCCAGGCGTTCTCCTCAGGCCTAACGCAGCCACATCTGTTCTGGATAAATCCTGCTAGAACGAACACATTCTCCTGATCTCTCAACCACCACATCTATCGCTAAGAAGCAGCTATCGCACGAATACCACACGAGCTGCACACATAACAGGTGCTCACACACACCTTTTGACTCTCTCTACTCTCTCTACTGATCTGAACTTTGGTTCCCAAGGGCGTTCAACCTACCAGCGCCTTCAGACCATACCAATGGTATATAAAGCGCTATATAAGTGCAAAATAACATAACATAACATAACATAACTGGAGAAGGTGAGAGGGAAGAAGAGGAGAGGAAAGATGAGGAGTGGGGAGAAGAGGAGCGGGGACTGGAGGAGAGCAGAGGGAAGAAGAGGAGAGGGGAGAATAGGAAAGGGAAGAAGAGGAGCGGGAAGAAGAGGGGTGGGGGAAGAGGAGCGGGGCCTGGAGGAGAGGAGAGGGAAGAAGAGGAGAGGGGAGAAGAGGAGCGGGGACTGGAGGAGAGGAGAGGGAAGATGAGGAGAGGGGAGAAGAGGAGAGGGGAGAAGAGGAGCGGGTACTGGAGAGGAGGAGAAGGAAGAAGACGAGTGGGGAGAAGAGGAGTGGGAGAAGAGGAGCAGAGACTGGAGGAGAGGAGGGGAAGAAAATGAGAGGGAAGAGAAGAGAGAGGAGAAGCAGGGACTGGAGAAGAGGAGAGGGAAGAAGAATAGAGAGGAGAAGAGGAGCGGGCATAGTCTGGTCTGTGGCTCACGGGGCTAATGCATCCATTACTGTGCTAGCTCTCGTGGTCACAGGTTCAGACCCTGGGCTTGTCCACTTACTTCATCCTGTCCTTCCGGGTCAAGAAAATGAACACCACCGAATTGGGTAGCACTACACATCTCCTATTATCCCAAAGATGCCCCCTTGGGCCTAGGGTGGACGTTGTATGGGACGTTGGAGGTCATTACGACCCAGGCGGTAAGTACACCAACTATACCACCATGGTGTAAACTATGTTTACACCATGGTGGATGGCGGATTTACCGCCCCATTCCAAGGTGAGTGGGGCGGTAAATCCCCATTTCCCATTTACCCTTCCCCATTCCCATTTTTGCCCCATAGGGCATAATGGGAGTGGGGAAGGCGCTAATTACGGCACCGTAAAATTACGGTGCCGTAATTAACACCAAGGCGGTTTAGCGCCATGGATTTTAACGCCTGCTAAAAGCAGCCGTTAAAATTGGAATCAGGCGTTAAGGGTTAACAACGGCGTTAACCCTTAACGCCTGAGTTGTAATGACCTCCGTTGTCTGAATGCCAGCAAGAAGGAAATCCTCCTCATTGGTACACCTTCACCATCCTTTCCCCTCACTCTCTGGCCGGCTTCCCTTGGCCCTCCTCCTACCCTCACCTGCGAGGCTAAGAACCTCAGGGTCATCTTTGACTCGACCCTTTCCTTCTCCGCCCACATCTCTGAGTTCTTTAAAACGTCAAACTTCCTACTGCACCTCCTCAGAGGTACTCTGCCTTTCCTCTCCTTCCCCCAGAAGCCCATGGTATCCCAAGCTCTGGTTCTCTCTAGGTTGGACTATTGTAATAGCCTCTTTCTAAATCTACCTGCCTCTACTCTCCACCCTCTGCAACTAATCCAGAACAGGACTGCATCGCTCCAGCTCTGAAATCTCTCCATTGGCTCCCAGTGGATGTAAGGATTAAATTAAAAACCCTCCAAATACCTTCAGCTATCCCTCCGCAAATACCTCCCCTCTCGAGCTCTTCACTCCTCTATCTCCAACTCCCTCAGGGTCAGTCATTTTTCAAAGAAACAAGCTGGGGGTAGATCTCTGTCTTCGGCTGGGGCCTCCCTCTGGAACAGCCTCCCTGCCACTCTAAAACTTGAGGAGAACCATCTCTGGCTCCGGAAGCACCTCAAGACCATCCTCTTTTCTTATACCTTTGCCCCCCTCTCCCCTGCTGATCTCTTCTCTCTTGGCACCGTGCACCTGGCCACCCTCTGTCCTCCAGACCCAGGTACCTGCTCACCCTGCCACCCTCCATCACTGCCCCCGGGCCATACCTTGCACTGGGATTCTGTATCTGTACCCATAAAGCCCCCCCCTTTTTCTTCCTGCACTTATCACACCTACCCTGTCTGCTGCCTTTAACCTAGCACTTGCAAATTGCTGACTGCACTACCACTGCTTGTTGCCTTTATTATTTATTTATTGTTATTTATCTGTTTCTCTTTTGCTTCGCACTTTCCACTTCTCTCCCTTCCATGCACTTTTCCCATGCACTTGCACATTCTCAATGTCACTGGGCCTAGTAAGATCGCTGTTTTGCTCGCCCCTGTTCCCCTCCCTTGCCTTGTCACGCTCTGAAACACTTGTGTACGAGCGCGATAGAAATAAAATATCAATATCAATATTCAAACGCAGAAAGGTGATCCGAAGCATCACATGTTAATTGTTTCATAGCTGTTCCGCTCACCCTTTTACTGCCCAAAGAACTGAGAGGTACCGGGGGATGGGCAGGAGGGGACTAGGGTGGAGGAGCACAGAGGAGGGTACAAGGCAGTGGGTCAAACACGTATCTGGAAGACCTGAGAGGGTGGCATGCTCTATCGAACCAGCCCAAAGCATAACGTCCCAATTCTGAAAGACTCCTCATGGGCTCCTCATTGGCCGGGCCTGGGACTGTGGGGGGCCGGGCAGCAAAGAAGGGTTCTGCCTTGCGGACACGTAAACCCCACTGTCTACATGACAGCAAAGCCTTCTTCAGGGAAATCTGGAGGAACGTGCTAGAAGGCCAGTTCGCTTTATCCGCACGTCTGTGCATTGTGCTTACAAAGGTGAAGGAGTGTCCAGAACTAACCTGTCCCATCCCACTCAGGAGGGTCTACCACCCCATTTTAGTTCACTGTACCCTTCACTAAGGAGAAATATTCATTTGCATATCAGTCGGGTCCCATGCAGAAGAATTGCCTAGCATTTTGGCGGTGGGCTTCCCTTGTGGGTGGGACCAGTCTGACATGCAAATGGTTATTTCTCCTCTGTACGTAGTTGCAACAGAGAAAAGCAACCCTGGAGAGGTTTTTCAAAAAGGCCCTCGTGTTAACATATACTGGAAGCTTTTTAGCCAACTCTTTACTTCATCCCACTCAAGGGGCCCGCTGGGAAATCTCTAGAGTTCCTTGTAGAGCCGTCCACCAATGTTCTGGATCCACCCGAGTGGAACACATCCCGTAGAACAGGTTTTGGAACCATGTTTGTTCTCAGCGGGGCGGCTCCCCCACTATTGTAAATGTTGTAAAACTTGGGTTTTACCCTAAATCACCCAGGGTAATCCAGACGTGGAGACCTTGCTCAATGTGTCTTAGAGAGGCTCAGCTCCACCTCACTGATGAGGCCCAATAAGGCCGAAACACGTGTCTGGAGTTGCTGATGTTACTCTTGTTAAGAGGAGAATTGTCTGCCATTTCGGTGCTGGACTGCCCTTGTGTCTAGGACTAGATTGATATGCAAATGGAATTTCCTCTCTGTGAAGGGTAGAGTGAGCTAAAACCTGGTTGCAGACAGTCCTGAGTGGGGTACACCCCATACAACATATTTGAACCACGTTTGTTCTCAGTAGAGGTACCCCATACTATTGTTCATTTTGTAAAACCTGGGATTTCAACCTAAGTAACCAAGGCTAATCTAGACGTGTTCCACATGTCAGCTTCGAGGTGTCGCCTGTTCAGGAGCTCCCACACCTTTTCAACTTTTATATTGTTATCTTGTGGAGTTCTGTGTCCAAGAGATTGTTTGTGTATAGCCTTGGCCACCCCTCCACCTGAACGTATCCTCATAAGAACGTCAGCTCTTTAATTATTTAGATATGTAGAGTTTAGTGGTGTATCTATATTTTTTATTGTCATAATAATTGTTTGCTTTCGCACTTAATGTACGATAAGTATATGTGTTTAAACTGAAATAATAATTAGCTGGAAAACAAAATAATTCAAGAAAAAGGTGCAGTTACAGGTTTAATTATTGTAAGTGCTTATTTATAACGCGCTTAATACCCAGAGGTTTCTAAGCGCGGACCCGGGACTGAACCAGTGTTGCTCCGTGTCTTCTTAGCTCCAAGGTGGAGCATGTTGCCCCTTAGCTATCCTCCCGAGCAGAGGCGTTGCTAGGGCGGTGGTTAGGGAGCTATATACCCGGGTCTTTTGGTTGTAGACCCGGATAGAAGCTCAGAGGCTACAACCAAAAGGGTATAGCTAGCCCTGAGACCCCCCAGTCCCAACATTAGATTAGCCCCTGATCTTTTCCAGACCTAACAACACCCCTACTCCTGAGACTGGAATGGGAAAGATTACACAATAACATGCCTCATCAATAACACCGTTGTTTTGCGTAGTTGCACGTAGATTGATTTTGCAGTGCTGCAGCT
Source organism: Ambystoma mexicanum (assembly GCF_040938575.1). Taxonomy (NCBI): domain Eukaryota; kingdom Metazoa; phylum Chordata; class Amphibia; order Caudata; family Ambystomatidae; genus Ambystoma; species Ambystoma mexicanum. The sequence continues at coordinate 121,912,306 of NC_090921.1, forward strand.
GCTGCACAGTTCAGGCTTCCGGCAGTACAGAGCCCAGTTCCTGGATGGATGGCAACTTGGATGCAGATTGGAGGTAGGTGCTGGTTAGGAGGTTGAAAGTAGAGTCTATGGTCGCTCCTTACTGGTGCTGCAAGCATGTCGCTTTTACCTAATTGCCGCCGAGGTAGACTGCAGTGACTGGTGCAGTCGTGGGCATAGTTGTAGGGGTGTACAAGGGTGCTTGTCCGCCTCCAGCTTTTGTGGCACACCATTTTGTCCCCCTCATTTGGCAGGGGCGCCTTTGCTTTAGATGTCATGTCCCCCAACCTTTTCAGCAACGTTACTCCACTGGGTGCAGTGCAGGTCCAGGCTTTGGTTGGGTGTTCCTCGCTAACCCCACCAGGTGGAGTGGCCAATATCCATCCGGCAAAGTTCAGCCTGTGTGCAGGAGCGAGGGTTGGCGTTACCTAGACTTAGATATTTCGGGTGTCTGTTTGTTGAAGCCTGGGAATTTAGACAGAAAAAACAAACTAGCTGTATCAACACCTAGCTTTTTCATGTCTGTTAGTCTGCTTATTAAGTGCTGTCTATCTTGGCGCTATTGAGTTACAGTACAGCTATCCTGCTCAGAAGGAACGAGAGACCAGGGCAACGAGACCTGTGAAGGAAAGGTGTGGACGATGATTATGAAAACCATGTCGCGGGCACTAGTGAACAAGTAGGTCTATTTTATGGAGAGGAGTCTATGTCATCTTTAGGCTGAGCAAAGGAGGAAGGGTCACGGTCTGATTTAAGTATGTGCCTGTGGAACAAAGCGCCCAACCAACCATGTTTGTTTTCGGCCACTTTTCTTTACCCTTTGCATGGCTAAAATCCTACACTGCCCACAATTGACTACTCAATATTTCTCTTCATTCAAGAAAACAGAAACTAAATAAAATGAATAACATTTTCAAAGCTGTTTATTTTCGATTTTCGTGATGGCTGTATGTTTGACCCATTAAAGCCATATTTTATTTGCTGAACTGCAAATTTAATTTCAATGGTTAAAGCAAGTGCCTTTATCACACATGTTCATTTGGAAGGTGTCTGAAGTCTTTAAAATAGTAGGAGCGTTTATAGAGATGTCAAGTTGTCCCTCGTCAGATGTAATATGTTCACCCAATCCTAATCTTTAAATTCATATGATTTTGCATTCTGATACTTGTATTCCAGTTACCACGGCCCCATCTGACCCGAAAAAGTATGTAGGGCTCTGGGTAGATTTAAAAGGAGATGGGGGCTTCATATATCTTACCTGAACCCCAGAGTAGTATGCTCAAGCAGGAGAAGCTTTGCGCTCAGCATGTAGAGTCTGGGAGCCTTAGGAAGGTACATGGAGATAGAAGTCTGAGAGGATGGCAAGAGAGTTTGTTAGTATAGAATTAACAAAAGGGGGGAATGTTGGGAGGCAGGGGCAAAGTCTCAGGCCCTGCAGTGATTCAGGACAAGACGATTGTAGAAGCAAGCATTGTAGGAGAGTTAGTAGATGAAAGGGATAGGGGGACCCACTCATAGAAGTTAGATTGTAATGGAAAGGTAGCAAATTGTAACCCTAGAACTACGTGTGTAGCGAAACGTCATTTTAGCAGGTAGACACAATTTTTAAATTGAGGCCTAATTCTATGGCTATGCTTTTAAACTTACATTCAGTCCAGAGGGTAGAAGGGTGTGCATGTTCTTCACTCGCAGCATACACACACACACACACACACACACTTGTTTATTATATCTTATCAGTAGTGCATACAATCCCAAAGGAATGTACTCAGAATGGCCAAGAGAGGCCGAATGAATCTTCAAATAGCAATCCCACAAGACGAGGGGTGGGGGCTTTTGGCCCTCGCCAGTCCAGATCCTTAAGTTATAGCGACCCGAGACCCCCAAGTTTCAGACATAAACATTTGAGTAGAATGACCAGCCTAAGACCCCTGGCCATAAAACTGTAAAGTGACCAATTGATCAGGAAGATCAGAGAACAGGAACTTGCTGCCCCCATCCCGAGTTCATGTGATTTGTGCTGCGAGGTTCCAGGGGAGAAGGTAACAAATGTATGCTATGGGTGGGAACGATGTGGAGGCTCCAACGTTTCTGGGAAAGGAGCGGGGGTACACTTAGTTCTGAGAAAGTTATCACATCCTCCAAAGTACCCACCTCGCTCATGTCCTTGGTACCAGGTGCAATGTAGAACGATAAAATTATGAGTTGTGTGTATGTAACTCAATTGCTAATTAATGCTTTGCAGTTCGCTGACAAAAAAAGATCCCCACATGGAAAAAGATGGACTGAAGATGCTGGGACCAATCGCCTGGTATCCCATATGGAGCAGGCTATATGTGTATAGGGTCACACCAAGCAGCTACTTGGATTTGTAACCTATGTGATGTATGACACTTGTGACGTTGTCTGCCTTTAAAAGCTATAGCCCGTGCTGTTTTTGTCAGAGTGCTACGTGGCAGCAGAGTTCTTTGTTGGTACATACTTGTTCTCTTTGCAAGAGGTGTGCTGGGCCTTTTTCCCTACTGGTTTTATTTATTCTGGTGTGAGCATTGGGGGTTACTCTACACTATATAAATAAACATTAGCACTGCAAGATCATTACAGGAATTCAACATGGCACGCGCTAAAAGTCAAGGGGCCTCATTACCAACTTGCCGGTCCAGAAACAAGGGTGCCTGCCTGGGCAGTTGCGCCCGACAGTTTGACCCTGCCGGGCGCAACGACCCCGGTAAGCAAACTCCATCACGGAAGCAACAGCACCATTAGTAACTTTTTCACTTTTACCGGGACCCAGCTTCCCGGTCCGTCGGGACTTGTAATGTCCTGGTGGCACAGGAAGCTAGGTGCTGGTAAAATGTTACGAGTCCAGTGGTAACCCACCAGTAGCACTGAAAGGGTTACCATCAGACTTGTACAGAGGCCCTAGATGTCACTTGTGGGACCTGCATACATTTTAAAAATGACTGTGAATGATCACGGAGTAATGTTAGGACAGGGAAATGTGTAGTAGTCTGTCAACCTTTCTAGTTTGATTGGAAATGAGTATTTACTCCTGAGCAGTCTTTTTTCCATGCAGATTACTATTTTGAGGCCGATGAGAAAACATACTCTACTGACAGTCACGCAAATTAATCCCAGGTGGACTCCCATTTATGGAAAGGGTCTGGCATTGCTTTGCTGCGACTTTGCTTCATCTGATATCATTTCCTGTGCTGCCATTCCATATCCAAGGGCCTGCAACCTTTGGCTCTCCAGATGTTTTGGACTACAACTCCGATCAGCCCTAGCCAACTTAGTGAATGATGAGAGATCATGGAATTTGTAGTCCAAAACAGCCAGTGAGCCACAGGTTGCACATGCCTGTGCATATGCAAATTAGTCCCCCCAGTTATTTTTTAGGACTTGTACCCTGATGGAAACCACAATAACTTCTAACTAGTAGAGGCCTTTATTGTGGACATATTCATGTTTTCCTGATGAATCTAAAACGATAAAGTACAGGAATGTCTCTGATATGGCTAGGTAAACACAGTACTCGAGCACATATGACACTAAACAATTAGCTGGCATGTGCTGCTCTGGCGGAGTACAAATAGAAGAACATTGCAAACTATGTGAAGTTGGTAAAAGCAAGCAATAGTCCTCTGGGTCACAGAAAGACCTGTTCAGATGAGCCGGAAAGAAGATATCCGGAGAGTAGTTGTTGCTTGGGTCAACAAAATCCCAGTATTCATACCATAAATAAAAATGCAGGCCTTGGGACTTAACCAGACGAACAAGGGTGCTTGTCCATACATCAAACAAAAGTTCAGGGAGTTCCACACAATGCCGATCGAGAGGTGAAAGATAGATTTGTAAAGACAGACGCTACTGTCTGGAATTGATCCATTAAGTATGAATTCATCCAACACAAAGCAACTCCAGAAAACCTATCAGACTGCAGGGTCTACCTTGGGGTGATGGTTAAGGGTGTCAAAAGCAGCCGACGAGTCTAATAATATCAAAGCGGCTTACATAGATTGATCACCATTGCCCGACACACCTCTTGCCAATGCCAGGTTCAAAGTCAAATGATGGTGTAAAGATGATTCCGCAAATTGCTCCAGCACATCAGCGACCGACTGCTCTCACTAGACGTTTGTCTGGGTAGGCCCATTAACTTGGGTAGCTTCAATGTTTCCTCACTATTACACATATTATTGATAGCAAATGACTCCAGTAAGTCTATATGCCTGACAGAGGGCAATTTTTATTCTAAAATTGGAAATCCCCACCGGAAGGGCTTTTTGATCTTAATGAAGACATATCGAGAGATATCCCCCTTTTAATAGTTTCTGACGATAGAATGGATTCTAGTGGCCTGATCTGATATAACATCATGTTTGAATGGTCTTTATGAACCACAAATGGCCGTCTCCCTAGGAATCCCAGTGAGGCCAACCGTTTCCGGTCACAAAAGTTGCTCCATAATTTATTTTTATTTTTTATGCCTTAAGTTCGGCCCTTTATGACGGATTTCGAGGTCACACCTTGGTTGGACAGGGACCACTCAGCTCTAATATTAACAATGGATTTCAATCCCAAAGTACAACATTTACTGTAATGATCCCTAAACAACTTGGAACTTATCATGTTTGTCGGCGAAATATCTATTGGGATAAAGTTCTAAAGCACAAACGTATTAACAGTGCCCTATTATAACATTTTAAACATTCATTTAACCTGCTTTGACAAGATTGACAGTCCTGACAATTAGTTTTCTGTTTCAATTCTTTGTCGAATGCTATTAAACCTTCTGTAGCTAGGGTTAGCCGGTAATTCTCGTTACCAGATATTAAAAATAACAAGTAGGGGACGTTCCTTTACAGTTCAGGCAGAAAAAACACTCTCCCGTGTTCCCTTCATATGGGGGCCAACCTTCGGAAAATCCTTCGAGACCTATCTATTTAATCTGCTCTATTACAGGCTTCCTGCTTAGACTTCAGCAATAAGATACCCTTTTTGGTTGATAGTTGTACTCTACAAAACTTCCCCCCAATACCCAATTCTAGCACTTGGTAGCTTCCTTTCCTGGGTTCATTATCAAGGTAATTAGGGTTGGGTCAAAAGAGACAGATTCTCTAATGGAGGTTAATATATTGTTATAAACTCTGCTCAGGATAATAACCAAAGAGTCTCTGAACGCTAGATAAAACTCAACCAAGAAGCACCTTTATGGAGTTCAGTGATATGATCATTCCTTTCATCGGTAATGGATGTTCTAGAGATTCACCGATTAAGTCATTCAATTTCGACCCTGCTGTCAATAAAGCCTATTGTAGCACCACATAAAGGAATGCTCGATCGCATTGCATTCTGGCATCTATCGGCCAGGCTCAGAGGACATTTCTGATATCAAGCGATTAAGTCTCTTAAGGCAATGTTCTAGTAATTTTCTTACCCTTTCACTGAACTTTCAATATCTTTGCCTAGAACAATGGAGATCAAATTCTGCTGTCTCAGGATGGAGCTAGCTTAGCTCATTCCATGCCTTGGTTAGTCCCACAAAATCAGACAACACTGGAATCAATAAAGGATCTCCTTCCATTTTTTACGATGGTTTTGCATGTGCTTTTCTTGCTGTGAGTCCTCTATTTTACTGTGTAACAAATGGCTAATGATTCTCCCCGTACACAATTTCAGAAAGGTTTTTGAGGCAAATCCAATATTTTCTTTTGAACGTTAGTCATAAGACCAGAATAGTTTGGTATAAGCCCTTAGAGTTTTGATATGATATGATATTTTATTTCTATTGCGCTCGTACACAAGTGTTTCATAGCGCGACAAGGCAAGGGAGGGGAACAGGGGAGAACAAAACAGCGATCTTACTAGGCCCAGTGACATTGAGAACGTGCAAGTGCATGGGGGAGGGGGAGGGGAAAAGTGCATGGACGGGGAGAGGAGTGGAAAGTGTGAAGCAGAGGAGAAACAGATAAATAACAATAAATAAATAATAGAGGCAACAAACAGTGGTAGTGCAGCCAGCAATTTGCAAGTGCTAGGTTTAAGGCAGTAGACAGGGTAGGTCTGATAAGTGCAGGAATAAAAAGGGGGGGCTTTATGGGTACAGATACAGACCCCAGTGCAAGGGGTGGCCTGGAGGCAGTGCGGGAGGGTGGCAGGGTGAGCAGGTACCTGGGCCCGAAGGACAGAGGGTGGCCAGGTGCACGGTGCCAAGAGAGAACAGATCAGCAGGGGAGAGGGGGAGAGAAGGCAGAAGAAAAGAGGAAAGTCTTGAGGTACTTCCGGGACCAGAGATGGTTCTCCTCAAGTTTTAGAGTGGCAGGCAGGCTGTTCCAGAGGGAGGCCCCAGCCGAAGATAGAGATCTACCCCCAGCGCGTTTCTTTGAAAAACGACTGACCCTGAGGGAGTTGGAGGTAGAGGAGCGAAGAGCTCGAGAGGGGAGGTATTTGCCGAGGGATAGCTGAAGGTATTTTCGACCCAGGCCCCAGAAAGCCTCATGGACAATGCAGAGGGTTTTGAATGTAATCCTTGCATCCACTGGGAGCCAATGGAGAGACTTCAGAGCTGGAGAGATACGATCCCAGGGCTTGAGGCCAAAGACAAGTCTCACAGTCCTGTTCTGGATTAGTTGCAGAGGGCAGAGAGTAGAGGCAGGTAGATTTAGAAAGAGGCTGTTACAATAGTCCAAGCTAGAGAGAACCCAAGCTTGGGATACCATGAGCTTCTGGGGGAAGGAGAGGAAAGGCAGAGTACCTCTGAGGAGGAGCAGTCGGAAATTTGACTTTTCAGAAGGAAAGGGTGGAGTCAAAGATGACCCTGAGGTTCTTAGCCTCGCAGGTGGGGGTAGGAGGAGGGCCAAGGGAGGCCTGCCAGAGAGTGAGGGGAAAGGATGGTGAAGGTGTGCCGATGAGGAGGATCTCCGTTTTGCTGGCATTCAGACAAAGATCATGGGCGGCACACCAATCTTGAATGGCAGTTAGGCAATCAGAGATGAGAGAGGGAGAGGAGGTAGCAGAGGGCAGCCTGGGAATGAGTTGAGTGTCGTCAGCGTAGCACTGGAAATTTGAGCAAAAGTGGCAATGCAGTGGGTGAAAGTTGCCAGGTATTGGTTGAAAAGCCAGGGCGAGAGGTTAGACCCCTGGGGAACACCATAGGTAGAGAGGAAGATAGATGAAAGGAAGGACCCAAGTTGAGATCCAGAGATAAGTACTTTTGCACGGTCAGAAATTACTATATTTCCAACTTGCATCTTAATAACCTCTGTCAGTAAGGATTGTGAGGGTCTATTCTTGAACAGCTTGAAGGTACACATATGTGTAATTTCTTTCTTTTTCTTTTAGAGTTCTCCGGTGGCCCACCCAGCCGAGTGTGTCTTTGGTTACATGCAGCTCGCTTGTGATGCGTGGAATCCAAAATGATATGACCACACTATCTGACCATTTTTTATTACTGTCGACCAGCAAGTCAAGCGGTTTCTCTTTTACCTCATCAATGAATAGAAATGGCTCTGAATTGGCAGCACACACATTCCCAAGCCCATACCTACATTAATTTACATCTACTTTCAACGATACATGCAGAGCTTGATTCTGATTTATCACCTCTATTTCTGTACATGAAAATAGTCCCTGCTATTTGCTATACATGGAAGGGGCGGCCTCGTCGGCTGAAGATCCACAAAGAATGTTCACGGAAGTGTCTGAATGCAACAGAGGAACCAGACTAAAACTGGTTAGGGCTACCATTAACAAACTCACAACAGACCTTATACATGGGGGTTCCATTTTGGAGTACACCCCCCCCCTTCTAGACTATCACCGCTCAAAAAAACAGAGTCGCCATCCCCAGCCCATAAATAGAATCCACGTTTTCAATGCATTGCTGGTGGAAAAAAGGAAAGTACTAAGGAAGGCTACATGTGTAGCAAAGAAATCAAATCACCCGGATGACCAAGCCAAAGCAAACACTGCCGGCAAGATCTACAAACAATGGCTTCTTTCGTACAGATCAACAATGTATCAACATGACGCAGAGACAATGCTGAAAGTGATCTGTGGACGGAAGGTCAATGACTTCTGGGTCTTGCCAAGTCCGTCGGAGGAAATGCTAGCGACCTAAAGCAGCACAGTATCAGGAACCAAGAGTGGGCAAATCATTTCTCACAACTATATACTGCAAAAGAGACCTCTACTGCCACGCAAGACCCAACCACCACAGGTATATCCCACACAACGTACAAGACATTGTGGGGATAATCAAGAAACTAAACAGTTCACGAGTCCCTGGCCCAGATGCTTTAACAAATTCATGCCAAAATAGCATCCGGAGGAGTGGGCTAAATGTATACACAAACTTTTTGTCCAGATTATTTCTACTCGCCAAATTCCAAGCTCCTGGATTAAGGCTATATTGGTCCCAATTTTCAAAGGGGGGGGGATGAAATCCAAATAACTTTCACCCCATCGCCTTACTGGATGTAATAGGAAAGATCTTTGGCACACTACTCTTACAGCAGTTCCAAGAATGGTCCTCTATGACAGGGTGTAACGATTCTTTCCAAACAAGCTTTGTTAAAGGCATCGGCACAGCAGCAAATATACTACTTCTTACCATGCTGATAGGAAGAGTACGAGAAGGTAAACCTAACATTTTCATGGCCTTTGTGGACTGGTCCAGCATTCAACCAAGCGAATCGGCAACACCTGTGGGAAAAACTGGCCACTCAGAACTGCCCGAAATCAATATTGGAACCTCTAATAGCTATACCCTCTGCAACAACGATGAATCTGTCGGGACTCTTATCAGCCGAAATCCCAACTGCATGAGGGGTATAACATGGATGCCCAATGGCCCCGGCTCTGTTCAACTTTTATCTAGCAGACATTAAGCAACCTTAGGTCTTACTCAGATGTTTTCCACCGACTATGGGCGGTGTCCTCTTAAACCGTTTACTCTATGCAGATGACTTGGTCCTGATAGATCAAACTCCAGTCGGCAGCTAGACAACCTCCAAGTTTACATCGAGACCAATGCATTAAAAATAAGCAAGGGTAAAACAAAAATGTGCTTTGAAAAATCTAACAGGAAGAAAAAAAACAATATAAATGGTTTCTTGCCCACACACCAATTGAACAAGTTAAATCGGTCAAATATCTAGGTGTATGGCTTAACAAGAGCACAATCAAAAGCCCGATGGTGGACCACCTCAAAGAGAAAAGCAAAACACTGGCCAGCCAAGCATTGGCATAAACAAGATATTTGGCCATTTCACCATACTGCCAGTGGTGAATTACTATAAAACAAAGGTGGTCCCGTCCCTGACCTATGCAGTGAAGGTGACAGTAAATATTCCAAACTCAGTATGGCCCGGGCTAGAGGGATTCTTCTGGAAAGAAGTTCTGAGTACCCCAACGACCACACCGATTCAGATCATTCGCAGAGAGCTTGGCCTGCTATCCTTAAAAGCTGTGGTAGAATGGAATAGTCTGACCTTATGCAGAAAGTATCTTGCACCCTCTCGACTCTTGATTCTGGACCTCATAAATAAGGAACTAAGATCACAGACCAGTCCAATGTTAAATAACTGGGCAAGAAATAGCATGGAGAAACTTAATGAAATTGATTGCACCATCGACGACTTGATATCAAATCCGACAAGAGTAAAAAAGAAGCTCAAAGAGAATGACTGGATATCCGCTTTTGCGACCACTGCCTGCTACGGTTCAGCTGCGCATCTCGTGATGGAGACACGAAAATTAAGGGTTCTTCCAGGCTATCTAGCAAAGTTTCCTAACAGACTCTATTGTGAACAATTTCTCGGAGCTCGTCTCAACATGCTACCCACAAATTAAGTCCTTGCAATACGAACCAAATCAACCACCCGGAATCGATGCCGTTTTTGTGGAGTGGACTCCAGTGCTAAAACGCTGAAACACTTTATGCTACTATGTCCAGCTCTTACCAGCGAAAGAACGAAACACCTTGGCCACCTTATGTCACAATTCACCACTCCTGATGTGGGGGATTGGTGGACCACTCTGATGAACAGAGAAAAGACTTCACATGTGGTAGCAGTCGTTACATTTACTAACAAAATACTCCAATAAATTGAGGACTCTTGACGTTTAATTTTTAAAAATCTCCCATACCACCGTGGGTCATCTTTAAAAAAATACTATTTTGACATTATTATGTCATAACATTATCACATAAACCTGCATGAAATGTTGGGTAATCAATTAAATACATCTTTTAAAAATAAATAAAATAGTCTCTGCTCTTGTACTTCCTCCATACACTGCCTCCATGCCGGGAGGCTCTCTGTGAGAAACCGGTCCCTCTGAAAATCCCTGCTGCTTGCCATCAAATCCCTCCACGGGCCTCCACCCCTTTAACTAGCTGCATACATGGCAACCGTATGTGACCTAAAACATGTAGGATTTTTCAACTTTCTAAAATAATATTTCGCATAACAATTACATCTCAGGAAAATACAAAACATACGTTGTTGGCACCACTGAGCATTCTAAAATACGCAACCAATCAAACAGCACAACATGGGAAGATGTTCAAATGTAAAGGTAAGTTAACACCGAATTCAATTACCTAACTTCACAGAAGGTAATCGCACAGAGCTGGTAGGCAACGTTTGCCACTGGTCTGTAGCAGCAGCCTGGGCAGTACATATATATTCCTGCAGTGCAAGATAAATAACTGAACACCATGGAGACTGATACACCCCTCAGTGTGAGAGGCAAATGCTGTGTGATGGTGGTACGCTCTGCCGCTTGCATTCACTGGTGGTGCACCTAAGGCCTGTCCCGGTCAGAGTGCAGGGCAGAGTCACGTACCTGTCAGGTCAGTGGCTTTGTCTGAGCCCATCACTCAAAGTAATCAGTTACCCGCCCACCGCACACACAGACTAACTAATGTGTTGCATGCTTTGTCCTGGACTGGTCTCAATAAGCCTGCCTTAGAGTTACATACATTACCTGGCCCTGTAAAAAGCAGTAGGATCTGTCACCCAAATCTGTTGGAGGTAGGACTGCTTAAAAAGCAGTAGCCTGCTGCCTAAATCAGTAGGGTTGGCAAGTATGTAGCTGAGGCTAACTATGGCTCCTCCCGCCTGTGCATCATTCCTTGTCTTGCTATTCCCTGACCACCCTGGGTTATCCTCTCGCTCCTTCTCCCTCCGGGCCCTGCACCACTGCAACTCCTTAACCTCCGTGTCAATCATGATGTTATATTGTCAACCACTTTGAAACTTTGTAAGCCTTGCACCTTCTTATTGCTGCGCCCTGTTACCTCTGGGTTTGGTGCGCATTACAAATAAATAAACAAACAAACAAACCAGCAATAACTTCACTGCCATTCATTCCTTTTAATCTTCACTAAAGTGGCACCTCATGAGCGGAGACGGAGAACCCTCTATGTACTGTCACATTACTACCGCTACCTGACTACCCCATACCTAACTACCCTGAAAATATGGGATTGTAGTTATCCAGTGCCCTCGGGCTAATGTCAGTCTTGTGTATTGTCTCATTCCTGGTCTCTGTACATTGGGTTATTCTAAATCACCCCATGCATCAGTTCCACGCCACCTAGTCTCCTTATGTACTGCATGGTTACCACGGTTACTCTGGTGTTCCTCCGTGAGTGTTCCTCGAGGGAAGACCCTGTTCCCTCAATAAACACACAATATAAATACAGATACTTTTATAGAGTAGGATCGCAACACCCCTACTCTTTTGTTATGAAGTTGCAGGAAAACAAATGGATTTTTGATTACGTGCCTTGTGCCCTGTGCAAGTGTATGTGTTTCCTTAGCAAGTCTATTTCTATCCTATCGTTTCTAAGGGTGGTCATAACCTTTGCCCACTTAAAGCAAGTATTCAAACCCCTCACATTTCAAGTGGACAGCAATGCAGCCACCAACCACATTGAGCCTCTTTCAACAGTGTTATCAGCCCGGGCTTCCTACAATATATGATTCTGTGCCATGTCAGCAGCAAATGGATCAGAGATCCACAATTCAACTCCTCCCATCCGCTCAAGAGCTTCCTTGATAGTGCAGAGAGGTCATATGCAAAGTCTTAGATGAGCTAGGCAACACGCAAACACATAAGGAGTATGGTGAAGAAGTCCCTTCGTCAACAATTCAGTAAGAGGAGGTGACAAAAAATCCACACATTTCCATAAAAGGGTGTTTGGAAGGGGACACAATCTTCCCGCAACCCCCAGGCGCTTTAAAATAAGGCAAAAGCCATAATTGGTAATGTAAGGGACCAGGGGGGAAGGGTGCCCTTACAGGCTTCTACACAATTATATTACTGTACATTTTGTAGGTGTAGTGCACATGCGGGCATAGCAGCCATCTTAGATACTAGCAGCCATATCGTGGCACAAAGCTTAAACGTAGCACGGCAGTCCGCACCCCAGGCCTAAGCCGCGAACATGAGCAAAGGAATACGTTGTATCCCAGACGCTGATGAGAAAGGCCAGAGCCACATATACTCCTAAAACTCTTCATTGTCCTAAAATGTTGCCAAACATCGCACCCTTGGAAAATGGGTACTGCAAGGCCAAAGTAGGAGGGCTGGATGGCTGTGAATGGTGCGATCCCATGAGAAGGTTGGCACAGTCCCAATCTTAAATTATAGCACCTGAATGCCTTGGCTTTATGACCCCTAAATTCCAGTGTACCAGATAGCCCCAGACCGGTGACCATACCTGTTAGACCCTTGATTGATCAAAAAGATCAGAAAGCAGGGCCTTCCTGCATTCACTTTCAGTTCATGTGATTTGTGCTGCGAGGTGCAGGGAGGTATGACATTAAAGCCCACAACGAGGGTGGGAGACCTAGGAGAAATGCCGGCCTGTCTGAGAGTGAGTGAAGGGGCTGAGTTAACATGACCCCGACTTTTCCCCCTGTGCCCCTCTCTATTCATACCAGGTGCACTGTTACATAGAGATAGATGTGCTTTTCTTAGTTAGTGATGTCATTGTTATTTGGCCGTCTGCTGACAAATGACGACTGCAACATCGCTCACTTGGAAGAAGAAGGACAGACGGTTCTGGGACCAATAGCCTGGCCTCCCCTTTGGAGATGGTGACATATTTGTAGGGTCTCACCAACCAGCAGCGCAGGTTTAGACTGTATGTGATGATGTCACTAATGACACTATGTCCCTTCTTAATGTGCTGCTCATGCAGACTTCGCCAGAACTTTCCGGGGACCAGAGTTCTTTGTTGGTGCTTTTGTTCCCTTTGTATGGAAATAAAACTTGTTATACTTGCAAGAGGTGTACTGGTCTTTTTTCCCTAGTGAGTTGTATTTTTTCTCGGGTGTGAGTGTCAAGGGGCTTGCCTACAAGGGATCCATTCCTTCAATTGACCCATTGGTGGATATCAGGGTTAGAAGGCCCCCCAGTAGGGTCATATTTTAGGAAAGGGGAGAGATCCTTAAAAGAGTGACACTGTATCTTCATGAAGAACTATGCCCTATGTTCCGGGCAACATCGGTCTCATCCTCATGCCGTTATGGGGGACCTCCATCATCCCAACAATTGTAAACCTGAGGAGTTCAACAACACACCCTGAATTCAGTGGTCACCCAGTCCAGCCTCACAGGATGACCTGTTTGTATGACCAAAGGGATGGCAACTGGGCCCATGCAGAGAAAGCGGGCGCCATCATCATGTTCTTTCCAGTTGGAATATGTTCGTGGTCCAGAGCGGTGCAGTATTGGCTATGCATTGCCATCAGATGCGTTAAACAGTGCAGGACTCTTTGCACTGCACGTCTGTCCTACCTGTGGCTGAGCACAGACATTTCTGAGTTTGCTTGTACATCTCAAGTGACCTGGGGCCAGATGACAGACATTTTGCACCTGTGCAAGTGCAAAGTTGCACTGTTTTAGCACTAAGGCAAAGCTTGCCCTAGTGCAAAAAACATCGGGGCCATATTCTATTGCACCATGGCAAGTGCCATTTTTCACTAAGATGTGTGTGTAGTCAATCACATCGAAACATGGGCAGATTTCCTTAGATTGCGGGAATCCCCAGTGTCTCCATGCTCTTCCCGGAGGCCGGGAGAAGAGCCTAAAAACCCAGAGTCTCCGGAGACTAGACAGGTATGCTGGTGCATTATTTCTGCAATCTAGCTCCTGGTGTGATGACGCGGTGCTATCCCGGACCCCGGCTCCGCCAGCACTTATCATGGGAGACCTTTCCAATCGAATCAAAGCAAAGGCAAGTGTTCTTCAAGTAACCGAATGCAACACAGGGCGGCCATTGTGGCATTGCCGCCTTTTCTCAGCCACAATCCCAATTCCTCCACAGTTCCCGAGAGCATGATCCTCATTAAAGCATAAGTGCTGAGTTTAGGGAGTGGCACAATGGCACTCTAAAGTATTGTCGCAAAAAAGATAGGAAAGGATGCTGGCACAAGTGAGTCGCCAGCCAGCCACACTCCGTAGGGGCATCGCCCTGGAGGAAACCGAGAGCTCTTTGATTGGCAGTAAACATGTTCATGAAATCTTGAAAGTTGTGGGGTTGTTCATAAAATATGTCTGTCTTTTCTCCCAGGAGGGTAGCGTTACCCGGCGGTGGGGGATGCTATCGGCACCTTTCTTGTGGGAGCACCAGCATTCTAAATGAGTAAAGTTTAGTGGCAGCTGGTGAATATTTTCGAAGAGGGGCATTTATCTTGGCCGAGTTAGTGTGTGCCACCGAGCATCAAAACAGATGCCTAAATAAAGGAGGGCTCTCGAGGGGGTTCTCCCCCCAAGAAAATGTTTGAAATAATAGGGTGATATTGTGCATTTAGCAGCACAGTTTTGCACAGATGTTAGTTCATAAGGCAAACAATATTAAGTAGTTATCTTGGGTAATATATGAAGAAAGTCCAATAGATTCCAGTACCCAGGATCATTTGACAACATGTACTTGCAGCATGTATCAAGATATGCAGCATTTTATGTCACTTTGGTAATGCCATGCCCACAATACCTGTCAATATCTCCATTGTAAATCACTTTCATGATGTTGCACCCTCAATATGACAGCACTGTGCCTGAAAATCTCTTTGATAATGTCACAACCACATACCTCTCAATCTCTTGTGCCCCAGGTGGGTGAAAACGGATGATTTTGTATGGGCAAGTGAGGGTTTACTGAAGCGTATGGATAGGCTAGGGGCTTGGTAGGTGAGTGAACTGATTCCATGGCGGATGACACCCACCAAAATTGTGCAAGTTGAGAGGTCTGCACCAACAATTTACGGCATCCCCACTGCAAATCACTTTCATAATGCTGCTCTCACAATGTATACTAGCATTGCCATTGTTAATGACTTTCAATATATACCAGTGTTGACAGTATAGGTCAATATAATGATGTTGCGCCCTCCAGTCTATATGCCAACATTCCTACTGTAAATCACTGTGAGGTTGCAGTGGTAACGATGTATACCAACATTGCCACTGTAAATCACTTCCATGATGCTGCTCTGACCCTGCTCCCCCACCGAAGACATGCACTGAACACATTTGCATACAAAGTCACATTCATGCACACCCACACCAACACCCACACCAACACACACACACACACTGTCAAGTATGTACTATCCTCACTTACGGGCATCATGTAACTGGTTCTCTCCAGCGCCCTGATGCCAGAGGGCTTGAGCGCACTATACAAATGAAATAAATAAATACAGAAACAAACTCAAATATACAGCCATGTAGACTCACTCAAACGTGCACACTCAGCACTTCCCTTAGCACTCAAGTTATCTGGTGATGTAGTCATCTTTCCAATTAGGGCAGCAGCACAATTCACTGTCGAAGCAGGCAGCAAAAGGGGCACCTGGGCAGGAATCACAACCTGGATGCCTAGTAACGTTTGGGCAGAAGTTACTGGCACTTGTATGCCATGGCACCACTTGCTCACCACAGTGTGCATTTTTTTAAGTATGTATTTACAATCAAATACTCGAGAATGTCCAAGTCCCGGCCACACTGGGCAAAGACCAGAGAATGAAGGAGTGGCTGTAGGGGGTGGGGGACAAAGGCCCCTCTCACTCCCTGCTCAGATCACCACAGTCTTCACAAGAATTAACACCCTCCATAAATCAAATATAGCCCTGCTCAGACCATTAAATGCCATTATTGGATTGTACCTTTCTTCATGTCCCTAGCAGCTTTCATATTTGTCTGTTTTATTGGAAGTCTGGGAACCATATACTGCACTCAAATTTGACTCCAAAATGTCTGTGCTCCTCCACCAGGCCAATGCTGTCTTTAGTGTGATGTGTGACCCTCCCATGTGTATCACCCTTTTAAGAGGATGTTCCCCTCCCACGTGTATTGTCCTTTTAAGATGGGCCATGACTGTGTCATGTCCCAAGCTAATAAAGGGAGCCCCTGCAGGCACGTGCAGCAAACTCCAACAATGGAACTCCTGTTGTCTCCATCTCTCCTTGTGGGCCAGCAGGCCTACACAGAGGAATCGCAATCCTGTGGCCCTAGCCTGCAGGCCCCACGCTGTGTGACCACGGCCCTGCAGGTCACTGCTGGTCTGGGCCCCAGGATGTTACTGGCATCCATGGTGCTCCGGCACCTAGGCGGTGCCGCACAGCCTTACAGGGCCCTGCCCTGCAACTACCTATAAGTCCAGGTGACCAGCATGGTGACGGGCTCCCAGCACCAGTGAGGCCAGCCGCCACACCGTTGGAAAAGTATTCAAGGAACGCTGGAGGAAAGACTTGAGCATGCAGTGCGCGCAGGCTGTTCACCTTGTTTGCTAAGCAACCTGGGAGCCAGAGTGCACACAGCGCACTGAAGAGGAGCCCAGCAGGACCAGCTTCCTGCTTCCTCCTCTCGCGTCACTCCCTTGCATCCCGTTGCTGTCCTTGAATCCACCAGTGGATTCTTTTTTGCTGTGGATTTGGGGGCAATGATCTGCGTGCCTTTTCAATTTCACAAGGATTTGCCTGCATGTGTGACGAATTTGGAGGCGTGTGGTGAGTCATTTGTAAAAAATCAAAATGTCTACCTTTTTCGCAGTCCTCCGATCATTTCTAAATGTGTATGTGACTCTGTCATAGGTCATTGTCTTGCTTAGCTGTCCTCATCTGCAGTGTTTCACCAGCTTGTGTGAGAGCTGAGCCTTTCTTTCAAGGGCCAGGCTTCCTCGTCTGTCTCTCTGTTCACACTTTAGGAAACCAAAACTCAAATCTTCCTGATTTTATTCAAACCTTGTTATAGATTCTTTATCCATGGCCATGTGCAAGGTCATAACTCGCAGTGAGGCGAACAATAGTGGCAGAAGGGCGCTATATAAGACCAATTTCATTACATGTTTGTCCTCAAGTCAGAGAGTGTGTCATCGCCCCTTCTCTCCTCAGACACATCAACTGCCGGAGGGTGGCGGGGGCAGCGGTGTGCTTTATAGGAGGCTTAAGAGTCTTTGCTTTCCCCAAAGAAAATAACAAATTATCTACTAGCTATAAACTGGGCAAGGCTTAAGGTAAGTTAAGCAGATGTTCTGTCTCCCTGCTGCCATCCCCTACAAAGGCAGGTACCAGAATTGGCTGGCGTATCCCAGTCTAGAATGGTGATCTAAAAACTAAGAGAAGTTGATAAAAGCAACCTGGAACGTCAGCAATGAATTGGGGTTTAAAGTCAAGTTGGAATCAAGTTTGACTGTAAGATTATTTTTCAACCGTCATAGGAGAAAGACCAATTCAAAATGGCCGCAAATTAGATGACCAGAGAGTAGCACCAAAACCTCAATCTTGCAGTCACTAAACTTTAAACTGTTCCAACACATCCATTTGCCGAGGGCGGTTAACCAACCCTGATCATTGGCAGCCATCTCGGATCTCTCACCATTCATAGTAGTTGAGTGTCATCAGCAGAAAAGGAATTCCCTATAGGACCCACCGCCCCTCTCTGTTTCGCCAAAGCATCTCTTACCAGCATGTCTCAGGAATTGGAGAAACCAGGATACTGAAAGGGCAATCCTTGATATAGCGATGTCACTGTTTCATTACACGGACATTCCAGCCAGGGACTCCTTCCCTGATAATGAAGGTGGCATACAATAAAGTGCTTTTTATTGTTATAAACGACAGGTTCTTTCCTGTTTGAGTAGGCCTCCAACCCGTCTCGCAGCCAACCTCCACAAACACAGCAGTGTCACAATGGACCAGGAATCAGTCCGGTGTGTATGAAGACGATATTTATTAATTTATTAATTTATTATTTAATGGGGGAAAAAAAGGAAAATCAAATAATTTCACAGCCACCAATGTTGTGGCAACACAAAATGTACAAATCTCTACAAAACAATTAGGTTTAAGAGATCCTATTACAATTCCCACAATCTTTAATGGCAACACAGAAAAAGAGCAATTTTAGAAAGAGATAACACCAATGGTTTAGAACACCCCCCTGTACACTCACCCCCAAACATTAGCTACCTTGATTCTTCTGAATCGAAGGCAGTGGCAATGAGTAGGGATAGAGAGAGAAAATCGGATTTGGAGTAAAGTCCACCACCCCAAGATGGGAGGCCAGCAAAGAAAGTGAAAACCTGTTTTTGGAGCAAAAGTGGACAAGGTGGTTAATTTCAAATTTTAACCAACTTGTACCGTGAATTTCAATGGGGGAATTAATTATTTACTTAAAAATATGCTAAGGATTTGTACAGACACTGAGAGGTTTACCAAAGGGAATATGCAAACATGCACAGGCTAAATACAGTTTCTTCTATGGGAAGGTGACTGAATAACACTAGCAATGTGGGGTTTTTAATGGGGTTTGCAATAGGGGTTTTCAATGGGTGCAATGCTACAAAAAGGAAGGGCTTATGCAATTTAGGGATGGGGTATTTGCTACTTACAAAGTAAGCCTTGGTTTGGACAGCACGGCAATGGGTTTGGTCACTGCACTCTGCCTTGGTTTGGATTCTGGACAGCGAGCTGGATCTCAGGACACTCTGGACAGCTAAGTAAAGGGTCTGGTCACATCACTCTGCCTTGGTTTGGGTTCAACCACCTTCTCTCCATCCTCCCTCTCCTGTCTCCCCGGATTTTGTGTGTCCTCTGACCTAGTACAGTCCCCTGTAATAGTATATAGCACAAATGACATCACTCTTTTTAAGATCTGGGAGAGTACTCTGTAATTATCCCTAACGCTCAGATAGGACAGTTTACCGTTCCTCTCTCTGCACCCTGGCATGATTGGTTCAAGGGAAGAGAGCACCATCTGTCTATTTGCATTTGTTACCCTTCTTTGTGCTCTTGGCCACTTTTTGACAAAAACCAGTTATGTCTCATAACTTCATACTTATACTAGCCCCGGCAATATGAAATAGATGTGCAGTTTTAGGGGGTCATAGGAAATTAGGTAAGCCAATCACCAACTCCGTACAAGGTAGCATGGCCCTTTGGCCCAATTTTGTCATTTTCATCAATTGTATAACAGTTATGACTCTGCAAATGATCAAGCATGTTCCTAATTTCATCGTCCATCTTTCCACCAATTGTCATATTTGTCCCATTGTTAGATCATCCAGAAAACTATCTTAACTGGCCATTTCAGCCCCCAAAGTCCTAGGAAAATGCACTTTAACTCTTTGAACCCGCCGGGAAATTACATAAAAACATAGCACAAAACAAAATTATTTCTCATTCTAATTGCTGCGAAAATGCCTAAATTTTGAAACAGTCCTTTAATGGCAATTGAGAGGATCTGTCCCCCTCTGTAGGAGGAGTGCTTCGTTAACCACAGCCATTGACCAGAGATTTTTATGACCCTCTTTGAAGTTGTCAGTTTGTTCTTGGTAGTGGGTGCAGGAAGGACCTCACACCTCCCAGTCAAGTTTTAGCCACACTCGCTTTCTTTGAAATCCCTGAGCCCCTACCTTCAAGTCTGGCATAGCAGGGAATTGTGATGCCTTAGTAAAATCACATGTCATTGCGGGATAATTCCCTAGTAGGTGCGACTTCCAGTGGGAAGCAGAGCTTTTAATTGAGAAGTTTTCTGCCTTAGCCCAAACTGGTTTTTCCGGTTTTATAGGCCTCGTCAAAGGTGACTAAACTCTTGTGGGTGGAAAATAATGTACATTGCTTAGTCAACTCCCCCACAGTATATGTCCTTGACATTTCTGTGCAAGCAGAGTTATCCTTTCATTGTGGCTTTTTAAAGTAAGATCTCTTTTTTTTCACACGTGTGCAAGCCGTTTTTGCGTCTAATGTTTGAAATCCTGTCTTGTATGTCACAGGATTCTTTAATTTCTTCTTTTTGAGTGAGTTTGCATTTGCTGTTGGTCCATTGACAATGAGGGGTAGGCACCCTTCCACATGGTTCTTTGATGTGACATAAACAATAGGAAAAGCCAAGCCGGTTTTTGTTTGAAATGCTTTAAAGGCTGCTGTTCAAGTGAAAGGGAAAGCAAAAGCAATGTCTGATTGTAATGTTGAAGTTCCTGGCCCCCCCATGTGAATTAAAAATAAAACAAGGTGTTTTTGGATGCAGTGCATAACTTTTTGTCATAGAAGTGAAATAAAACAAGGCAGAGCTGTTTTTGGGTACAGTGTATAACTTTTTGTCAGTCAGATGAAACACAAGTAACACAGCGCCGTTTTTGGATGCAGTGCATAACTTCTTGTCATTCAGGTGAAACAAAAGCAATGCAGGGCCGTTTTTGAATGCTGTGTATAACTCCATGTCATTCAGGTGAAACAAAAGCAACACAGGGCCGTTTTTGGATGCAGTGCATAACTTCATGTCATTCAGGTGAAACAAAAGCAACACCAGGCCAGTTTTTTTAGATTACAGTGTTCAACTGCTTGCCACTCATGTGACAGGAAAAGCAAAGCATGGCCGTTTTTGGTGGAATGCTCGAATGTGGTTTTTCAGGTGAAAGGAATTTCTGTTTAGGGCCTTTAAATGCACCCCACAGCTAAAGGAAGTGTGTCTTAGTCCCTGGAGAAGAGACTCTGCCTCTACCTTGGGCCCTAAAAAGGGAGTTTACCTGGATGCCTGTTTAGTTTCCATTGGAAGCAACTGGTAAAATGGAGGGCAAGAAAGCGTCAGCAAAGATAAAGTACCTCTCACCTACTTCAGAATCATCCAGGTCACCATCTTCTAGGAAGTCTAAGCCGAGAAGCAGTCATCATAAAGCAAGTCACTCCAGGTCACTAAAAAGATGCTCAGAAGTAGAGGCCAAACAAAGAAACATCTCTTTCCACCCTCCGTAAAAAAAACAACAGCCTCAAAAGTGACCACAGTAGAGGAAGACCCAAGAGGGGATGCCTACCCCACCCCACAAAGATGAGGACATGGCTCAGGGAAAAGCTGTCTCTGTTGGTATATATGTTAGGGAGGGGGTCCCCAAACTGAGCTTGGAGCATATGTGGGAGAATCTACAGTCACCTGCAGTGTTTCCCCCACCCAGAAAAGCTTTTCAGGCTTTGAAGACCCTTGATCCAACTTCCTTTCCCTTGCAGGAAGATATGCAAAGTGTTCCAACAAAAGGATGGAAGGACATGGGAAAATCCATCCTTCCCCGGATAGCCATCCACACCCACATAGCCATCCTTACCCAGATATCCATACTTCCCCAGATATCCATACTTCCCCAGATATTCATCCTTCCCCAGATAGCCATCCTTCCCCAGAAAGCCATCCTTCCACAGATATTCATCCTTCCCCAGATATTTATCCTTCCCCAGATATCCATCCTTCCCCGGATAGCCATCCTTCCCCAGATAGCCATTTAAATTGTACCTACCCCGTGACAGACTTTCATACGAATTGACAGGAACTGTAAAGTCTGATAGTCAATTGGGGTACCTCATCATACGCCCTTCATGGCAGATGAGGCAAGTCCATCAGGCTTGGTGGATAAAAGGATCAAAGGTAGCCTAAGAAGAACATACTCTGCCATTATCTATTCACTGGGGCAAGGGCGTACTGTGGCTGCCTGGCTCAGCCCCTTCTGGATTTCCAGGCTTTATATTCCATCTGCACAGAAGACGCCAGCGTCGCGCCACTGCTGGAAATTATGGAACGGCAAATTCAATACATTACAGATATCAACTATGATGCTATGAGAGGAGCAGCGTCAGCCGCCAGCGCCCCTGTCTCGGCCAGATGGCATCTATATTTGAGAAACTGGTAAACAGGTGGCCTCAATAAGGCTGCTCTCACCTAGCTGCCCTTCCTCTTTCCCAATCCCTTCATGTAATGATCAATAACACGCTGGGTCAAATAGAGGTCAAGACAGGGCATTGACATCAAATTAACACGCCGTGTCATATCGAGTCAAGGCAGGACATTCACATCAAAGTAACACACTGGGTCATATAGAGGTCAAGACAGGGCAATGACGTCAAAGTAACATGCTGGGTCATAAAGAGGTAAAGGCAGGACATTGACGTCAAAGCCAACAATGGGAGAGTTCTGCTCCTTCACCAGTTCCAATTTCCAGAGGTTTTTTTCATGGGATGGGAAGGTGCTCTTTAGCCCCTCCCCGCATAATCCATGTTCCTCCTACTGGATGTAGAGATCGCCTTCTTCACTTTGCAAAGGCTTCTATGGGTGTATGAGATGGGTGGATCCAGAAAATTAGCCACCCCTGACTTCCGTACCCAAGAAAAGACTCAAAGCACAAGTCATGATGGTTGCATTCAGACTTCTTTTTCTTTGAAGGAGACATTGGTGTTACCTACCTGCACGTTTGGAGCTGCAAAGCGACCCACAGCACTGCGAGTCAGACACGACTCTTGCTGCTCGTTGCTTCGTTCCCTGGAGGGGGCGGAGCCTGCTGGAGCCCACGTGATCCATCACGTGATCTAACTTCTACTCATAACGCAGCCGCGTTTAGTTGAGCGGTGCGTTTTTCTTTGAAGGAGACATTGGTGTTACCTACCTGCACGTTTGGAGCTGCAAAGCGACCCACAGCACTGCGAGTCAGACACGACTCTTGCTGCTCGTTGCTTCGTTCCCTGGAGGGGGCGGAGCCTGCTGGAGCCCACGTGATCCATCACGTGATCTAACTTCTACTCATAACGCAGCCGCGTTCACCCTCGCGGCGTTGAGCCCGGCAGGGGTGGAGGGCGTTGGCTGTTGTGCGGCTGTTCGGCGAGCTGGGCGTTACAATTAAGCATACAACATAGCCCAGAGTCGTGTGGGAGGCAGTCCGCGGTGAAACTGAGAGGGAAGAGGTAAGTCCTCTAAATGGCCGATCAGGGCCCACAAACACGTGCCAAACTAAAGCATTCACTACAAATGCGAGACTATAAGGTTAACACGAATTCATTATGTGTGCTTGGGGGCGTACATGATCAAACAGGGTCACTTGATGGATATGATTGGACAAGAGGAGGGCTCGATGAGCGTGTAGAAGGACAAACACTTTCATGTGATTCATCCGATGTGTCAAACCAGAAAGCCTGTAATATATCAGCACTGCACCTAATATGTGAACAACCAAAAACTTTAGTACACATTGTGTC
Source organism: Ambystoma mexicanum (assembly GCF_040938575.1). Classification (NCBI taxonomy): domain Eukaryota; kingdom Metazoa; phylum Chordata; class Amphibia; order Caudata; family Ambystomatidae; genus Ambystoma; species Ambystoma mexicanum. Next base: position 121,935,860 of record NC_090921.1, read on the forward strand.
AGAGAGACTAAAGATTTTAAAAATAGACACCAGACTAGCCGATGAAATTGATATATCCCATAAACGCCCATGGATAAGAAATGAGCACCCTCTCGGTCCACTAGCGGACGCCGCCGCTGGCGTTTCGCCGGACGAGGCGGAGGCATCGCCCCATGTGGCAGCCGTGGAAGCTGAGCTTGGCGTGACCGCAAAGACAATGATCGACGGCCGGGCTCTTTGGAACTCGGAGAACAACAGGGAAAGCGCCACAAACGTGATTGAAGTGAACATAACGGCCTTCCAGTCGCCGTTTGATGTAACTGACATCGAATAACTAGAAATAGAAGTACCTGCAAACCATAGCGACTCAGGCCTGGTTAAATGCACTTTTCCCTGCAATGTCCATGATGCCAGCTCTAGCTTGTCCAACCCTGTACACTTTACATCTACCACACGTGATGCAAACCGCGCTCAAGAGCAAATGCCTAAAATGCCGCAGTTGATAAGTACACTTAATCTAAATCAAGAGCCCCTGTTGGAAGCAAATAAACTAAAACCAGAGAGAGGAAAGGATGTGTCTGGCACCCTAATACAAAACACGTAGTCAAGATCAAACTCCAAATTGGTAATAGCGGAGACTAGTATCCCAAAGCTAAACACTTTTGGAGTGGACTTGGCAGGTCGTGAAGCCAGGCTGACGGAACGCCTAAAAGCCGACTTTGAAAAAATGAAGGAGCGCCTGTCTGAGAGCTTCATAACTGATAAAAACAACAAAAAAAAAAATAGTGTGCTCCACAAATGTCAAATCTTTGATGGATGAAGGGACATATGCTCATCAGAACACAGTTTCTAATATTACAGCCCGACAGTGTTCAGATGACCAAACGTTGAATAAAAACGGCGATGCTAACTGTGGTGAGAATCTGTTACTGCGGAATCAAAACACCATCAATCAAGCAAACACTCTCCACTTGAATCGACTTATAAATTCATCGGCAGCAGGGATTTCCTCTCACTGCTCCACTCCAAATACACAACAACACATGAATGGAGTATCGAAGTCCTGGAAAGGGACTGTAGACCATGGAGTTCAAGGCATCTCTGACTCGAGCATATTGCTCGATGAAAACAACTCAGCCCATCACCACAAGGAGGCCCCTTCATTTTTTAAATCAAATCTGTCAGCTGCTGCCGCGATACAGATACACAATAATGTCCTCGCAGCAACCTCGCTAGCATTAATTCCATTCACAAAATTATATGAGAATCTCCACGAAGCAGTTCAAAACAATGGTGCATACTTGGTCCAGCTTAACAACAAGCTCACAAAACTAGAAACTATGAATTTAATGCTGCAGGATCGTCTGGATAAAGAAGCAGAAACCTCTAAATTGTGGCATAACAGATTGAATGCAATCACAGGAAAAGACACTGCGGAAAGAAAAACAATGATGGATACATTAACTACATGTACGAACCACCTGATGGAAACTAAGAGTGTAAAGCAAGCAAGTTCGACTGAAATGAGTATTATGGAATCTCAAAAAGCGAATTCCAAACAAAAATCGCCCGAAGCGGATGTGGCTTTCACCTCGAGCGATGGTGGATTTCAGCCAAACTTTGGAAAGGGCATCAAGATCCCTGGGGTGATTGCGACTCCTGCAGTCCAGAGTGCCGCTATTTCGAACGATTCCCCCTCCGTCTTAACTGCTAAACAACTCCATAGCAGTCTAAATGCAGTACTTGTTCCTGATTCAATCGACAATGTAGTAAAAAGAGTAAGCAAACAGCTTCTCGAAACAACCGAAATACCTCATTCAACAGTTGTTGCACAGTGTTCATCAGCAAAAACATCATTTGGAATTTTCAATGGGCCTGCTAAAACGCTGACGACTAAGATCCCCATGCAGAATCTGCAAGGGACCAGCTTTGGTCCTACTAATAAGGAACAAAAAGAAAAAAAGAAGCATTGCACAGTAAATAAGCAAACCAGTTAATCAAAGAAGTACATAAGAAACCTGACTACACCTGCCAAACTTGGACTCTTCAAAAGAGGTAAAAAAGATGAGTCAGCAAAACCAAGAAACACAAAAGAAATGAAACTGGTGGAATCCAAACCGACTACACCTCTAAAAAACAACCTTAAAAAACGTCAAAGAATAGACTCGGATGTCGAATCTGTTCACTCAGAGTCATCATCTGATGACTTATGCAATCTCTCTACATACTACGACGAGAACGAGGACGAGCCAAGCGGTGAGGAACAGTTCGATACTATAATCGTTCAAAACAAAATAGAAGGCAAGGTCGAATTGGTCGGCAAGACAACATTAAATCCTTGGCTCGCTATCCCGAGGATTGGGAAAAACGATACTGTGCATGAATATGTGAAATCGAGAGCTTCTGAAGGGCAACTGACGGGTAAACCAGTAGCCCCTCGTCAAGCAGTTAAACAAGTACAATGCCCCGTCAGCGATGAGCGGAACCCAGTAATGAAGGAGACTCTGAACCCTAAACAAACAGCCGCACAGAGACTTAAAGTACAAAAACACATTGAACAGGAAATGCCCAAGGAGCATAATGCCCTGGTAGCAAAAATTCTTATTGAAAATGTTTTTGTAGACGAAAACGAGGTTAATCTGAATAGAGGAAACGTCATTCGACTTCTTCACTCAGTTCCAGCACTAAGAACGGTGTCCTCTCAGGACATCCAAATCGTTGAATACATCTCTGAGATGTATGCAGACAGAGTCTACCTCCATATAAAATCACAGGCGGTGCGTAAGACAATTCTATCGGTAAAAGATGAACTCTTGTTCCTGGGCTTCGAAGTCTCTGAAGTGCAGGCTGAAAAAACTCACATCCAGTCAGAAAACAGACAAAAAGCCTTGAATGAGTCGGTCTACGCTAATCGCTGTGAGGAGCTACGTCAGCATCTAATGTCTGCCTCAGGACCACAACCGTCGACCAGTAAATGGAAATCAGGAAGGACTAATCATTAGCTATGCCAGAGTTGGGAAGGAATCCCGCTAACATTGATTTCCTGGAACACTCGAGGATTCCATCACTTGTATGCTGACTTCCCAGATGATTTGACCAACAATTTAGCAATTTGTCTACAAGAAACATGGATGAGGACTATACCGAAGAAAGATGGATACGTGACCCTGTTAAATCCGGCAAAGAAAAATGCACAGGGCCGCCCGTTTTCTGGACTCATAACCATGATCAAAATCGGAACCGCCTGGGAAATTCTTGAAACGGACAACCCAAATATCTTCGTACAAAGTACGTTATTACAACACCAAAACGGGAAAAACTCCAACAACCAGTATATCCTCTTAATCAACATATATTGGAATCCTGCCCAGATAACCCCAAAAAAATTCATATCTTCCGTAACGAAGATCATAGATAAATATCAACAAATAGATGGTGAAATTTGTACCCTTGTTTGCGGCGACATGAACATATCCTGGTTTGACTCAAACAGATGTTGTATTGTAGAGACCAGGAAAGAAGTGTCACGCCAACATTCGAGAAGTGCACTATGGTCACTCGCAATGGACTCACGAGATTGTGAAATGATAAATGGACGTGTAGAGGGCGACATACCACCGAAATATACCTGGAATAATATGGGCCACAAAAAAATTTTGGATTATTTCTGGATCTCAAAGCACTCATGGCATAAATTCAAGAACTTGAGAATTTTGGAGACAACAAACAGCGACCACAATGCTCTAGTTCTAACTATGACTCTCCCTTCAAAACCAGATGGAATGAAAATGAACCAGAGCTTAGAGATAAATAATGGGCAAAATAGACTAAGAATAAATAGCAAACAAATAACTAGGCTGGACAAAGACTTCCAAAACTTGACATGGTCCAAGGACACAGCGTTAAATTATTGTGTGCTCTTACCATGCAGGAAAGAAATTTCTCTCTTGAAGATGCCACCAGACAAAATACACGCCCATGATTGGAGTCTCAAAGTCAAGAAGGAAAAAAAGAAATTGCATAAAGACATACATAGATTAAAAACAGAGGGAGGGGTGGCTACGGATGCAAAGATAAAAAAACGCAAACAAAAATACTGAAATTGGGTGAAATCATATGCCCATATGCGCGACCAAGAAAGTGGTGAAGCCATGTTAAACTGTATAAAATCAAATAACTGCAGAGAAATTTGGCGAATTATGAACAAATTTTCTTGCAATCAAGCCGACACAATGGCTAGTGGAGTCGCTGAGAGTGACTGGAAAAGCCACTTTAGCAAAGTGTTTGCGATTGAAACCAACCAAATGATTCCAGCACAAATAGAAACCAAAGCTAAATGGGACTGTAACGAGAATATCGAAGATATCATTGCGGCCATATTAAAGCTTAACAACTCTCGTGCAGCGGGTCCTGATGGCATCACAAATATGATGTTGAAAGCCAATAAACAAGAATGGGCGATCTTCATTGGTAACCTGTTCGCAAAGATCGCAGAGCTTAGAAAAATCCCGCCCTCTTGGACAACAGCGATTATAGTACCCATCTTTAAGAAGGGAAATCGGGCGGATCCGGCAAACTACCGCCCAATCGCTTTACTCGATACAATCGGTAAGGTGTTTGCTGGCTTCTTACAAAAGAAACTCTCTGCTTGGGCTAAGTCGAAGAATATCAATGATTGCCGTCAAACCGGCTTCACTAAGGGAGTCGGCACAGAAATCAACTTGACCCTGGTAACCATACTAAAATTGAACTCCATAGAAAAACGGTCAAAGTTATTCATGGCCTTTATCGATATGAATCAAGCATTCGATACAATAAACCGTACAAAACTATGGCAGAAGCTAACCACGTGGGGCTGCCCAGACAACTTATTACAACCCATTAAAGCTCTACACACGACGACATCCATACAGATCCGACTAAACGAAAAAGGAAATTTGTCAGACTCAGTGATGACACATAGGGGCGTGAAACAAGGCTGCCCGATTGCTGCGTGCCTATTTAAACTTTACATCGCGGACATGCCTTTGGCACTAAGAAATGTAAAGTGTTTTCCGCCAAAAGTAAATGGACAGCATATCAATTGCTTAACGTATGCTGACGACATTGTTCTAGTTGACACAACCCAGATAGGACTGCAACGTCTCTTAACTAAATTACACCAATATATGACCACAAATGACTTAAAAATAAATGTAAATAAAACTAAAATAATGCAAATTGGATCGGCCAAAGGCCCCAAAAATAAAAACTTTGTGTGGAAGATCGACGATAATCCAATTGCTGAAATTAACGATATCCGATATCTTGGGATAACGATAAATAAGTCGATCCGAGAATGGAGCTGGGTTCAGGATATCACACAACGTATGAAAACGCTGGCACTTCAAGGTCGTCGAATCCACAATCTTTATGGCAAATTTTCACTAATACCTGTCAGAACATTCTACTATCAAAAGGTAATACCCGCCATCACCTTCGGGTCAGAAGCTGGGTGGAACTTAGACTATCAAATTTGGGCCAAGCTTGAAAGCATGTTTTGGAAGACAGTGTTACAGCTACCTAAACATGTTTCAATTATTGCCATTAGACACGAGTTGGCTCTAGATGAATTATACTCTAGTGTCCTTTGGAAATCTCTAGCGCTCCTACGAAAGATGCAGATACCAAATCCGGAACCAGCGTATGAAATATTTGCCACATCAATCGGACATCCGCACACAGATGTAACTTTAAAATGGGGCCAAGGTGTAAGGGAGATCATGCTTGCTGCAGACATCAAGATGGAGCTGCTTTTTGCGCAACCCCAAATTGCAAAACGCAAGATATATGAATGGGCCTGGATGACAAACTTAGAAAAACTAGATGGGTTAGCATCTGCACTAAAACTTGGACCTATAAAAAATAAACGGAACGTAATGCCAAGCTACTTGGTGCAATTTCCATCACGTTACCATCGAGATAAATTTCTCCGCCTGCGACTAAATGTCATTAAAGTAAAGGAAATGCTATTCATGAGACACGATCAGTCCACTTTGGATAATATCTGTAGACACTGTGGCGCTGCAGTAGAATCCACTAGACACTTAATAGTAGAATGTACAATCCTCAAAGATCTACGAACACTCCACCTAGCGAAGTTCGCGCCCTTGAACATGAATATGGATGATTGGTGGCTTCGCATCCTAAGTGGAAGCTCGGTCCACCTGACATGCGCAGTCATAAACTTCATGGATTCAGTGATATACTGTATCTGAACAGAAAGTGATGTCGACGATAGCGATGAGCTGTGAGTCCACCGGACTATAAATAGAGATGGGAAAGAGAAAATGGGAATAGCGGTGAAGTGAATGTTTTGTAATAAAAGTGAATGTTTTGTAATAAAAGTTTGTAATAAACTATAACTTACAAAAAAAAAAAAAAAAAAAAATTCAGACTTCTTCTGCAGAGAAGGGCTGATGTGACAGCTTAGATGAGACATGCGTACACTGATTACTGTTTCTAGTTGCACTTAAAAAGGCTCAACAGGTCTGTCTCCTGCCACTGTTTCTGTGTGAAACTCCACCACAGGTGATTGTAGCTATTTCAACAGGGGACCGACTGACGTCACTCGTTCTGCAGGGTGCCTAGCTGCATGTCTCAAACCAGCCACCACATCAGACGTATCTATGGTTCGTGGTGGCAGGTGCTGTTTGCCAGTTTCAAGTGCGCCCTTTGGCTTGACCTCAGCTCTAAGAGTTATCACCAAAGGCCTAGCCCCAGTTGTATTCTGGATACACACAGACGGAACTTCCATCTTTCACTATTTGGCCAATCCAGTGATCAGGGCAAGGTGGAGGGAAGAACGCGCCCGCCATTCCCACTGGTTCTCCACAGTTTTGCAATTGCAGCGGTTCTGGATAGACTGGAAGGTATCCTCTAGTTTATTGCAGTACAGTTAAAGACCGAAGTGGGCACAGCGTTCCTACTACAAGCATGGATGGCGACTCTCCAAATTCACCTGGAAGAATCCTTGCTCAAAACAGAAGCCTCAGGTAGGACAATGGTTGAGCCTTTATGGAGACATGGTGCTAGGTACATCAACTGTGCCGCGGGCATGCATCCATGCAACACCTTTTCTGTGACATCTCCTGAGAGCATTCTGGTGTGATTGTTTTCACAGATGTATGTGATTTCTTTGAATATATTTCTCCTAATGGAGATTCCACCTAATCCATTTCACTGAAAAACGTAGTCTCCCTATTCTAATTTATACCCTTACTCCACACCCCATCTATTATGCATTACACATATACCATTTCCCCAACCTTTTTTGGTGAAATATATTCGGAGAAACCTCATCAGGGGAAATGGTATTCGAAGAAATCTACGGTAACGGTCTTCACGAGCAAGGCCAGTTGCGTTGCAATGTAGAGACTGTCACAGACTACACGGCTCTGTCTGGGAAAGCCAAACCATGTGGCTCCTACCATTCAGCTCAAAGACGGCTTTCAAGGCGCTACCAGGGATGTAATGGACACCCCTGCAGCCCTTTCGGCCTCCCCCAATGAACAAGATTGGCCTTAAGCCTTTGTGTCGCTGAATGGCGAGAATAACGGGGACTCCTCGCCACATTTGTCAAGGATTGACCCGGAAATGCTGTGCCACGAGGCATGGCGTCGCTATGCATATATCTCCTCCCATGCCTGTTTACAGAAAAAAACACTCTGTTGGCATGTTATATTCCTAAACTAGAAGACATGCAATAAACAAAATGTCTGCCCACCTCATAAGACAATAGTGTGCAGTCCGGAACAGTTTTGCTGTTCCAGCCCCTCCCCCCTCCATACTCCTCACCCTGTCCCAACCACACCAGATTTTCATGATAACCACTGGCTAGGGAAACAACCCCAAGTGAGATTCACTCGTGTCCCATGGATTTTGTGTTGACATCTTGAAAACATGGAGTGGATTTGGCTCTTGAAGACACGCCTTCGAGACCCCGAGGCTATATCATAACTAGGGGAACATTTCGGCCATAATGACGCTAGCTACAATTACAGACAGAATCACAATGTTGGCAAGCAAGTGTAGATTTACTGGGTTAGAGCCAAAATAGCTGCTCCCGGGAATACAAGAGAATATTAATGTAACTCATAAAAAATGGGAATTTAATTAGTTGAATTGAACATAAAGGAACATGTATTGTTCTGTTTGTTATATTGTTTGTAACGCACGTACCACAAGCTCAATTGCTTCTTGGAGCACCACTGTATATAGCGCTGTGCCACTGTAGATGCAGAGGGTAAAACAGCAGAGCTACATGGGTAGATTGCAGTAGCATTGCAATTCCTCTCTAGCCTCGTAGCGCTATGGATGCAGAGGGTGACACAGCACAGGTACATGGTAACCTAGCAGTAGCATTGCAATTCCTCTCTAGCCTCGTAGCGCTATGGATGCAGAGGGTGACACAGCACAGGTACATGGTAACCTAGCAGTAGCATTGCTATGCCTCTCTAGCCTCGTAGCGCTATGGATGCAGAGGGTGACACAGCACAGGTACATGGTAACCTAGCAGTAGCATTGCAATTCCTCTCTAGACTCGTAGCGCTATGGATGCAGAGGGTGACACAGCACAGGTACATGGTAACCTAGCAGTAGCATTGCAATTCCTCTCTAGCCTCGTAGCGCTATGGATGCAGAGGGTGACACAGCACAGGTACATGGTAACCTAGCAGTAGCATTGCTATGCTTCTCTAGCCTCGTAGCGCTATGGATGCAGAGGGTAACACAGCACAGGTACGTAGTTACGTAGCAGTAGCACTGCTATGCCTCTCTAGCCTCTTAGCGCTATGGATGCAGAGGGTACCACAGCAGAACTACATGGATACATAGCAGTAACATGGTGATTCCTCTCTAGCCTCTTAGCACTATGGATACAGAGGGTAACACAGCACAGATACATGGTAACCTAGCAGTAGCATTGCTATGCCTCTCTAGCCTCTTAGCGCTATGGATGCAGAGGGTAACACAGCACAGGTACGTAGTTACGTAGCAGTAGCACTGCTATGCCTCTCTAGCCTCTTAGTGCTATGGATGCAGAGAATACCACAGCACAGCTAGATGTTTGTGTAGCTGTATCATTATGAGTCATCTCTAGCCTCTTAGCACTATGGATACAGAGTGTAACACAGCACAGGTACATGGTTACGTAGCAGTAACATTGCGATTCCTCTCTAGCCTCTTAGCGCTATGGATACATAGGGTAACTCAACAGGTACATGGTTAATTAGCAGTAGCATTGCTATGCCTCTCTAGCCTCTTAGTGCTATGGATGCAGAGGGTAACACAACACAGGTACATGGTTATTATAGTTACGTAGTGCCAACATTGCAATTCCTCCCTAGTCGCTTAACGCTGTGGATGCAGAGAGTAACACAGCACAGCTGCATGGTTACATAGAAGTAGCATTGTATTTCCTCCGTAGCCTCTTAGCACTATCGATGCAGAGGGTAACACAGCACAGCTATATGTTTACGTACCACTATCGTTGTGATTCCTCTATAGCCTGTTAGCAATAGGGATCCAGAGGGTAACACAGCACATTTCGATGCTAACGTAGTAGTAGCATTGCGATCAGTCTCTATCCTGGTAGCGCTATGGATTACAGAGGGTCACACAGCACAGCTATATGGGTATCTAGTGGCAACATTGTAATTCCTCCCTAGCATCTGAGCGCTATGGATGCAGAGGGAAACAGTATAGCATTGTTATGTAGTGGCAACATTGCGATTCCTCAATAGCCTCTTAACGCTATCGATACAGAGGGTAAAACAGCAAAATGACATGGTTCTGTTGTTGCAACATTGCAATTCCTTCCTAGCTTCTTAGTACTGTGGATGCAGAGGGTAACACAGCACAGCTACATATTTACGTAGCAGTAGCATTGTGATTCCCCTCTAGCCCCTTAGTGCTACGGATACAGAGGGTAACACAGCACGGGTACATGGTTATGAAGTGACAGCATTGTGATTCCTCCCTAGCATCTTAGCGCTATGGATGCAGAGGGTAGCAGTATAGCTGCATTGATATGTAGTGGCAACATTGTGATTCCTCCCTAGTCTACTAACGCGGTGAATGCAGAGGGTAACGCATCAAAGCTACATGGTAATGTAGTGACAACATTGTGATTCCTCCCCAGCTTCTTAGTACTGTGGGTGCAGAGGGTGACACAGCACAGCTACATGGTTACATAGCAGTAGCATTGCGAGTCCTCTCTAGACTCGTAGCGCTATGGATGCAGAGGGTGACACAGCACGGGTACATGGTTATGAAGTGACAGCATTGTGATTCCTCCCTAGCATCTTAGCGCTATGGATGCAGAGGGTAGCAGTATAGCTGCATTGATATGTAGTGGCAACATTGTGATTCCTCCCCAGCTTCTTAGTACTGTGGGTGCAGAGGGTGACACAGCACAGCTACATGGTTACATAGCAGTAGCATTGCGAGTCCTCTCTAGACTCGTAGCGCTATGGATGCAGAGGGTGACACAGCACGGGTACATGGTTATGAAGTGACAGCATTGTGATTCCTCCCTAGCATCTTAGCGCTATGGATGCAGAGGGTAGCAGTATAGCTGCATTGATATGTAGTGGCAACATTGTGATTCCTCCCCAGCTTCTTAGTACTGTGGGTGCAGAGGGTGACACAGCACAGCTACATGGTTACATAGCAGTAGCATTGCGAGTCCTCTCTAGACTCGTAGCGCTATGGATGCAGAGGGTGACACAGCACGGGTACATGGTTATGAAGTGACAGCATTGTGATTCCTCCCTAGCATCTTAGCGCTATGGATGCAGAGGGTAGCAGTATAGCTGCATTGATATGTAGTGGCAACATTGTGATTCCTCCCCAGCTTCTTAGTACTGTGGGTGCAGAGGGTGACACAGCACAGCTACATGGTTACATAGCAGTAGCATTGCGAGTCCTCTCTAGACTCGTAGCGCTATGGATGCAGAGGGTGACACAGCACGGGTACATGGTTATGAAGTGACAGCATTGTGATTCCTCCCTAGCATCTTAGCGCTATGGATGCAGAGGGTAGCAGTATAGCTGCATTGATATGTAGTGGCAACATTGTGATTCCTCCCCAGCTTCTTAGTACTGTGGGTGCAGAGGGTGACACAGCACAGCTACATGGTTACATAGCAGTAGCATTGCGAGTCCTCTCTAGCCGCTTAGCGCTATCGATGCAGAGGGTAACACAGTACAGGTAAATGGTTATGTGGTAGCAAAATTGTGATTCCTCCCTATTCCCTTAACACAGTGGATGCAGAGGGTAATACATCACAGGTACATGGTTATGTAGAAGTAGCATTGTGATTCCTCCATAGCCTCGTAATGCTATGGATACAGAGGGTAACACAGCATAGGTATACGGTGACACAATTGTGATTCCTCCCTAGCCTCTTAGCGCTATGGATGCAGAGAGTAACACAGCACAGCTACATGCTTATGTGGTGTAAACATTGTGATTCTTCCCTAGTCTCTTAACACTGTGGATGCAGAGGGTAACACATCACAGGTACATGGTAATGTAGAAGTAGCATTGCAATTCTTTCCTAGCTTCCTAGCACTATGGATACAGAGGGCAACACAGCACAGCTACATGGTTATGTGGTGTAAACATTGTGATTCTTCCCTAGTCTCTTAACACTGTGGATGCAGAGGGTAACACATCACAGGTACATGGTAATGTAGAAGTAGCATTGCAATTCTTTCCTAGCTTCCTAGCACTATGGATACAGAGGGCAACACAGCACAGCTACATGGTTATGTGGTTGGAACATTGTGACTCCTCCCTAGCCTTTTAGAGCTGTGGATGCAGAGGGTAACAGAGCACAGCTACATGATTATGTAGTGGCAACATTGGCAGTGACGACGAAAGGAAATGGAGAGGCGCCAAAATAGCGGGGCAGCGTGCTCTTCCCTCCACCCTGGGTACCGGGAGGAGTGTAGGCAAGCCTGGGAATCTATAGGGGCTGGAAGCCCATCAAACGGGCTAGAATGCCAGGGAAAGCAGACAAAGGAAAGGGGCGGGCCAGGGGACTTATAAGCCGCAGGGTTTTGTGCTACAGGGACATTGACATTGCAGCACAAGGACGGCGGATGCTCGTGGAAGGAGGAAGCAGTTTCGTTTTGTTTTCCGCCCGTCCTGCTTAATGACGGCAGAATTGCAAGGCCTGCCCGTTGCTGTCGCAGAACGGCGAGGCGGTGTGTTTGCGACCAGTGGCTATATACAGACTAAACACTGCGCCACAAAACATCAAGATTATAATGCCGATTTGCATTTATTATGAAGAGCTTGTCAGCCTGACACGTGTTTCGAGCTATCCAGCTCTTCTTCCGAGGCTGCTTGCACATAATTATATAACCAGTCATTTAATGTATCACAAACAATAGAAGCAACATTTACATTCAAGTCCCCGGCCAAGTATGTAACAGGGGGCGGTTACACATTGAAACAAAAAATGATAGGAATTGGTTAGGCAAATAAAAATGAACACATCATAGTGTACACACAAAATTGCCGAAGAATTAAGGATAAACAAACAAATTAAATACAGTGTGGTCAACAAAATAACAGGTAGAGATACAAGGAAAAAAATATAAGAGAATAGCATTAGTACTTTGCTCAGCTGGGTTAACGCGACCAGATAGTTACTCTGCCAATTCTAAGAAGAGGGCGATAAAAATGTACCTTGTGTGATAGACGAACTTGATTCCAACTCTAGATATAGGCAAAATGCCTAAACAGCATAACAATTACTGAAATACAAAATGAACAATACATTTCAGCCACAGCACGTCGTCCAACTAGAGAGCCAATACAGCTATATGATTGTAATTAGTTCAAGATTATGTTAAGGCGCGTCACTATGTTAATATATCATGGATAGTCCTACCTCTCTCGCCTCGCAGTTGCGGAAAGTACTGAATATTAATAAAGAGAGAAAGACTCAGATTAGGTATCCAGGCCGGTCCTACTCGAATAGACAGTAATAGCAGTATGAACATTTAAACCTGCAGCAACATGAAGGACCGCCTACAACTAGGCTATGCCAAAAGGTGCAAGTAACAACTATCTAGACATTGCAAGTGAAATTAAAATTTGAAAGTGGCTATGAAACAAGATATGTGCCGCGAGGTCACAATACCAATTAGTTGTAAACAATTTAACCGAATGCTGCTACGAGGTAAAGCTCGTAGCCTGCAAAGCAAGAATGCCTACAATCTCGCTCCAAGCTATTTAAGGCATTTCATCAAGGGCGTCTAGACTACAACTTAATTAGCATGTCCCAGTCTCAGGGACCGTAAGGGAAGTGTCTAACCTGGACGAGTTGGGAATTCACAATAGGTTTCCCCTGAGCGCCAGCTTGCATTGGCACGCGGTAGTAACTAATATGAATTTAATGAGGAACTAGTCCTCACTGTTTGGTGCGTACACCAAGACCAACACGGTCCGCCATTTTAGGTGAGTCTAATCCGTTCATTACAATTCAAGTGAATGTTGGACAACATTAATGCTGTCGACATAGCGATATTCTCTAACTAGAATGACCGACCATTCATATAGTCGATGAATAAATACTGAGTGCAATTCGAATCTGGGATAACTATACGTGCGATAAATTATATTTACCTACTGAAAATTCTAATCACTAACAACCATAATTCATATATTGATTTTCCCCAGAAAGGTGGGCAAAGCAAAGCCCCTCCAAATAACATAGGCTTGTTTTATTAGGCACAAAATTCTGAATCGGCAGCTTAACCAATCCCGTCGCGTACCCCATGTATAGAGACAGCATTGAACAATCAAATGGCAATTCACATTCATTGAGTATTACAAATTGCCTGAATAGGCTAATTGTAAGGTTATCCTGGCATCCTATTCAGACCCCTTTATACATATCGAACAATTCAAATCCCAATTATGGGTCCAGAACATATGTTAAAGATTACAAAAAAATGCAAATTCATGGTCTGAATTAAGGCCCCTGTATACAGTCCTATATTTACAGATGAGTCTGGCCTCTAATTGTCTCAGTTTGAGTATCAAATTGCCACCTCTTTGTGGTAATGAGACTTTAGCTAATCCCACAAATTTGATATCATCCTTACAGTCCATTTGATGGCATGCTTGCCAATGACTGGCTAAGGGATATTTTGCCTCCTGATTGCCTATGGTGGACAGGTGCTCTCTTATTCTGATTTTGAGCGGTCTAATGGTGCTGCCTATGTAGTGTAGCCCACATACACAGTACACCATACATTTAGAGTTACAATTTATAAAGGATTCAATACGGTGGTCACCTAAAGAGCCAAACTGGACAATTGACGTTTCAAGTGCATATATGCACATGGAACAACCCCCGTCTTTATGAAATCCTTTATACTGAGCCAGATGTAACCCACTAGGTTTATGTATAGGGTTGCTCATGAATGAAGGGCAGAGATTGTTTTTCAGCGTCCGTCCCTTACTATATGTGAAGCTCTGGTTCAAATCAATCCAGTTGGAGATATCTTTGTCCAGATGAAGTAGATGCCAGTCTTTTCTTACAATATTATATACTTTGTGGCTATCTGAGTTATATCTAGTGATAGGCCGGATTTTCTGTCTTGAAGTATTCACTGTACATCGTTGAGGAACTAGCAAATCCTCTCTCTTAAGTGAGTGTACATCTTTCTCAATCTTGTTAAGGCGTTGGCTGGCATAGCCCCTTGCTAGGAATCTGAATATATACAGACTACTAACGAGCTGTGGAAAAGCAGGAAGGGGTTTCGCTCTTCTCGTGACCAGTGCCCCTTGGAGGCCTAAGCGGCAAGGGTGCTGGAGGTATCAAAGAGGGCTCAACTTCCCCCGACAAAACGGCACTCCCCTCGCCCAGGAACACCTGCAAGGGCAGGCGGGGCACAAGCAAGAATGATTGGGGGAGCTTTGGCCTACAGTGGACTTGGTTGGGAAAGGGGGAAGCAAGGTTTGGACACGGATCAGTCAGCTGGTCGCTGCACCTTCAGAACTATTTTCACAAAGTTTGGTTTGCAGCGTTTTGAATTTGGTAGTTATAACAAGGTTGTAAAAATAAATCTGCGGCCTTTTATGCCAACAAAGAAAGAATGACTCATCTGCACCTTTTTCCTTGGTGGGGTATCAAGGGTGGCGAATGGGATGAGCTAGCGTGTTAGTACAAATATGAACAAATGCCCAGGTTATGTGATTGTCCCTCGCCTCATGGCGCTGTGAATGCAGAGGGTAGCACAGTACAGCTACA